>NW_026623284.1:1675182-1730901 GCF_030028575.1 Malurus melanocephalus
AAAAAAAAAAAAAAAAAAAAAAAAAAAAAAAAAAAAAAAAAAAAAAAAAAAAAAAAAAAAAAAAAAGCCACAAGGCTTTCCATCTTACAAACTACATGTTTTTTGGGGAAAGAAAAGTTTGGGTGTCTTTCCTGGCTCTCGTCTGGGTGATTCCCGTTCAGATGTTGCGTTTGCATCTGATGGATGCTTAGCCACATTCAGCAAGCCAAGGAAATGCTTGGCTGAGCAAAAGAGTTATTTGGGCTTTGAGTCATGGTGGAAATGAGTGACTCCCTGAACCTAGAGGCCCCAGCCAGGGTTGTGAAATCACTGTGTGTCTGGACATCTCTCCTCCTCTGTGAATAACAGCTTTGCTCGGTTGACTTTTAGAATCCCTCTTTTTGGTCCTAATACTTCTGCAACAACATCTTGGGGGAATTTATCTTAATCCACAACATGCTTATGTTTCTGTTTGTCATAGTCTAAATTTAGGCAAAGAGRAAACTACAGTCCACTTACTCTCCCTGCTGAAAAAAAGAGGCTAAGAGAGAGCTTTTACTACTTGCACAAGCTAATGGAGATACATTTCCTAATTCCCCCTTTGTCTCACTGATTTGAAGCTGCTTCKTGCTTGCTGTTAGGGCTGGTAACTGATAATAAAGGTAGCAATTATTTTTACATTGCAGGATGCTCAGTACAGGGGCTATGCAGGAGTGTCATTACTAAACAGTATTYGATATTTATTCATGTATGTAAATTCCACTGGTTGAAATCTTGACACATTCACAGCATCACATATTTCATTCAGTTTATCCTCTGTAATTGTTCCCAACTGCTCAACAGCTCTGAACGATGAGTCCCATTGAGAGCAGGAGGTACAATGAGTGTAGTGGCTGTTGCTTCATAAATAATCTCGGAACCCTGAGGACTGCAAATGACCTTCTTGCATTTGAGATTGGAACAAGGAGTGCACTGCTTAAAAGCTGTTTGGTGGTTTTGTCTTTTACAGCCTGAGTCACAGACGTGCTTCCTTACTTTGTCTTTTCAAGGAGAAGGTGGGTGGCACAAAGGGGCATAAAGAACACGGGGTGTAAGAGGTGTGCAAGGGTCACTGCTGTAAACAAAGTTGATATTTTTACTCTGATTTGCTTTTTTTTTGTAGTATTTATTATACAGAATCAGATTGTGCAGTTGGCAGGAATGGATGGTAATTTAGAAGCATTTTAGGAACAAAAATTTTAAAGTGGCTGTTGTTAACAATGGGTGGAGATTGAAGAGCAATAGGTGAACATGCTACAGCTTTATTTGAAATTTTGCTCCTGATTCTTCATCTCTGTCTGGAAAGCATTTTGGCATGAYTGACTACATTCAGAAGGATTAGTTCAGTGGCGTTTATGAGCCTGACATGGTGGGCMTATGCAACACCCAGATATTTTTCTAAAACTGTTCACATTGATGGCCCTGGCATCACTGGGAATGTTTGGGAACTATTCCTGAGCTGCCTGGCATTTGTGCTGCAGAGCCAGTTGTGCTTTGCAGTGGTCCAGCCAAAGATGAGCCCAAGAAAATGGAGTTCTTACATGTTATTTGGGCACTGCTTTGTTTACTTACCTCTTAGATACATCAAGGCTGAAATTTCGCTCTCTCCTCCTTGCTGTGCCCCAGGGTGCTGCCTGCCTCTGAAAGCTTCAGCCAGTTCAGCTGAGGGAAAGAGACCCCTCTGAGAGATCTGAGCTTTAATAAGACAGAGATTGTGCCTCTCACCTTCACACAGGGCCATTTGGAAGGCACTGCTAAACATGTTGAAAGACAAAATCAAGAGGTGAATATTTACACCAGGCAAATCAACACCAGCACAAGGAAARGAGGAGAACAAAACACTTGAGATTTTTTTAACATATCTGCATGTTGTTTGTTGCTTTAAGCAACACTTGAGCGTTGAAATGCAGCCCAGAGAGGAGGTGGAAGAATACAAACACTATTACTATGTGTAAATGTGGATGTTTTTGAAGGAAGACTTGCCACAAATAATCACAGACTAGAAACTTGCACTGGGGAACCAAAAAGTGAATGGCTGGAGTCCCAAGCCCAGACAAGTGAAAGGTAATCAGCAGGCTGGATCTTGCAGAAGGAAAATAGCAAGGAGACTTGAACTCCCATTTAAAAACAAACAAAACTGATCTTGGCACAAAAAAACCTGATCTTGGCCTTATAATTACTGCCTAAAGTTTAAGAAATTCACAGGAGTGATTATCATCATGGAGGGAGAGACAAACTGCTCCAGGCTCTGGCTGAAATGACAGCATCTTGTCTTCCACATCCCACTCCTCTGCAGCTCCCAGATCCCTGCCTATGTGGCAAGAGGCTGTCACTGAAACCTTGGCACAGCCACTGCGTGCTACAGACAGGACACAGTTGCTGAGCTGATGTTCGTGGTCCTTTGACATTTGTTCTTTTTTATTGTTTTCTTTGAACTAGGTGATGTTAGACTGAAAGCATATGTTGGCTGCTTGTACAAAGAAAATCATGACCAACCAGCACATAYAAATTACAGCTGGTCTTGTTACTTCTTATTAATAAGAGCAAATTTGAGAGGATGTGGTTTGTGCTCACCCTGACAAGGTTCTTACACCGTGTCTGTCTCCAGAGCAGGCTCCAGAACTKAAGAGTTTGATGTTTCTGCTTTTCCATGATGTAACCTGGCCCATCTGCTAAGTTCAGGCTGCATCACAAGYGTAGCAGGAGTTACTGTGGAGAGAGCAGGGTATGAATGGAGAAAATGAGCCTCAACCAGCTAAGCTGCAAAGACATTCGACAAAAAAAGTCTGTGTCACTGTCACAGTAATTAATACTGAAGAGCAGTTTGGTGCCATGAATATTGTACTTAAGGAATTATATCAGCATGTTAAAAATGCATCATGAGAGGGCACATTTCATTTGASTCAGTTTCAAAAAGAAGCAAGTAATAATACAATTACATAAAACCATGCCAGCAGGGAAAATCATTCTTTCTTCCCTGAGATTGCTGCAACCAGACTCTTTCAATTATAGAGATCCCAAGAATGTGTCCATTTGTTAGATCTAAGCTTATCAAGACTCCAGCAATACTGCCCAGTGTTGCCAGCTACTTATCAAATATCTCAGATGGGTGGTCTCAGCAGAAAAATGAAACCTTTCCAAAAATTGCATGCTGGACCAAAGGTGTTTGGCCATATCTTTCGTACAGTGTGCAGCTCTGGTCCTCCAAGCCAGAGAAAGATCCATTAGAACTACAAAAAAAAAAAAATGCTAAAAGGGTGAGGAGGTTGCTTGCAAATACAAAAAGGCTTTATTACAAGAAGGCTACATCTGTGCTGCTAAATGAAATGGTCTGGGGCCCTGAGGACGGGCAGCCCAACCCAGCTTTCTGTGTATACCTAAAACCCTTCTTCTGAAAAAAAAAAAAAAAAAAAAAAACCCAAAAAAAACAGGTGGGTCTGCTCCCTACTGCCTCCTGGCAATCCCTGTTTGGATCTCTCCTGGGGAAGATGTAGCAATTTCATTGCTGGAGAGTTTAAAGGTTAAAAAAAGCTGGTTAAAAAACATCAGGAATGGTTAAGCTCTACCTGAGCCTGCCCTGGGACTGGGACTCGGTATCTTTCTTCCAGCCCCAGCGCTTTCAGTTCTGTTGGTTTATAAATATAACACTTTTTGCCCTCAGACATGCTACAGTTTTTCCAGGCACTTTTCAAGTCTTACCTTTAACTCCCTTCTGAAGTGGCTGCAGGAGGTGGTGAAGTAATCCTTGTTCATAACAATCTTTGTATTGTCTGTCTGCACACAATGTCCCTCGGGATCCAGCCCCGGGATTGGATGTGTACTAGACGTGACTATTTTAGCTATCACCTTTCTATTTAAGCTGTAGGATGCTGCTCTGCTCTTCCTTTCATTTGATGGCRTCATCTGCACTATTCTTCTCCCAGCTTTTTTGTTTGTTTTGTGTTTGAGGAAAGTTCCTTGGTTCTGAACTAAACAGAGAGGTCACTAATGGAAACCCTGAGTCTGAAACACCGGGAGGTGAGAGAAAAACTCTGCCCAGCTYTGAGGGGCAACTTCTGGATATGTTATGAAATTTGCCTTCATTTTTGTGCCTGTGGCAAGGGACACTACGCTGGAAGTGCAGGGACATTGACTTCTCTGCGTACATCAGCTCCTGGCTCCATCTCCAGTGACCTGTACCCCGAGCAGCAATTTGCACCAGGATGTTCTTGAGTTTTACATCCACCCCGTGAAGTTATTGATCTTCAGAGGGCAAAGAGCAGCAGGGAGATGCAAGGAGAGGCAGAGCTATACCAGGRGACAAAGCTGCCATCTGGGGACTGAGTTCCCAAGAGAATAAATGTTCCAGCTGAGCTTTGTGCTCTTCCCCATTAAGTGTTAGATGCCAAGTCTGATTAATTCAGCCTTCTCTTTTTGTCATCGAAACCTTTGTCGTGGTCTAAATTCATGAAAAACATGTTTCTTTTACCAACAAATTGATTTGATTTTCTTTGATAAATTATGAGTTATCATAAAAGAAGAAGCACTTTGTGTGCCTAGTGACAACTTCTTTTGAGGTAGAGCATGTTAATCTACATCCTGCACTTGCTTTGAAGTCGGAACAAMATCCCGAATCGTGATGTGTGTGCATGAAAAAGAGACAGACAGCAAGCTCAGTTCTGTTCTGCTACATCTGTGTAAATCCAGATCAATGCCAAGGCTGCAACAAGGATAAGGATCAGGTCCAGTATGTTATCTCCATGTATATGCCATGCTTGGTAGGAAGCAGCAGACAGGAAAGGGAGAAGTGAAAATCCCCCATTTTGCCCGAATGTTGTCTCGAGGGTGAATGATGCGTTGACCGAAGGATGATCTTKCCCATTAAAGGTAATATTGTGTATCTATAGAGAACAGCTTAAAGTGAACCAGTAATAAAAACAAGTCAAAGGAAGCAGTTATGGTGGTAAATATCAGGGTGACACAGATGAAATAAGTCAAAGTGTTTTTTTACTGACACAGTGTCAGGAAGATGCAGAGCTTGTTTCTCCACTTGCACCAGCTTTACAGCCACATAACTCACTGGATGGCAACAGAAWAATCCTTGATTTGTGCTGGTTCAGGAGGGTCAAGCCATTACCCAAATTCTTAGTCCAGCCCTCCTATTTGCTTTGGCCATAATACAACCTCTTCCTTCCCAAATCTGCCATTAGGAAGCCTGCARGTCTCCTGCTCTGACACCTCCAGCACTGAGGGACTGGATGTCTGCAGGAAGATCCTCCTGCCCCTGTGTCAGCATCCATGAGAAAGGAGTCAGATCCTAAGTGTGGTTGTCAGCACCCCATTTGCAAAAACCTTGTTCAAAGGCAGTCTGCATGATGCTGAATTCAATGCTGCAGCCCCTGGAAAAGTGAGGAAAGGATAATGGTGGAAAGGAGATATCTTACCYTTTGTTCACCATTCATCACTTCCCYTCCTCTCTTGTGACCAAAGTAKGGACCTAAYTATCACCCTTGAATTTGGGTATATATCTAATRATGCTGCTTAAGATTTTTACTTCCCAAACATGTCCAAGCACMCCTTGGTAAAGGAAAACTACTGGGCAGGAAGAGGTCAATACAGAGAGAGTGATGAATCAGGAAAAGAAATCGTAGGCATCTGTGCTCAGATAACATGGGAAAACCACAGAATAAAATAAAGAAGTGGTGAAATCATTGGAAAGGACTGGTTTTATTGTCACCATTRTTGGAGTCTGTACCACAGCCTGAAATGCCCAAAAATACAGAAGCAGCTGGACCACTTCTAGTGAGAGAGCTCCCTGCACTCGGTGTGGTGGGGATGTGCCACAAAGTGTGGGGACAGCGTACCCCCACCCAGCCCAGGGCCACTGGGGCAGGGTGCCCAGGACCTATTCCAGCTGAGGTTTTGTCCCTGTCTCACACTCTCCAGCAACCTCTTTCAATGCTTGACCACCCTCASTGTAAAAAAGTTTTTATTTCATTTAAATTGARTTGTATGTATTTCAGTTTCTGYCCATTGCCTCTTGYCCCTGGACAGCACAGAGAAGAATCTGCTTCCATCTTCTTTACACTCCACATTAGGTATTTATCCACTACCTTCATGCTCTTTATGTATTTGGAAAAGGCTTCCAGGGAGATTTGCTCCACCATCATCCCAAGGAGCAGGGCAAGGCTGATGGGACTGTATTGAAGACCTTCATGACATTTGCTTTCTTCCAGTGCTCAGAAACCACTCCCAGTTGCCATGACCTTCCAAAAATAATTTAGAGTGACATTTGTCCAGGTCCTTCAGTGTTCCTGGGTGCACACCACAAGGCTCCAGGGACTTCTGCATATTCAGATATTTTAAATATTCCCTAAMCTGATCCTACTGTACCCAGGACAACTCCTCCTGCTCCATACTTTGATACAGGGTTCTGGAATTCCTAAAGGCAAGACTTATCAGTGAAGACAAGAAAAAAACAGCACAACATTCAGCCACAAAAAAAACCCCAAAAAAACCAAGGCAGCCTCTCATTTTATTACATGTAAATAATTGCAAGAAATGGTGTTTAAACTGAAATGAAACAATGTAGAATGCAGAGGTCAAGTGGCGTATTGTCTGAAGAGGACACTATTGCAGCTAGGTCCTTCCCAGTGTTCATGTGATTGCCAAATAAATGCTTTTTTTACTAGAAGAGCAGCCTCTTTGACCTATCAAGTATGTTGCAACCTCTAATGCCATGGTTTAGTTTTGTGCATTTTCCTTACAAGCCTAAAAAATACTGTAGAGTCTTGCTTATAAATACTCTCTTAATTACACAAAAGGCTCTTGGGCTCTTCAAATGGCTTCCCTTTAAACTCATCTGGCTGAAGAATCTAAGGTGCTTCTCAGTGGGTGATAGTAAGYGAAACAACCAGAAAGGAAAATATGCAATCTAGATAGTTTTGGATTTATTTCAACAATTATTTTAGTGTGTGTTGTATGTAARGGATCATTTGCATCTGTTCAATCCTTGGCTTTTCTTAAAAAAAGAAAGCTTTTTTTTTTCCTTCTGTGAAGGCAGGGTGAGAGGGGAAAGAATTTTTTTCTGAGTCTTATCAAGAAATAAAATAACACAAAGTACATTTTACGAAAGAAGAGGCACACTGTGCCTTTTTTTTTTTCCACTGGCCTACAGCCTAAGGGAAACATTCACTGGCAAATCTAAAACTTGTTCAAAACCCTTTGGAGAAGCAGACTATTATTAAATTATTTATTTTATCTTTGAAGTGTTTCCATTTTTATACTGTTAAGGATTTCTCTGTAAAAGCCRGGGTGCCTGAGAATATTTGGCCTGTAGTGATCTTTGAAACATAAGCCTCTTTTTTTCCCCTCTCTGTCTCTTCTTCTCCCCCACTCTCTCCGTCCCAGTTTCTTCCCAAAATGAATGAGGATCTGTCTGTGGCAGAGAGTCTGTACTCATTGGGGAAATTTGAGGAGATCTTAGCAGCTGGAAACAGCTAGACCCTAGTTTGCACTGTTTGCTCAATTTTTTTTTTTTTTTAGGAGAAACAAACCTGGCAGAATCAGAAAGGGTGGGAGACATATCCAAATGCTCTCGAGCGCTTATTAAAACGTTATGTAATTAAATGTTAAGATCATGCCTGTAGCAGTGTCTTTTGAAATAACTGTACTAGCTGAGCCTCCTGAAACCAGCACGGGAGAGTAATTCATTTAAAAGGTTATTGGCCATTGAGGCATATGCCTTGGGGACCTAATTTAATGGGAGAACTCCCACTGACTTTCGTGGGCTTGGATGGGGCTTGCTGCTGTTTCCCAACACGATCCTTGCAGGCTCGGGGGACAAAGGAATTGCGCAGCCATATGGGGAGCACGGAGCTCCGTGTTGGGGTGAGGGGTTCTGTGACCCCGAGGGGGGTGGCAGCAGAGCTGGGGGGCTGAGCCTCCGTGGGTGGTGGGTACAGGGCGCAGGAAGGATGCTCTGCTGGGTGCTGGATGCTGCCAGCACTCGGAGACACAGGGGCCATCATTGTCTCGGCAGGATTCCTCAGTGGATGGCACAAAGAGGGAGCACAGCACAGGTTGCAGTCTGAGCCTGGCAGAAATGTGCCTTTAAAGCAGCRTGACAGGGCCTTCATTGCAGAGTTGGTTTCCCAGTTATTCCGAGGGGAGTAACTCCATTCTTGCTGCTGCAGGCTCGGGGAGCAGAAAGGGTCTGAGTGATGAGGGAAATGATGCAGAGGTGCAGCCTGGGCACTGCGGGCACCTGTGTGACTGCAGCTCCATCCCCAGGGTGGGAGATCCCACACTGAGAGAGTGAGCTGTGTGTGTGGAAGAGTTCAGCAGCAAAGAGGATGTGTTCTCCCACGGTGGGATGGGGACTGGGTGTGTGAGGGAGCATTTCAGAGCARCCAGGCCAAAGCTGAGCTCAGCAGTGAGGAGAGGGAAGTGCAGGACAATCCCAGTGGCTGATGAGGCTCTTGGTGCTGCTCCCACAGTGAAAACACCCCAGTTAGCACTAACCAACAGCACTCACTGACCATCGTGGGGAATTCCTAGCTCCCAAGATTGCTGGCAGGGAAATGTTTTTCCTCTTAGCAGATCTCTGATTAGAGGGAGCAGCTAAAATGCATTGAARGCACGTACAAGGCTCCATTTGTATCTCTGAACTTTATTCTACGAGGAAGGGCTTCTGTGCTGGTCTGGTTTGTCTTGTGCAGCCTCCTTTGCTGTCTGAACTGCATRTGATGATTAGGGAAATGAGCCTCTCCTTTCTGGGGAGGAATGGGCTCTTTCTTCAGCGCAGTCTGGGTGGCAGTGATCATCTCACACTTTTATCACCCAGCATATTGCCTGTCATTAGAAATCTGCTCATCTTCCCTTCATTTCTGAGGCTGGTTAAATTCACACGGCTGCAAATACCTTCAGGTGCTGCCCCTGYTCCTATGTCTCTCCTTTTACAAAATATTTGAAACTTAACATGCTGGAAGGGCTCTTGTGAAGGGGAACTTKGCTGCTACAGATTTAAAATCACTCCTCCACAATCTCTACTACCAGATCTTTGCAAAACCAGATCAGACACCTCTACAGACCTGATACTTTCAATGAACTCGCAGGGATGGAATGGGATGGTTGTGGGAAGACTGACCACTTGATCTGACAGAGCAATTCCTGATATGGAGTGAATCTGTGAATAGCTCTGAACAACTAGTAATCCCCTATCAAACAAGTTCTCTRTGCCACATGGTCTTTTAGATCCAGAACTTTTACCCCAAAGCCAGAAGTGGTGTGTCATCAATCCATAGCTTAAGCTTTCTCCAGGATCCATGTTATGATGGGAAAGCATAATAAGTCTAATATCAAGATGGCCACTTCATATTTTTTGTAAAATAACTCAAGCGAGAGCAAATAATGATTATAGGACCTGAAAGCAATATCAAAATATTGTTAATTGAGAAGTTGGTATTATTCTCTGTAGCCAGGACAGCAGGCTAGCTTTTGGTTCCAGGGAAATCAGTGGAAGCCAGTGAAACCACATTTCAGCTCTCAAAAGGGCCAAGTTTGGAAGGGTCCCTCTTAAATCAAAGGAATTGTGTGTGTCTGGGAGCGTCCCTGAGGCAACTGCTTCTGCTAGACTGAAGGATTTGCAGAGTAGGGTACAAGGAGAGAAGAAAAGACATTTTCCTTGTGTACAACAGAAAAATCAGATCCAACAAACAACATTATTTTTACGTCCCCTGAACAACACTGTGGGGTTTTTTTTCAGTTTTTTAACATTTTCATCTACTACTTGCAAAGCCCTACACTCCGGCTCCTTCTTAGCAGATGGAAATTGGAGGGGAAGGGAAAAAAAAAAGGCTGCATGTGCTGGCATCTCCATATGGCATTCAAGTGAGAAATCAGTTGGAACATGGGGCCTCGTGTGGGGTCACAGCCTCCATACGTTCTCTGACGGGTGCAAAGGGTCCTGGAACTTGTTGCTGCCATAGCAGGGAGGGAACAGGGCTGCTGTGGCACAGGCTGAAAACTCCTGACAGAGATGGAGGGGAAGGCAAGAGATGTGAACATCCCCCAAGGTGTTTCTYTGCCTGTCTGCCCCCAAAATCCCGGGCAGCCCTGGGAAGCTTCTGAGTGATTCGCAGCCTCTCGCTGTAAAATGATAATTGCAAAGGAGTAAAGACAYGCAGCTTTACCACGCGGAATAAACTCTGTCTGAGAGGAACCCAGATCTGCAGAGGATGCTGCAAGCATTGTGGGGAGGGTTTCAGTGCTGCAGGAGCCTCGTGTGGGTTTTCTGCCTCTCCAGGAGGACGTGTGAGGACTGCACATCCTACRGCAGAGCACGAGAGGATAAAAGAGACGTTTGTGCATTGTTCTGAGGGGCTCAGGGTCTGCTTGAGCAGATTGTCTAATGGCAGACTGGCCTCAAGCAGGGTCTTTTCCCTCCTCCTTTYCTTATCTAAACCTGTTCTGAAGTCACCTGGTTCATCCATCCTTGGGCTCTCATTGACTGCAGCAGGTTTGGCACCAGCCCTGCGCACTCCTGCGTCTCTCTGTGACTCTCCTCGCTGTTTACACGTCTGTCTTATGTATTTATTTTCCCTGGTACCCACCACTGCAATATATAAGGCAGGAATCATCCTCCACAATGCCAGTTTCTTTTGGCTTCTTTCCTGTGCGTGTTTGGCTTTGCACTTTTCCTCTGAAGACACGGCTGGGATTCTCAGTTATCCTGCAATAATCCAGCTTGCTCTGGCTCTGCTGAGAGGAAGGGTCTCTCGCCAGCTTCCCTGGGAGCAGGCTCACAGCAGGGCTGAGTTTTCCTGCATATCCAACCTTATCCTGCAACAGGAATAACCTGGAGTTGTTGTGCATCCTCCAACAAACAAAAGGTAACCGGCTGTGGCTTTCCCAGAAAATCAGAAGGGCTTCAGACACCCTTTCCCACCTGTCCAGGCTTAAGTGCTAGCGGTTGCATCTCTAATAAGTAGTTAAAATAGAGGAGATGGAAACAGGTTTTTTTTAGGAAAAAATATCACATGGAAAAAGGAAACTAAGCATTGAGAGCCTATTCAGAATCATATATATAGCTGTGGAATCAGAATCATATATAGATACACATATATAAAATGATATAAATTCAGAATCAAGGCAATGGGTGTTTGCAGCCCAGAAATCCAACTGTGTCCTCAAAAGAAGGKTGGCCAGCAGGTCAAGGGAGGTGATTCTCCTCCTCTCTCCACTCCTTTGAGACCTCACCTGCAGTGCTGTGTCCAGTTCTGGGGCCCTCAACATAAGGAGGACATGGAGCTGTTGGAACCAGTCCAGAGGAGTCCACAGGGATTTCAGAGGGCTGGCTATTCACCTCTCCTATAGAGTTAGGATGAGAAAATTGGAATTGTTGGTTCTGGAGAAGAGAAGGCTTCAGGGAGWCTTTAGAGTCCCTTCCAGTGCCTAAAGTGGCTCCGAGAGATCTGGAGAGGGACTTTGGACAAGGGCATGGAATGACAGGACAAAGGCAGATGGCTTTAAACTAAAAGAGGGTAGGTTTAGGCTAGATATTAAGAAGAAATTCTTGCCTGTGAGGTTGGTGAGGCATTGGAACAGGTTTCCCAGCAAAGCTGTGGCTGTCCCATCCCTGCAAGTGTTCCAGGCCAGGTTGAACAGGGCTTGGAGCAACCTGGGAGAGTGGGAGTGGTCCCCGCCCATGGCAGAGATGTTGGAACAAGATGATCTTTAAGGTCACCTCCAACCCAAACCATTCTATGATTCTGTGATTTTATACCCACAGCCCCAAATTTCCATGTGAGTGAGTAACACAATCCTCTTGTTCACACCCAGAGTGCCAAGAGTAGTCTGCAGAGAAGTCACAGGACTGCAGCATTTGCAGTCCTCAGGATCCTCCTAAGCCAGCTCTGGTTCAATCCTTTGCCAGTGGGTTGCTGTGATCCTTCCCAAGTTCCTTTGCAAGGAAAACCAGACAACATATTCTCCAAAACCCATTGGAGTGATGGGAAGCCTTGGCCTGAAATCCAGCTTTGTGCAACATCTTCATATATCCAGTGTTAGTGATTCATCTAGAGGCCAACAAATAGACATCATATTTGTGCCCCTTATAAAAATCTGCCCATTTATGTGCCCTTATTTTATATTAAACACTAATCTTAGTTACAAGCTCTGAGATGGTCCCCTCATTAGTAACCATCTGTGAACTTCCACTGTTGCAATCAAGTTGGTTTTTACTTCTACTTTTTCAAAAGGAAAAAACTTTGTAGAATATCACCCATSTTACGATTTCCTTGCTTGCGCCTAACCAGTCCTTGGAGGGCCTCGTAAGAGGTGGGCACCTGTAAGAATGTTGCAATAAAACAAAAGATAACCATACCTAAATGCAGCTAACGCTCATTAATCTATTGTGGACTGGAAGTCCAAGAAGTCAATCATTATGCATGGACAGTTTTATACCAGGCATGAGTATTGCTTGGCGTGGGTTCTTCTTTAATTGCATTATACAAACATAACAGAAAATTGACCCAAAGGGGGAAAACAATTTTATCCTTAGAACACTCTTCTGACTAAGTACAGAGCTTTTAATTAAATTCCCTATACAAAGTGACTGCCTGTCTCTCATGTTGAGCCTAATTGATATCAAAGCCATCCTTAAAATCAATATTTTTTTCTGGAAAAAAGAGCAAATACCCTCTCCACCCCAACAGAATTCAATAAATAATTTGATAGTACTTGACTCCTAACTGTAATCTTTGTCTCATTTGAGCTGAATATAAAGTGAAAATTTGTCCCCCACCGCCCCCCAGCATCCCCATTGCATCACAAATCARGAGCCACAAAATGTCACTATTCCTCCTCAGCAGGTCTGCTGTTTCCATTTATTTTGGCGCAGCATGCTGAGTAAGGGAGGAATTTGAAACCTTCGAGTGTCAACACATTTATGCGGCTTTTGTTACCTATTTTATATTTTTCACTTATTTATGATTACGGTTGCAATTGGATCCCATTAGAAGCCTCGGGAAGATCAAAGGCTTGTTAGAGCAGGCAATAGACAAACCCACACTCCTCCAGGGCTGCTGGGGAGGGTTTGCAGTGCACTGCAAACCCCTAAGCAGGTGCCTAACTCTACTCCTGGAAAAAAAAGGTGTGTGGGTCCCTGCAAGATRGGGAGCTTTGAGATGACAAACACCCAGATCAAAGAGCAGGTCTCGGTCCTTACCTTTGCTTTCTCCTCTCCTTCATCTGTCCTTCTTGCTCTGCGCAGGGACCCTGTCAATCTATCTCATCAGAGCTAGCAGGAGAGTTGGCTCCCTTTGCCAGGAGCAGCTTACAAAACGATGGAAAAGAGCAAGAAAATTAAGCTAAATAATAGGGCAGTGGAGTTTCATGTTTTATAATTATTCAGCCAGATTTAGTGAAGAATGGAGCTGAAAGCCTGGCACTGATTATTGCCCCACCAAAACGATGGTCTAACCATAAGTCAAAGCAGAGCCACCATGTGCAGTCCTTTTGCAATGCCTGTTCCTGATAAAAGCAGGAATAATCTCTGCAGAGACCATTGCCTGGCAAGGGAGCACGAACTTGAAAGCTCAGCCCTGATCTCCGGTTTCTCTCTGCAATGTCTCTCTGTTGATATTGGCCCTCGGGGACTCTTGCTACAAGCACAATTTTCTTTCAAGAGCATATGCTAATCGTGGCATTAGGGGTGTATTTATGATCTCTGGCTGGCTGTGGCAGGTGAGATTGGAAGGGAAGCAATACTGAGTCTGCGGACGGATCGCGCTCATAAAGAATGATTTTGTGCTTCCCCTGCACCGTGACACCCKGAAGCACAGGGGATTAGCATAAAGAGAAACCTGCCTTGGTATTATTGGAATAAAATTTCATCCACGACCCAGGCAGCCAAGCCAGCTCCATGGACCTGGCAGCGTGTTTGTGCATCCGAGTAACGACCTGAGAGCTGGTTTTCCTGGGCAAGCAAGGCAGCCTCTGTCCTGGGTTTGGGGAAAGGAGCAGTGGAACTGGTGGCATGGAAAAAGTTACGTTTTTTCATCTCAGTATGCCTGGTTCTTTATTACAGAAATCATTCATTTAGTCCTGAAGCTGATTTTACTTCCAAAGYGGTTGTGTGCCTTTGCGCCTTCCTGTAGTCCGAGTCAAAATCTGCTGGTTGCCAGAGATGATGGGAGCTTACCAGCCTTCCTGAAACATCTCCTTTTGGGGGATTTCTCCTTGGGGTCTGCATCCCACAGCCCTTTTAAGGCTTTGCTGTTCTCTCTGGCAGATGAGAGYGACAGGATTGCCGTGTGAGGGTGTTTGAGCACACCTGGGAGCGCAGCTGCTGGCGGGCACAGGAGGCCCTTGTGGACAGCATGAGTTCAAACACACCCCCATTCCTCRTGCAGAGTAAACTTGTGTCAGCCACACACAATATAAATAAAATATTTGGCACAGGATGGCCRTGCCTCTGAATGCCAGGGGAAAGTGAGAAGGGCTGGAAATAAATATTGACGTGGAGGTGCCGAAGCTCGCGGGAAGTCAGGTGGATGTGCCGCTGTTTTATGGGCTCTGCCAAATGATCAGAGTCTGACTCTGCGCCCGGCTGCCGTGGTGTAAATCTGAAATAACTCTGCTGATGTTGGAGTTACACCACCTCAAAACTGCTGTGCATGAGCCTCTGTCCAGTGGGGTGGAGTATTTCAGTGCTGTCAGGAAGACCCAGACCCCCCCTTCACATTAATATTTATGCAGTACTCCTCAGGCGTCTTTGGAAAAGCCACCGTAAAATTTCTGTTGCTGTAGGGAGAGCCCTGAAAGAACAATTTGCAGGCAGTTATTGTCATTATTAAACATGGTAATTGAATTAGTAGTTATTTAATTATTATTATTAGTGTAATAAATACTTCTTGCCCTCCTTGGTCCTTCAAAATGAAGCCTGAGGAAACCCCAGTAAGTGGGAAGAGCTCCATTTGCAGACAGCGATTAGGAAAACACYGCAGTGAAGGAAGAACCAGAGGAAATATCCACACCCACCCAGCAGGCAATTTCTGAGCGCTCTAAAATATCGCAGAAGATGCCACTTCCAGAGGTGTATTTTGATTCAGGGAGGAGTTACACTGCAAGCCAAAATTGCTGATTTATGTGCACATACATATATWGGGTTTTGCTTCACCGAATATATGGCACAGAGCTCACCCAGTGTAACCAGTTAACTTTCCCAGGGGCAAGTTGCTGGGAGTTAGGAGAAACATTTATCTCCTGATGGAAGCTGTGTGATGACAACACAGCCTGTGAGGGAAAGCAGGTGGAAGGAAGGGTCCATCTTGGCCAGTCTTTGCCACKAGCCCAAGAGATAAGTGTTTGCAGAGCCGCATGCCAAAGCCACGCGGGGAGATTTGTCTCCTACCCAAGCTAATGATGGAGCAATGTCACCATATGTGTGGTTAGTTTCCAGCAGCTCCTCACTTCTCCAGCACGAATGGAGGGTGACAGATTGTATATTAGACAAATTACTCCTCTCTCGAAAGCAGCCGTCGCAGWGATATCCAGGCGCCTCCTTCGCTCTCTCTTCGCTGAACAATTTCTGCCCCATCACTCAGAGCTCTGTGCAATAAAAAGGTGGTCGGWAAGCAAGACTCCCAGCGCTCCTTAGCTCCCAGCCAGGGCTTCCTGAGGCTATTCCTGGACCAGTGACCACAGCAGGCTGCCATCCATCCTCCCCTCTCCATGCCAACTGGCACGGCCATGCTGGCGCCCTCATGGGCAAACCCGTTTCTTCTGAAAAAAAAGGGAGGCCACATCCCAGCTCCCTGAGAGCAGCCCTGCAGGCTCCAGCCAGGGAGGATGCTGTGGGGAACAGCACCAACATCTCCTGGAAGGGGTCTGAGCCAGGCTGTGTACCTGTGTCTGGCCTGGGATGGATGATGTGGGTGTCTCCRGGCATTGCAGGTTGGATTGGTTTCCTCATTGTGGGGCTGCTCCCAGGAAAGTCTCCACAGAAGCAGATCCATCAGCACTGTGGGAAGGTGATGGGGATTTTTTGTCCTCAAGAGAAGTTTTAGCTATTGTCTCAGACAGCAAATTCAGTAGTTGTCTTGGGGACAAAAACTGGAAGGCAAACAAACTCCTTAAAAAACACCATGTCCCTGGGAGCACTTTGGTAGAGGTGAACTTTTTTCACTGTGTTTTCAGCTTTCAGAGACAGATGGTGGCTCCCCTTGAAAGCTCAAAATTTTAAGGCCTTTTAGATATTGAAGACTCATCTTTCAGTCCAACCCCACGGGTCATTGCCTGTGGATGCTGCTTGAAGGTCACCCAGCTGGTGATGACAATGACAACTGTCCTGTGAAGATGCCCACTCTGGGCTGTCCTCCTTTGAGGCTAAACCTGTCAGTCCCATCACCCAGATGCTCTCAGGGCTGGTGCTCTGGTGATCCTCTGTTCATCTGCATTTGTTTTTTTTTTTTTTTCGCTTTTTCACATCACACAGCACATCTTCCAGGCACCACCCCAGCCATAATTCTCGTGTTTTCTCTTTGGTTATCMCTTCTGCCCCTCTCTTTGACCCCTCCTGAAGCTCCTGCTGCTGCTCTCTCTCTCCAGGACATCACTATGGATAGTGCATTGCCCTCTAATGGATAGATTTCAAATTCCTCCATCCACCAGAACTTTTGGTAAGATCCTTAGACCAGTTAATGAGGCACGAGACTCTCTAGCCACATCCAGATCTCCTTCCATTCCCTGCTTCTGTTGAAACAAAATAAAATACCTTTTTAAAAAAAAAAATTAATAACACGGACATCAGACTGGATCTTGCAGCTATTTTTATGAAGAGGCAGAGGAAATCTGTGCCAGTATGAACTCTGGTTCCTTCATGTCCATGAATGCTTTAATTGGCTTCAGAGTTAGGAATGCATTAACAAAGCTGATTTCTGTGATTCCACGCATCTGGAYTTCAGGGTGGGTTTTGAGTTTTTTTTAGCTTGCCTAATCCTGCTTAAAGTCTTAAGATTTATTTGTATGTTTATAAGACACAGCTTTTCTCATTATATGTATGTTACAGTCACCATTAAAGTAATACAAACAAAAGGAAAAACAGAATGGACTTGCAAGCAGCTGATAATTAATTACGGAGGACTTTTGAAAGGGTGGCTTAGCATCTTAAGCAATTCCTTTTSCTGCCAGATACACGAGCTTGTGTTATAAACTACAATCAATCTGCCATAGGGGGGAAAACTGCAAAATGAACTTAGTCATCTGAGCTCATTTTCAGTCCCAAAAACTGAAAGGCTTTGGAGTATAAAGTACCCTCTTCTTTTAATGTCAGTAAATAAGTTGATTTGTTTAGATGGTTTTCGATACAAGTAAACTGCTTGCCATTTAAACAAGTTCAATCAGCTGTGAAAATTGACATTTTTAACCATAAAATCAGACTTCATCCTACCATGATATTAAATATTAAGGAATCATTTAAAGGACAGTATACATTTCAGAAACCTGCCTGGAGAGATGAATGCCAATTTCTGCCATTCAGAAGTATGTACAAAAAAAAAAAAGGCCCCTTGGCTGGAGGCCTGCTGCTCTGTAAAAGCCACTTTGCAGACTTATTCCAACATGGTAAATCATCCCTGCTCTAAGGACACATTCAAGCTTCACATTCAGCCCTTGTGTGGCAAAAACACATCSTCAAAGAGGCCGGGTGGAAAAAGGGCATTGTGTGCTGATGCTGTCCCTGATGGCGTGTCCAGGGCTGTGGGAGGCTCGGGCAGCGCTCAGCATCCTCTGCACCCTGGGGCAGGGGTTTTGCAAATCTGGGCGGCATCTGCCTGGCTGTGGAAGTGAGYGGTGGGATTTCCATCTCCCCTCACTCATCCGTATGGCTGCGCTTGCAAGCGGCACTTGGAAASGGGACATTCCTACTGTTATCGAGATTTCAGAGGTCTGCACATACTCCTCTGCCCCCCATATGCTTTTTTTTTTTTTACCTTTTCCTTCCTTTTTTTCCCCCGTTTCAATCAAATTCTGGGGACAAAAACAGCCCGTGCTGGTTCTGAGCGGGTTTAGAACTGACACGGCTCTTCACAGCTCAACACCCCGATGTCCTGCCTGTGCCAACGGGGTCGCATTGTGTAAGGGGTTCCTTTCTGAATAGGACAAAGCAAAACATCCAGCACTGGGATTACTGGGCTGCTGAAGGGAGACAATGGGGAAACAAAACTCAGGCCGGAGAGACATTTATTTTTCGGAGGGGCATGGCTGCCCTTACACAATCCCTTTTAAAGCGCTGTGAAGTTTCCCTAACACAATCCAGTCCTGCAGCCAGGCAGAAATCCAGCGTGTTCAGAACCTTTTCATTCCATCTTTAACGTAAAAAAATGTGCACTCCTCCTCTGCTGCAAACTGCAAGGGTATTTAAGGTGTAGGAAGTCTTAACAGCAGGTTTTGGGGTTACTTGAGCACCTCTGGATGTTTCAAGCACAGAATGATGCCGGCAGTCAGCTCTTTCAGTGCTGACGAGCTGATGTGGAAATCCGAGTGGGTGCAGGTTTTGGTGATCGGCTGCCTGCTGACTGAGCACGTCTCTGTCATTCCCTGTCCTGCACTGGCTCACTTTTGCCTTCCCACCTGGATTTTGGCTCTAGTTCCCCCCAAATCACCTGAGGTTTTTTGATTGGGGGCAAGGAGAGAGCACACCCCWCCCTTCCTGGCTGTGGTGGGGATCTGCATCTGTAGTGGGGTGAAAAGGGGGTGTTATTCTGGGGGTGATGGGGGTGCTGTCAGGGTCAGGGTTTGCTGGCTGTTGGGGATTCAGGTTGTGACTGTTTTTTCCCTTGCAGAAATTTTCTSTGGATCACACCCCCCATGCTGGAATTTGACCCTGTGCCCACCCAGGAGCACGGAACGCTGTCTCACTTGTCACAAGGACTGGGTTTGAGCCCCCCAGATGAGCCCGGGGGATTCATTTCCTCTTAGCTTCCTACATGCCAGGCTGTGACTCTCTCCCTGCCCTGGGCATAAAGGGAAAAATGCTGGAGAGAGAGCACTAACACATCCCAYGGGGCTGCTGGCTATAGGGCTAGCTCCTGGCACTCCTTTGTTCCCCTGCAAAGGCATGTGGGGTGGGGGCAAGCCAATCCCATCGTAAGTAAACAAATGCGCTGAGTTAAATTTTTTAAATGGAGTCATAAATAAAGAACTATCATTGGAGAAATCCCTAAAGACACTGTTTTTGCTAAGGTTTTTTTAATGTTGGCAGCTTCAGCAACTTTTGCAGAGATGTCAGAGTAAATAGCCTGCGATCCTACAGCGTCTTATAAAAGTCTTTAACAACAAGAAGATTTTTATGCTTTCATGTTATGTGTGTTCCTAATAGACATTCTGTTCATGCTTGCTTATTTTATGTGGTGTAGAAAAAAATAATAATCCCCATCTGCAGCATATCTCAAAATGTACATCTTTAGCAATTTCTGACTTAAGAAAGAGAGAATTAGGTGCCTTTTGGGCAGAGGGTGATCAGGGTTTTCTGGAATTTGGAACATCCCATAGCTTCTGCACTAGCCATAAAAGAGAAGGGAGGGGAAGAGATGTTTATTCTGTTTAACTTAGCAAACAGAAATTTACTTGAGACTTAATCACACTGTGCAGGTAAATTTCCTGATACACTATTAGAAAGTTCTTTCATCTTGCAGATTAAAGGCTACCTGGGGAAGCTGTTGCAMAGTGAGGTAAAGGGTGCATCAACTCCCCTGGCTCAGTAAGTACAAGGAGGCCCATTTCACTTTCAAAGTGGAGTAAATTTCTTCTCAGGAGCAGAATTACTACAAGCAGCATTAGTACTGTGTCCTGTATATTTACAACTTGTATTTGGGATACGGTTGTTTTTTTCCCCAACAGAAGAGATCAAAACGATGATGAGATACAGTAGCTCAAAGATGAATATCTCAAAATTTAACCTAAAAATGAGCATACACACATAACCATAGGCATTTTTAGCTCCTGGAACAACTTACCTAAATTCCCCATCATCTGACAGCTTTAAATCAAGTCTGGATGTGTTCCTAGAAAATACACTAAATTAGCTAAAAGTCAAGAGTCTGATTCGTGATTCCTATAGGGAGAGTCTGCAGTCTGCATTATGAGGGAGGTGAGACCAAAYGGGCAGAATGGTCTTGGAGAAGCTGAAGCCAAAGAACAGCATGTTCTACATCGCTCCCGAACCAACTGCATCTCCCTGCAGAGGGAGTGACTTCATAAATCACATCTATTTCCTTGTGGTATCAGTCCCTTTTTCCAGAGTGGAGTTCCTTCACCAAGGCTGGCAAGAAATTTCAGGGCTCAAGGTAAATACAGATTATCTGGGACTGCTGATCSCATTTTCTGAGCAGGTCCAGCTTGAGGGCACCACACTTCTTTGAACCACAGCTTCAAATATTGCAGGAGCTGTCCTGTGTGTATGGACAACTCCAGCCTTGCCTGTGGTGGAGGTAYCTCCAGCCCTCTCTGTAAAAGGTTTTTCTCTTTTCTGTGTTTGCAAACCGCCACCAGAAGCTCCGTGTTTCCTTTAATGCTGTAAATTGTCAGACTGCTGCTTCCATGACTGTGTTTGGCACTTTTCAGCATTTCTTTCATGGATCTCTCTTGTCTTCATTTCAGGCTGTTACCAAATCCATACAMACTCTCAATGAAGATGCTTAACAACACTTTTCAATGAGGCAGGAATCATCCCAGCTACAATTGCATCGGGTTTTGCTGCAAAGGTATTTGAACTGACCCTACACAGAGACATTAAGGCAATGAGAAGGAGTTTGGAAAGGGTTCCCCTGCCAGTTCTGGAGAAGTGATGCAATTGAGGTGGTGGCCTAATGATCTTGGGCAGATTTCCATGCTCCTGTGGGTATTCAAGGTTTGATTATAGCCAGGGCACCAATGTGGTGCTGCACAGTCAAGCCAGACCATTCAGAAGTAGATTTGACATCTCCCATTGCTCCACATGTCCATTCTATAGTGTTCTTCAGASTGTCTAAAGAGGGCTAAGACTGGGCCAAAGGAATGAATGCCATCCCAGAAATCATGCCAATTTCTTAACATATCAATCTCTGACCCTATGGAATGGTTTCCAGAGGCAGGTCTGTTGCTTGGGACATTTAAATCGAGACCAACCAAAAGGCAACCTCCAGTCCCACTTCCATTGAAACCATGAATGGAAAAATGGTGATGGATTTGCCATCCTGAGTAATTCTGAGGCATCCCTGGCTGATGGCATTGGACCTGTTCTGTAAGATTCTACCCAAACACTGCCCTCCCTACTCCATAGCTTACAACTGCTGCCTGCTGCTGGGTGAGACACATTCCTCAAGCAAGCTGAACAAAGTTCTTTACATCTTCTGCTGAGCCACGAGGAAGTTATTGTTCCACCAAGATGTAACAAGGAATGATTTAGATTATCCTATTCATATCTGTACTGGCCATGCTCATTTGACATCCAAGGGGACTTAAACATTAAGAGGGCTTTTTGCACAAACAGCAGGGTAATAGACAGGGAGTTTTAAATGCTTCTAAAATCTCTGCAGATGAATTTATATCTTTAGTGCACAGAGCTTCAGGAATTATCTTGGTGGTTAGAGCGCCTTTGAAGTGCAGAACATCCTGGATACCAAAAGCAAAAGGCAAGTACCAACTGGAAGTAGATGGGATTAGGGTTGCTTGGTTGTGTGGAGATGTGAAGTGAAGCTGGGTTCAGACAAGGACTGTCTTGTTGGATCGTGATTTTCTTGTTTACACTGTTCTGCATTAGCACTTTCTGATCCAGCAAATCTGTTGTAGCTAAGCCACATGTGTGCCTGCCTGTTATGGTTGGTAAAAGCAGAACTGGGGGTTCAGCAGTAACCAAAGGCACGGATATCCCTTGCTCACTCCCAGAACTGAGGAATTTGGAGCTGGAACAATATACTGAGGACACAAACTTATATTCCCTGGACAAAGTAAATTTTGTATGTTGTAGTTCTAAAAGTTACAGCAGGCAGACCATGGAAACTCCAGTGGGTCTATAAAAACCACAAATTTTCTTAAAGGCCCTTTGAAGAAAGCAGAAACAAATAGGCTGAATAAGGGTTGACTTCCTGATTTGTCTCCCTTTTGTTTATCAGGACCCACGCCCTGTCTCGTTCTCTTTATGCTCCTTATACATCAAATGGCTGAATAGCAACTGTGAGTAAATCTGTCATTATGACCTTACTTACCTTTTAGACCAAACTCCCTGTTGGATGTAATTTGTATGATCCTAATTTTGCAGACCCAGGGCCGTTTGGGTGATTGTGTTGATATGAACTGAAGCTTGTTCATTTTGAAATGTTGCAGTCAAATAATCCCATCTGTACTCAGGAGTCTGCAGCAGGCTGAATTACTGTTGTCTTTTTGCAGTAATTATGGAACTGCCTTGGTGTAGAACTGCATTTTGGCTGAGCTGAAGCTTAGTCCCCACAGCTTTCAGCTCCCTTGCAAAATGAGATTTGTAAATCCAGCGTAAAACTTTGCATTTTGCTTTTTAATGATTTCTAGGAAGACCGGCCACTTAGTGACAGCATCTCCTAGTGTTTGCAAAACAGCTCCAGTCTTCTACACTTGAATATCCCTGTAAGCCTCCAAGCTGACAGGAAGGTATTTTTATCTCTAGCTCTTCCCTGATTTTTGGGCATTTCATCTTTTTTTGTTAAGTACAGGAAGACCAAGAGAAGACCGCTGTTATCTTCCAATCCAAGCTTTGCCCAAGGTCCCAATAATGAAATGTGGTGTTGCCTGGTTWCTTCCTGCACAGCATTTAAGTGGGATATGGAAATCTTCATCAACATGAACAATCGAAATTGAATTTCCTTGCTACTTATTTGTACTGTACTTTGAAAGTATAGGCCATGATTTTATTTTTTTACAAACTGGATTTCCAAGGATCTAGATTTGAGATCTGAATACAGGTTAATAAGGATTTTCTAAATGTTAGTCTGTTCTTCCTGTGACTGTGAGCTTTGCTTAGTAGATCTGAAAAAATCAGATCCATTGCTAAAATGTGCTGCCAGACAGAATTTGATATCTATTGTTAAAGTTCATTAGACTGAAGCCAAAAAAAAAAAAAAAAATCCCTGTCTGGTTTGGTGCAAAGCTCTTTTTCCCCTGAGTGCCTTTGGCTATGAATTCTGCATATTCTAATTTTAAAGTATCATTCATTTTCTATTTGGTGATAAATGCTTTCCTGTGTAAGAGTCTTTTGATTGCTCTGCTAATTAAAGTGGATAGTTCCCTTTTATGTTAGGTGGCTGGGCTCCTGGGTAGCTGCAGTTTGCAGGGAACAGCCAAGGTTACATCGCAGTGTTTATTACCTTTGCTCTCATCACCAACGGGCACATGTTCTGCAGCTCCAAATTCTCAGTAAGAAAATGAATTACGAAAATGAGAAATTTGTCATTTTGGAAGCTTTTTGTTCTTCCTCTACTAGAAATGGCTTTTTATCTTTCTTGATTTTCCAGCTTCATTACACTGTGAGRAAGTTTTAATGATTTGAATGGCACAGAGAGAGAAGCGGGAATGGAACTTCCATGTTGTCCCTTTTTTTTCCCCTTTTGAGGCTGTTTTGGTCAGCAAAGTTACTTGTGGTAGTGGCATATGAAAGAGGGCTTGGAAATTCACTCTTTTTGTGAGTGCTGTTTTTGTRAAGGCTGACACTGTGCCTTTCTGCACAAATTCCTCTCTTGGTCTGAACTGCTCTGGTAAGCACAGGGGTCTTGATATGAAATATTAGAGAAAAAAACACCTGGAACAGGACAGAAAGTGAATATCTGTGGCCAGTCAGAGGAATCTATTCAGAGGAAAACATCTGTGGGTGGAGATCCAGCTGCCACCCAGTTTGTTCTTCCAGTGTGGACTTCTGTGGTCGAGGGCGGCCTCGAAATGTCTCAGGTGAGTATCGAGAAAGGGCACTATGATAACCAAAGAGAACTCCTGAGTGAGTAAAACTCTTTGCAGTAAATGGGACTTACTGAATGCACAACAAAAGATCCAGGGGAAATGGGGAAGTTTTGGGATCTTTTTGGAAGGATGTTACTCAGATTTACAGGTGTGTGTCCCTGCAGATCTGTAACTGTGATGGTTTCTGTGCCCAGAGTGCACGGGATTTGGGAGTGTTGTTAAAATGYGCCATTGGGATCTTTAGCTGTTCTCACACTGTCAGGGGGACCAGGAATTCTGCTGATGGTGTGGAAGGGGAGGGGGAAGCTTCCTGCTGTTTTCAAAGTCTATGGAAAGTGGTCTTCAGAGCTTCCATGGTGCAGGAAGGGGTACAGACCTTAAATGGCACCTCCAGAGCTGGTGGCTAAAGGGATCTTAGACCCAACAGTACCAAAACTAATGGATCAAAGTTTGGGTTTAATCCTACATCATGAAGACAGTTCTTTAAGAAATTCYGCCTATTGTCTTCAAGAGAAATTTGGAGATATCTAGAGACCTAGAATGACTGTTCTTTGAATTACCCCTTTCAGACCTCAGTTTCTCCTGTCCTGAGTACTGGCAGAAACTGTCAATCTTTCAGGTCACTTCAGCAAGGGAAAGCCACCATGGATGCAACACCTGCATGGGAATCTTGTTTCAACCAGACCCCTGAAGCAGCAGGAGCCATAAACCAAAAGTTCTGTAACAGCACCATTTTCAGATTGTATGGGAATAGAGRAAACCCAAATTGAAACTCTTTAGACTTGAATGCTTTGATCCTCACAGGATTTCCTAGAACCTGAGCTGTGAAGAATTAAATCACTCCCYCAAACTGAACAGGCTTTTGAGAGTAAAGGTTTGAAAGGCAATGTGTACTGATATCCCCATAACCATGTCTTCAGGYTATCATGTGAGGGAAAACATAAATATAAAAATAATTTTACCCAGTTATTTGAGATGCAGCTCTCTGCCTGCCCAGGTTAGGGTACAAGGTGAGATCAGCCCTGTCCCACATGCAACCTTCCCCTTTGTAGTTCCAGCAGCAGACTGCATGGCACATTGCATCAGATATAAAATTACACTGCTTTGATTTGTCTACAATAACCAGGGTTTTCCTTCTATAACCCAGACAGTGCACATTGTCTGTATGATTTCCCCAGAACCATCTCTCCTGYTGTCCCTGAGGCAGAGCCACTGTGTGAATCACCAGCAGGATTAAAGAATCTGCACTTGTCTTCATGTTCTTCACTTCTGAAGATGTGCCCCTTCCTTAGGAGCAGAAACAAAGAGCTCAAACCTCAAGAATTTGCACAGCACAGCCTCCAGTCTTGTTTACACAGCATTTCCCATTTCTAGGAGCTGAAAGAAAGCCATCACCTCCACCTGCAGGGATGCCAGCACACTCAAACAGGAGGGATCATGACTCTTATTCCACATTTTGTATCTGCAATTGCACTGACAGATGAGCAGTACTACACATTCAAAGCCAGGACATTCTCWGGTGAGTGCTTTTGAAATTCCTCTCCTTGCACATTGGGGGCTGGAGCTCAGGATTTTGCCTTTGGACCATCCCTACCCAGCAGCTTCTGCCACTGAACAGTGAATCTGACATTTTGTACCCTGTTCTGAAACCTCCCTCAAAACATGGAGGGACCCAGGGGAAAAAACACATGGAAACAGACACGAGTCCAACACCCTTTCACTCTGCTGTAATGGCTCTAACAAGCTGCCATTCATTACCAGGCAGTTTTACGTGGAAAACAAATGTTGTTCATTTTCCAGGTATCCTCTTGTGGGCAGGATGCTGTCTGCCCTGTGGAGGTTAATTTGCTATTTTAGAAGTGCCACTTCAGGGTAATATGCTGCTAATAGGTAGCCAGCAGGTCCTGAAAACAAATATTCAACCAAATAATTCTAGAAAGCAGAAATTTCTGTGGATGTGATGGAGTCACCATGAATCCTCCTAATAATGCATTTTAAGCCTGGCTGCGTTGGTTCACTGCAGCTGTAATTCCAGAACCCCCGTGGAGCTGATGGGGATCAGGGGAGTTGTTTAACAGATGGTTTTGTTCAGAAGCTGGATAAGAAGAGCTGCTTGTTAGGCACAGGGCAGGAGTCTGTGTGAGCATTTTTGGAGTGCTCAGGTAGCCCTCCAGCTCAGCACATCTCATTCTGAGGCAGCAAGGTTGGGCATGGGAGAAGGGACTTGGGCCAAAACTCTGCCACCAACATGTAGAGGAGAGGCTGCTGCAGAGTCTGGGGGGGGAATGCTGCTCTCCAAGTCTTCAGTCAGGGTTAAAAGTCCCTTTCTGTGATTCCCTGATCTTATTATGGGATGACTACTGTGAGGTCTGGGGGAAATATTTTATTATTCCCTATTTCTGTTTTGCATAGCTGAGATCTGCAGCCTGGTGTGTTTGTTCTGAATGATCAAGTCCCGAGGCCATTGAGTAGAGCCATCACAACCATCTGCAGCTCTGCTGAAGCCAGAAATGTGGGACTCGAACAAATCAAGCTCAAGATTTCTTGGTTTTGTAACAACCAAGTGAGGGCTCCCCACGGGAATTACACCATCCATCACTGAGATTTTTGACAGAGGTTACATGAGGTTACATTTTTGACAGAGGTTACATCTTGGTTTATTCCTGCCTTGGGAAGTCACAGGGTCACAGAAAGGCCTTGTTTGGAAGAGACATTAAATATCATCTCATTCCAGCCCTCCTGCCATGGGCAGGGACACATTCCACTAGACCAGGCTGCTCAGAGCCCCATCCAGCCTGGACTTGAGTTCTTCTAGSAATGGGACACACACAGCTTCTCTGGGAAACCTCTGCCAGGTCCTCACCACCCTCACAGGAAAGAAGGTCCAGAATTGAACTTACCTTCATATAGGTGTGCCCTGATCTCCTCCAGTTCTGGTAACCACTGGCAATGAAATCCCTGTGCTATTGTGGGGATTTTGTCTCCTCTGTGAGAAGATAAACTCRTGGTCAGACCCACAGCTGTGTGTTTGTGATCAAGGAGAAAGAGTTCTCATCGACTTTGATGAACGTTGGTTTGTGTTTCCAACCACGCATCCCCAAGAGGTGAAAAGCAAGTTCTGGAAGAATTGATGCTTGATGTTSATATCACACCAGTAATTGCTCATTATGGCATGCAGAACAAAGTGAGCTGGATTATTTTCCTTGATGTGGACATTTTTTCTATAGGATTTTTGGTGACACCCTTTTTAAAGGTCAGGCAGACCCCTTAAATGCATTGTTAATGCTGTGAGCAGCGCCATGAGGAGCAGGTGAGTTTGCTACACAGGAGTGCAACTGTAAAGAATTTCAAATCAATATAGGTCTAATCTAAGTTGAACTGAGCTTTAGGGATTAATTAAATCTTAATTACAGATCAAACCACACAGCCACAGTTATTTCTAAATTCAGAGGATGAGCATTCATGCGAGTGTTAGAAACTAAATATCACCTTTTTGCATTACTGTTATTAAACATTATACATTCATAACCTTTTCAGTTGTAAATTATTAATGTGTGTAGTTATACTTTTAATTAAGACAAACTCTTAGGGACACATTCTACTACTGTTATTTATCTTGGGCCCTTTTCCATCAGGAGTTCTCTTAACTTCAGCGGGCTGGTTCGTGTGATAAAGGTACTATCAATTTACATTTATTTTTGGAAGAGTGCATAGCATATTAGGCCATTCAACAAGGGAACATTTGAGTCCAAACTRACTTGAAATGTAGGACTGACAGGCAAGAAGACACACACTAATAGAGAAGAAAGAGTGATACGGGAAAAGGATGGGAAAGCAAGGCGGTAAAATTTATGGCTAACATCACTCCTGTGTCCACAATAGGTGATAAAGAATTTCTGAAGGTCGTAACTGAAATAGGCGAGTGGACAGCGTGAAGGGACCTGACAAGTCAGTATTAGCAGCRTTCTTATTTTGTGGGCTTAGCTGTGGATCAAGGCCTCACTTTGTTAGGCACCCTATAAACCCACATGRAGGTGAGAGACCTTGCCCTGCCATCCTTCGGTTAAACCATCGCTGTTGGATGGAAAATGATCCATTCAGAAGGGGCAGCAAGGAATATGAGAATGCTTATCAGCTGCAGAGGCAGCACTATCATAGTGATGGATGGCAGGGGGTCTCGGGGTAATTTGAAGGGACTTCAAAAGGTTTACAAAATACTTGTATTTATTACAAAGATATTGATTAGGGGAAAAAAAATTCTTGAGTTATGTTAACTCATATTGGCTCAATACCAGTCCTCTGTGGGGGCTAGTGAATATTTATGTCTTCAGCCACTAATTGCAGGTGCCTCCTCCACCCTGAAGGACCTGACATGCTGGCAGCAATGGAAGATAGTTTGCATCTCCATCTTTGGWGTATTGCATTGGAAATACGAAATCRAAGGGGGAATGTCCTTGCAGAAAGCTTTAGAAACAATGAATTATCTTAGTAACAGCACTGACCAGCAGAAAATATCTCTGAATCATTATTGCACCCTTCTCACTTAAGTTTTCAGCTCGGGTGCAGCTTCTGTCAAACAGGCAAACAAAAGGTTAGGATGTGTAAGAAATGGGATGGAGTAAATTTCAGCGTGGTATAAAACCAAGGCTTCTCTCTCATCTGGAATGCTATAAGTCACTGCCAAGGGAATTAAAGGATGTTCAGATAAGGATGACAAGAATAATTTGAGACTTGGGGGGAAAAAAAGCTTATATGGAGAGAGATTGAAAAGATAAGTGGTGTTTACGGTGGAAGGGAGCTAAATAGAAGGGYTGTGATAAAAGCTCATGCTGTCAGGCCTGTGGCAAGGGAAAGAGGGGGAATGGTGAGAGGAGCCAGAGCTGCTGAGCCCATTGGGAAAAGCATCAGGGTGGTGGGAGAGCTGGGAGGATCAGGGAGGAGCCAGAAAACCTGTTAGGCTGGGGAATGTGAGGGCTGCAAAGGGAAGGGAGGTTCATRGTTTTCTCATGTCTCCCAACACACAGTGCAAAATAAAAGAGTAGAAGGCAGGAAAGTCAAGATTAGTGAGAGATGTCACCATGGAAAACATGGTGGTTTTGTGGAGCTCAGTTGCRCTGGATGTTGTAGTGGTCAAGGTCTTAAGGAGATTCAGGAGGGGACCAACCATTTATTTGAAGAATTAAAACCCAGTTCTGCCATAGTGAACATGGACTATTTGGAGCAAACAGCCATCCTCCAGCTCCATCACACCATCTTCTAACCCCTAGGAGCTGAGATGAAGCCTTCAGGCAGAATGACATCTGCAGAGGGTTTCCTTGCACACAGCCTCACTCAGCCGGAGCCAAGGCCCAGGCCAGGATGGAGGCAGGGTGGATTTTCAGGGTCTAGCCACCTGTTCCTGAGATACAGTGAGTGTGAGAGGGAATGTCCTCTGAGAAGGTCAGCTCCCATGCAATTAGTTTTCCCCGTGGCTTGGGGAAAGGAAGGTGCCTCAGTGCTACAGCTCTGAAAGAAYGTGAGGAGCCCTGGGCCGTCTCATGGCTTCACCGTTGGTTCCTTGGCTCTTCTCCACACCGTGGTTTTGTCACATGTAAAATGGCATCAGTGACTCTGATCACACTCAAATTTTTGATAATCTGCTACTACAAGGTGCCTCACAAGTACTAATAACCTATATTTTTGGGCACATTATATTTGCTCAGAATTTGTTGCCAGCAAGAAACTCCAGCTGCCATCAGTGCTGCCATCCTTGCTCCAAACTAGAGTAAAGCGTTTCCTCTCCATCTCATTCAGAAAACCATTTCAGCAGGAGGCCAAATTAAGTTTATCCAAAAAGCATTTAATTTAGCTTCACTAAGACAGTTATCCCATATGAGATAAGTACCCAGTGGATTTTAAGAGCATATTTATTTGGAGATTAACTCCAAGGCAGAGTTGTTTATCCAGTGGAACAGCTGGATTAATGAGGTGAGAACTGAAGCACCTCTCCTATTCTTCCACAACTGATGACCAAGCTTTGATACTTCCATGTTTCAGTTCATCCTAAGACTATTCCCCTTGTGTTTCTCCTGCTCCTCCTGTCCAAGTAAAGCTGCTGACCTCAGTTTGTCCAGCTTCAGAAGAGGAACCTCAGCTAAAAATGGGTCAGTAAGATCAATGATATTAAAGAAGTCTTTGGAATTTAATCTGGGGTCTTTGTTCTCCTTCTTGCCCTGCTCCCAGGACCCATCTCTTCCAATATTTCWGCTTTACAGGCTTCCTGCTGACCTCAAATCTTTATTCTTCAGCTTCTTCCAAAACTTCAGCCTTTGTTTTGCAGTAGATTTGTATACATTTGTCCAGTAATGTTCCCCAAAGCAATTTCTTTCCATTACCCAGAAGCAGCATGTTCAATTCCCTGGAGATCTGTGTCTAGTGCCATCTGAAATGATCAAACTTCTCCCATTTGCTGCTGCAGATGAGAACAAGTAGATTTTAATATGCTATTGACTTGCTCCTAAAGTCCTGGATATCCCTACATCCATTTACCCCATATCTGCTTTCTGACAACCAAACCATGAGTTTTCGTGCTTAATTAGATGCCTCATCCTTCACTTTGGGATATGAGAAATAGAATTCTGGATGTGAAAGCATTATGGATGTAAATTTAGACKTTCAAAGCAGAGGAACCAAGGGTCAGGTCCTGTTGATTGTTCAGCATATTCTCTGAATTTGTTTGAAAATATCAGCCCTGCAAGGCCACAGATAGCACCTACTACCTGTAGCGTCAACAGCATCCCAAACTTGCCATGRTAGCCTTGCCTGAGCCAGCTCAAAAAGCTGCTTTAATCACAAGTGCAGAAAAATGTTCACCTCTACAAATCAGTGATCAGGAAATCAAAATCTCCAACATACCTCTAAGCAGGGAAACGAGGAGTTTGGTTTGGTTTTCACAGGAAAGACAATGGATATTCTAGACCAAAGATGTGCARCAGACTAGTCCTTGTGGGCATTAGTAAAATGGATTTAACTCTAAATTTGGTGCTRGTTTGATGGAGTTCTGGTCATCATTCTCCATTCACCTAAACCTCTCATCTTGTTTTTCATGCAYTGGCACATGGAAAATTATGAGTTAGCTGGCAAAAACAAGAATAAACAGCAGACTATGGGAAGGGCAAGGAATTATCTTGAGAAGATCTGAATCAGTTGAGTTGAGCAGTGACTTCTTTAGGGGACAAAAGATACAGATAGATCTTGGCACCAAGGGTAAAAGGGAAGGAAAGAAATGCATTGGTGAGATCACRCTGAGAGGCATTATCTGTGCTGAAGGGGCTCCAGATATCCTACAGGAATGCCTGGATAACTCCTCAGATTAAAATAGCAGAAAGGGCTTGAAACTGTAAACCCTGAATGCACTTTGCATCAATTCCCAACATAATCAAAGATTCTGTGGATTCTCTGAGATTGCAGAAAAAGGCCCAGATGCATTGGTCAATCATGAGATGTTTGAGCTACTGACAGCACATCATGTAATGCAAGTTTGGGACGCATCAAGAGACAATTCCAGCAAAGCTGCAGCTGTAATAATGCCACCCTACACATGGCTGGTGAAGCCTCCTCTGGAACARCATGTGCAAATCCCATCCCTGTTTTGAACACATCCCTGGTGTTCAAAACTGACAAATTCAGATGGAGACRGGAAGGACCATTGATCAGGGAAACACCAAACTGCTCCGCAAGAGCAGATTACAAAYGTGACTCCTTCTGCCTGGGAAAGACAGATGTACAAAATGATGGCTTAGAAACCTATCAGGAAGRTAAATATTGAGGGGAGAATAGACCTAATAGCCTGCAGGACAATGTTATCAAAAAAATAAACAAGAATGAATTGTCCATAAATTCAAGGTAGTAAGGAGGAAGAAGTGCTCGAGCAACAGAAGTGAGTCTGTAGCAGCATCTTCTCGAAGCCATGGAGGGAAATCCTTGGTTAGGTGTAATTTGGAACTGATCATTTCTGTAAAGGAAAATATGGAATATCTGCCACTGGAGGGACTTGTTAAAAAAAAAAAAAAAAAACAAAAACAAAAACAAACAAAAAAAAACAATAAAACAAAGAGAGGCACCTTTTAACCTTGAATAACTTACTTTCTTCTTTTTTTTCAAGTCCGTTGTGCATGATAATGTTGCATGGATATGATTAATGGGRGAGATAGCAATCTTTTTAAACAGAACGTTAGGATTCACACTAAAACTGAGTCCCCACCGACACGCAGTGTTGCTGTTGCTTAACTATTCTTCATACACTAAACCAGAGACCCATTTTTCCAGGCATTCTGCAAGTCCCTGCCCCAAAATCTTACAAACTATGGCAGGACCTTTTGTTTTGTCACAAATGTTTTATGGTGTCTCAGGATACTTTCCACAGGGGGCCAAAGCACTGAAATAAATTCAAAATATGCTTTTAGTGTTCAGCTGATATATTAAACTGGATTATAGAGTTGTATCATAGGAAATTATCCTGGTGCTTTAGTTCCATTAGCCTACTTTAAACATCGGTATTAAAAGCGGATACTTACTTAAATACCAAACTGTGCCTGGGTTATAATCTGTTTCTCTGATATCATAGATCATTTGCAAGCCACAAAGCCCCTTTGATCTTGCAGAATGCTCAACTGAACTTAAAAGGAAATTAAATGCAGAGCTCAATTTTTCATTAAATTGTCACCCACTGTTTTAGAGTTATGACTCCTCAGATCTGTTTCTCCTAACAGGTGGACAAACAGAATGTTAATACCGTGGTATCTATGGAGTTATAAAATCTGCACTGGCCAAGAGATTTTCTAATTATTATCACTTCTTTATTAGCAAGGCTAAAGCCTCATTTTTCACGATAGTCCCAGGACACCCTAAAACGCGACTGAAAAATCAGGKCTTTAAAAAGCTGGGGACAATTCTGTAACCTCTGATGGTTTCAGGCAATAAGAGCTGAACACATTTTATAAAATTAGAGCTACAAAGATCAGGGCTTATGTGCAATTAAAGAAGCCCTTAATGGATGCTTTGCCCCCATAAAAAATGGGAACAACTCGTTAAGACCTTCAATACAGTCCCAGACTTCGTAAACCCAAAACTGCTGCATGAATTGTTGCAGGTGCTTTTGCCGAGGGATATTCACAGGTAAAAAACCAACCTCCCCATGAATTCCCAACTCACCATGTCTCACTGAGCAGGAATGTCCAGGTGTTTTACACCTAGGACTGCATCTCCAGCTCCCAAAACTCTGGTTGTGCAGGGACTCTGAGAGGCTGGCTAGGGAAGCTGGGTGACAGAAGCCACAGGTGTGTGTTGCATGACTCTCTTGCTGTCTCACACTCAGAGAAAAGATCTACAGCAGCTCTATCAAGATAGACTTTGGTGTCTTTAATCCAAATTGTGGCAGCTCCCCATTTTAGGCTTGAAAGCCTCAGATTTGGCCAAGATTGTGGCTGTAATAGATCTGCTCACCCAGCCCTATTAAAAGCACAGTCAGATGCTGCAGATACTGGCTGGAGGGGAGAGGAGATGAGAATTCTGCCTGTTGAATGCAGCCATTAGTAACATCCGTCCTTTTGGATCAGGGTCAGGGTCAAGATGTGCCAAGAGCAAAGCAGAATTAAAAGCTGAGCTGGATCTGTGAATTACCTGTTCTCCAAACTCCAGTTTTTACATTCCAGAAAGATTCTGGTGAAGGAGAATGACGGCAGTGAGAAAGGTTACTCTCTGTAGCACTTTGTCTGAGTTAGGCACACTTCTCTGCTTTTCATTTCTTTCTTTGCAGTTGGACTTTGCTTCAAACTGAGATTTTTTTAAAATTTAATTTCAAATTACAGCTGTCTTTAAATTGGAGGAATTTTGGGTGGATTCTGTCAGGTCCAACAAGTCTATTCTTGGAAATCTGGAGTTTCATGACAGGGTTTTTGATAGATCTCACTTAGAAATTTCAGAAAACTTTCTGTTTTGAGAACTTGTCTGAGCTTYTGTTTGTTCACACAGGCATCCCTCTCTCCCAGGAACTGCACTGCTGGTTGTGTTTACTGCTTTTATACCAGAACCATTCGGAAATGGAGAGATGTTTTCAAGCAGTGCAAGGAAAGAAATGGTGAGGATGCCTGGGCCTAGGTGGGCAGAGAGACACTCTTTTTCATCCTGAAATTCAATGAGACAGTGAAATCCCAGCTGTTATTGCCCAGAAGAAGATTTTGGAAATACTGGGCAAATGCTTTTATTATAGGAATCCAGAAAACGCTCATATGATAAAAACCAAAGGCAATCATTTTCTCTGAATCAGAGGGACAGAAGACACATTTTGTGTGCCCTCTTTACACAGAGAGTGTAGAAGGAGCAGTATTTAACAATGCTTTGGTAGGAATTAAGATGAAAGTGTATGAATAAGGGTTTTAAGTGGATCCKCTCAGAGAAATGTCCTCTTCTCTTGACACAGGACACCCTGTCCACACTCTCGTTTTTGACAGGATGAGAGGACACAGCATCAAGCTGCACCAGGAGAGACTCAGGCTGGACAACAGGAGRAATTTCTTTGTGGCAAGGGTTGTTAAATGTTGGAATGGGCTGCCCAGGAAGTGGTGGAGTCACCATGCCTGGAGGTGATCAAGGCATGACTGGACATGACACTGAGTGCCATGGTGGAGTTGACACGGTGGTGGTCAGTCAAAGGCTGCACTCAATGCTCTCCGAGGTTTTTCCAACCTAAATGATTCTGTGATTCTGTGACAACTGAGTGACAGCAACTCTACTGACATAGGCTTGGTTGATCCTGTTCGATTTGTTTATCTGATTGGTTTGGAAATCTTCCCCTAATAAATAAACCAGTGTTAAAGGAATAGCTCCAAACTCCTTTTGAGATTCCTGTGGCTCGGATCAGGCTCCCGGTGACCTGATCATCCCTCCGTGGTGAAGATGTGGCAAGACTGAGAGTTTCTGCTGAGGTCTTTCTCCTGGACCACCCACTGACCCTTATCAGGACATGCACTTGCCCTGGCACAAAGAGAACATCCCTGGCTGGAAGGCAGCTCTAGGAGGAGGCTGAAAAAAACAACAGAAGGGTGCAAACACAGYGGAAGAGCATGAGGTAACAGCGAGATAGTTAAAACTGGCTTGAAAATACCTCGAACCTCTTGACCCCTGCCCCATCCCCACGGTGGTGGTTCAGCTATTGTGTGCAAACAAAGAGCAGGGAGGAGCAGCTTTAAAAATGGCACTGCAGTCAAAGGACTTTTAAAAATTCTTTACGCTTAGTCTCCATTAGTCTTGTAATGTTAATTAGGTCTCCTGGGAAGTAAATGTTCTTCCAGGACAGCCTTTTGCTGGGAGGCAGAGTATGGATTGGAGGGAAGATGGAATCATTCTTTGGGAACAGAAGGCTCAGAAATCCCCTCTGATAATTAACAGGTCTAGCTTACTCACAGATTCCGCGAGATAGTACCTGTCTATCTGGGTGGGAGAACCACAACCCAGGAAATCCAGCAGCAAAGGTTAAATCCACCTCTGTGTGATCATAATTTTTTAACTTCAAGAAATGATGGGCCCTTAACAAACCAGCCCTTACCCTCTGGTGGCTGGAGGACTCCTTAGGGCTCTAACAAACATCAGTGATGTGTTTGATATGTTTAATGCTTAGATTCAACTAGCTAATGACCAATAATTAGCATTTAACCAGGAACACTTGGCCTCTGAAAGTGAGAGGAGATACTCATTACACAAGTACTTCAAAACCTGTGACAGCAGGAAAGGCTCCACCCAAGGGGATCATCATTTGCATCGTGGTGCTTAGAGGGTCTTGATCCATTTATACATTTCCAAGGGACAGTTTACTGACAAATAAAAAAAAAAAACTTTACCCTGCATACCAAGCTCAGAAGAGCAAAACTACCAGTGTATRATGACTACACCACATAACCTCCAGACAGAATATGTTATTAGGATTTATTAGGTTATAATCCTTTTTTGATTAAAAATTATAAATCAGCTCATGTTTGATGTTAACCCATAAATGCATAGCACGTGTCAAGAGAAGCAGAGCTTACATGGCCCCTGGGCATGCACGGAGGAGCCCACCCTGCTGCTTCCATCACTTTGCACAAAATAATGGACCCGATCAAAGGAGYGTGGCCCTCGCTGTGTCGGGGATGTGGCTTTCAAGAGGTTAACTCTCAGAGATGGAGCATGCTAAGCTGTTGCATTTGATTTATTGTCCCTCCTTTGTTCTTGTTTCTCCTTGAAACATAAAAGCTTGCAGCCCACAGACTCTTGACATTTCTTTTAAATGCTCTTGTCATTCAGAAATTGCCACAGTCATCTCCTGTAACTTTGCACTTAGTGTTGCCAGCCYGTTCGGGGTTACTTGCAGAAGTTGAAAAGGAAATACGAATAGATTACAGGGTTCAGTCCTGCAAGGTGGAGATCCCCTAGCTCTGAACCAATAAAACACTTAACCATTTACTTAACTTCCAGGGTGGGGGTAGTGYGACAGAAATATGTGGCCGATAACTGAATTAAAAACTCGAGAATGAGGTGGTGAAGATGTCTGTAAAATAAAGAGCCACTCCAGCTACCGAGGGCAGGTGATGCTGTRTGGGGTTTTTTACAGGATCTTTTTGATTCAGGAGCACAATTACGGCTTGCACTGGAACCTGCCACTTTAATGCTTTCCAAAAATCTTCCTCTCTAGAATCTCTAGGTCTCTGGGCACTCTGAATTCTGCTCATCCTGACCACACAGGTATACCCCTCTCTGGTGTGTGCTCATGAAGGATGGAGAGTCTGGCGTAAGACAGTTCCAGAGGCTCTGAACTTATTATCCCAGACCCAAACAGCTCCATGGGAAACCCATTCTCTGGGCTTTGTAGCCATCTAGAATTAARAATAAAAGCTTAGGGCTAGGAATAAAAGGTAGGAACATCCTGAACTTTTGGGAAAGCACCTTTGCTTCAAGGCAGTGCAGGAAGGCCAGGCTGCCAGGAGGAGCTTTCATACCTTTATGAGCCATTGAACTAACAGCACATTTTTTAGCTCTATTAGCTACATATATAAACAGTGATGGAGCTAATCAGCTTGCAAATKGTGCTACACTCAATATGAAAACAAGAGTTATATCACCTTCTGAAAGGCAGCCAAACAGAGGGAAGACACTTATCAGGACCTTCACCTGTCTCCTGACCTGAATGGTGCTTGGGTTTGTTTTCCTACCTGTTGTGAGCCTTATCCTGCAAACAGAGCTCATGTCCAGAATAAGTTCTCTGTGATCTAGCCCCTGTAAATACTTTTTTCCCTTTTCTGGGATATTTTCTTCATTTATCCTTTTTGGTGAAACGCAAGTTTTTGTAACTTACGCTTCCAAAGTGCTATTCTTTCAGCCCTGAGCTCTAGGGCTTTTCCATGGACACACGGAACTCTTATTTCCAAGCTGAATCCTGACAGTTTGCTGGGCAAGGAAGTTTTTTTCCTGTCTCACACAAGCTGTAAATTGGAATAAAAATCTCAACTTTTTCAAGTTGTTTGTGGCTGAATRCAGCAGTTGTTTCAATGAAAAGGCCAAGGAAAAAAAGCAAGGGTGGTGGCAGATGAAGGTTTCAGACTTCCTCTGGAAGATGGAAGGAATGGACCCAAGTTCTCAACTTCTTGGGTGATTGAAGACGAGGTATTCATGGAAAATGTGGTTCTTTCTCTTTTCACTGTACCTGTCAAATGCAGAGCTCCTGGTGTCCAGAGAGCACTTTGCCCTCTGGCTGGGGCATCCTGCAATTTTGGGCAGGCACCAGAGTGTGGATATAGGACATGGATGGACACATCCCCAGACAAAGGGGAAAGCAGAACTTTAGAATCTCCTCAGGAGATTTTGTCAGGGAAATGGAGACACAGCTTTGCAGGCACCCCAGTGGGATGGCATCATTTTTTCCCCCAGACCTCTCAGTTCAGCTGAGGTGTCTGTGTTGTGTGCAACTGCTGTTTTAAAYGTTGCTCTTTGGGATTTGCAAGATGAGGCCTCAGATGGCATCAGGAAGCTGTGCTGCACTGAGGAGGCACAGCTTTGTCTCAGAAATCCTGGATAAGATAGCAGCACAAGTGACATGAAAGGTGTGTTTTGCATGATGTAYGTGAAAAAGCCAATTACATGTAATTAATGTTGGTTAAATGCTTTGAAGATGAAAAGCTTTTATGGAAGTGTGATTAACATCTCTTCTGTCAAAATGATTGTCTTTCTAATGTTTTAAGAAGCTTAATGGCATGCTTCAGCTCTTCAGTGTTTATCTCTGAGACATGATGACCCCATGGAAAGCATTCACTGGAAAACTTCGTAAGAAAGGACTGCAGTGGGAGTTGATTTGGCCACAAACCAAGAGTGAAGACTGAGACACTGTGGGATGGAGATGATCTGCCTGCTGACAGCTCAGTATCTTACAAAGGTGCCTAATCAGCAAACCAGTTGAACAAAGCTGAAGCATTGTTTGGTACAAGGCCTTAATTGTGATTTCTCACTGCAGGATGGCTCATGGAGCCTATGGAAGGATGGTCTGTGTGTGCTGGATGCAGGTTTAGAAGGGCTTGGTAAGGTGCACCAGCTTAGGCTTAGCAGGAATCTAGCACCTGGCACGGGACTGAACCGACACCTCCAAGTGGGAATTTTGCCCCCGGTTTCAACCAATGCAAGAAATGACTGCATTTTAGCATGCACAAAAATAAGCTGTTATTGACTGAAGGCTTATAGTCAATTGTCTTGCTCTGACATATTTTGCTTTCCACTGTAAATAAAGCGGATTTGATTGTAAACCACTCACAGGAGATGAGAAACAATAAGGGCCGGGCACCGAACAATAGGCGTTCTGAGAAAATAGTGAGTTCATACATTGGCAGTTGTTGTTATTTTCTGAAAATGAGTGCAGATGTTTTACTGTGCTGAAATCACTCAAGACTTTTATGGCAGAAAGAGGACACGGAGTAAATAAACCTGTGACAGGTATAATGAAAGGCATTCCATTTATTTGCCTGTTCAGAGTTATTTTATTCAAGGGAGCCCTGTTTTGCCTACCACAGGCAAATCCTTGAGACCATCTCGAAGAAGTATCTTCCCAAAAAAAAGACTTGTGCAAGATCATTTAGCAAGCCCTGGATGACAATCAAATATATTACTTAATTCTTTGTAAGCAATTCCTAGAAAGCATCAGTTCCCAGAAAAGACATATATGAAGGCTCTGCTCTTCATTTGCTGGTGGGGAAACATGAGAGCTGTGCCTGCAGTAGTCAAGTGAATKTCATTTGAATTGTTCCCGGTGCTGGTGCCAAGAAGAGTGTCCAGATATCACTGAACATCAGCCATATAGAGGTCAGGGAGTTTGAAGGCCTGCAGGAGTGAGCAGAGATCATACCCTTTTCCTCTGTCAGTTAGTTATTTTCCTGTATGAGCTGATCCATTTGGGTTAGGATCAGTCCCTGCAGCTTTTCCTTGTTCAGTGAAGGTTGCCAGAGAGCTCTGAGTTGCTGGGATCATCTTCTCCAATGTGCAGCCAACTGGCAAAACCCTTCCCTGCACAGTCCTCCTGGGAATGATGGATGAGGGGGCGCTGGGGCCAGTATTGGGATCAACTGCACCCATATTTGCTCTTGAGCACCAGGACAGTGTCACTCTGAGCTGTCATCCCTCAGRACAACTCTCTTGACGTTCAACAGGTCCCTCAGAAGTCCCAGTGATGGGGCATGGGGGAATTCAGGGCTCACAAGGTGCCACCTTCACCCAGAGCAAGGTCTGTGCTTACCTTGTCAGTCCACACGAGGCAAACCAGGTGAGACAGCTACAGCTTCACTTGGACCTGCTAGCACACAGGGAAGATAGATGAGGTCCTCAGGGCTTATCTCTGTCAGTTCACATTTATTAATACTTTGTGTGCTTTGCCTTCACTGGGATTTCACCTCAGGTTAATTACTCTATATTTGCTAACGCCGTGTAGGAACACGTATTTTTTTCCCCCGGTGAAGAGAAGCTGGATCCAGAGAAGAGCTCACTTTTCCTGCAGCTCACTGGAGCACTGGCATCTTCCTCTTTCAAAAATGCAATTGGAAAAAATGTCCAAACCCTTCCCTCGAAGCTGTTGCTGCCAGTGGGGATTCACACCCTCTCCCGACAGGCACTGAGGAATGTTGCTGGGAACCACCCTTGTACCCATCCCTGGCATTTATTGTGATCAGGTTTTCAAGTCCACCACCTTKCCCAAACACTAAATGCCCAGAAAAAGAGTTTTAAGGAGAGACCTGCAAGACAACCTACCTTTCCCTCAAAGGGAGGCGTATGATAACTTCAGCTTTTGTTCTTGTGACCTGCCCTTGCAAGACTGAAAAGAGCTTTGAGCACACACCCAGGAGAGCAGGAAATCTCTCCTACGGATCACTTGTAAAATGGCCCAGTTTGAAAAACATGCTGCAGAAAGAATGAAGCCTGAGTGCAAAGGAGAGTGGTGTTTTTTATTTTTTTTCACCCGTGAATAGGATTTCAAACTAGCAGCCAAAGAGAATCATTATACATCCTTGCCATATGCCACTTTCAATCAATAAGGCCTTATGCTCTGCTAACAATCATCCTAAACCATACCTATTAACAAGAATGCACATTTTCATAGTAATATTCCAYGCACGTCACAGTGCACAGACTGCAAACAGTTGAGAGTGATCACAGCCGAGGGGAGATGGCTTCTGAAACAACGTGTGGACACACACCACACTGTAGAGGCTGCCACTCTTACACGTGTAGGCTGCTTCTCTTGCTTTTTGCTCCTACAGTCTGGGTTTTTTCTCTCTTTCAAGCACAKGCTTTCGTGGTGACCCAGACGGATTATTTCCTGGTGACCCAAGCTTCCTCAGAAGCAGCTGATGCTCTGAGGATAAGGTGCAACAGTAGCCATGGGAGATGAGATGTGGCTTCAACAAGACCCCTTCACTTTGGAGGGAGATGACAGCAGCCATCATGAACTAATAATCAACATGATGAGTTCACACCTGAATTAATCTCTTTGCAAAGATATGAAAACCTGCTAAAAAAGAGACAAAGGTTTTGAGGCGTGTGCTGAAGGAGTGGGAAGCACAGACTTTATTTCCTCTGACCACAGCACACCTCTGTTTCCCACCTGCTGTTTSTTCTGTCTACTTAACACAGCAAACTCCTCCTGAGGGGTGTCACTTCTCCAMAAATACTGAGTTTGCTGTGGTAGTTATTGACTGAAATGCCACAGTCTGRGCTGCTCTCCTACAGCACAGGCACAGAGCTCTCAGCAGGTTCACCCCAATAAAGCAGAAATCTGCAATTGGGCAGGTCACCCGTGGCTCCCTCACGAGTCAGCAGAGAGCTGATCAATACTGCTGATGGAGTCTGTGGTGATTCATCCCTTCCTGAAGGAAATGGTTAAAACAGAGCAGATGAATGGCATAATAACCCACTTGTTTCCCCTCTCTGTCTGGAAAGCCCAATGTGAGAGCTTGCACATAGAACCTTCTCTGCAAATATCTGAAATTAGTCAAATCCCATCCTATCCCTGCCCTCACACCCTTGCCCTGCCCTGAAGCTCTTGGAGCACCTCAGGTGTTTGGTGATGAACCTCTCCCTGMACCCTGCAGGGCACAGGGATTTACAGTTGGACTGAGAGATGCCACAGCAGAGTCCCAAACCCAGGGAGCTAAAACATTCCACCCCTGAGCAACAGCTCACACCCCTGTGTGCCCCTAAGAGCCCAAACCCCGTTCCATGCATGAGTCAGAGCTGGGATTTCATCAGCCCTGGGTGTCTGGCGGGGCAGAGCTCTACACAGACTACACAAAGTCCCCATCTTTTTGGTTCCTGGATTAGCAGAGCATGTACAGCATGGCAAGTCCTGATGCAATGGCCCTCAGATGTAACCACATCAAAACCCCTTCTATCATCCTCTCAAAGAGWGAATTTAAGCTTTGCTTATTCCTGTGTTGTAACTGAAGGCTGTTTCTGCAGCCCTTGTGTAGATAATTACACATGGTCTCTGTGACACTCTTCCTGAGTAATCCGTGTGTGTTTTGCAGGGTTCAACACAAAAATTGTCTGCTAATCAAAAAGCATTACAGCTCGGATGTTTCTGTGGTGCAAAATAACCCCCAGTCGATCAAAACTCCTTCAAACAGCCCTGACCATGTTTTTTACTTTGAGACCTTGTTGCCTGTGGGTGAAGGTGGGAAAGGAGAACGTGCTTACCTCTGAGCACAAAGCTGTGCAACTTTGGGTGTCAGTGATACCTCCAAAATGTAGCTGAGGTGCTGCAGTGCCCTTTTTTTGGCTTTCTGTGCAAGTACACATCCATAATAGCATCACCTGTTGCAAAGGTTCCACTTTGTTTCCTCCTCCCTGGCACGGTGTTCACTCATTGAATCGAGAAGTCCTTACTCCTCAGACAACTCTCTTGCCTTTGATGAAGATTTGCAATCCTGGAAGGACTGTGCAAAATTTACACTACTGATTTTTCATATCTGGAAATATTWATGATGCACAAGCTCCTGGATTTGGTACAAGAGAATTGGCCAAACTGCTGCAGTCTATTTTATGTATGAAGTAAATGTACATGAACAAAGGATTACCTCTGGCTTGAAAAGGCCTTAATGCTGCTAATATCAGCTGAAGTAATTAAACCACATTTATTTGTTTAAATATTCAGTGTAGATGTTGACCCTATGGCCTTCTCTCCCTTTTTAAAATCCACAGACATTTCAGAATTGGTGAGATCTTCAGRAATGGGGGCAGTAAAGTTGGGCAGAAAATAAATTTTGCCATCACAAGAATGCTCAAGATCATGTAATAAACGCACTTATTCTGAATTGGGATGAAAACTCAAAATCRCAGCCCCAGAATTCAATCCCCACAATGACAAAACCAGACAAGCCCCAGTTTCACATCTGGAAAATACAGAAAAACACCTCCCAACACGTTTGGCTGTTGTTTATGGCTCCTGAAGCAGCCCTGCATCCCTGGAGATCCTGTGAAGGGGTGCAAGTCCTCCCTTATGGTGGCTGCTTGGGGGTAAAGCCAACAGATGGCTTGAGCTGGGGCTAAGCCAACAAGGTGGTGGATATTTCACACAGAAATGTTCCTTTTATGTCATTTCAAAGGGCTGTGGCTGATTGAAGGATGGATTCTCATCTGCCYRTGGCGATTYGTCCCCRCGGTGTCCCCGAGCAGGACACGGGGAGTGTTTGGGACACAGGGCTGCCTTCTCACACTTTGTCCTCTGACTTTGCAGGAAGGATGGAAACTCTAATTATTTCATGGCTCCACACTGCACCCAGAACACGGCTCAATCTCATGTTTTATGTGCTGTTCCAGACACAGCCAGTGGGGCTGGCTCTGTGTGGACACGTTGAACTGAATTCGGAGCAAACCCAACTCCCCGAGCTGCAGCTAATTAGGAGGTGCTTCCAGTGGTGACAAAAGAGCTTTAGCCATGGAAAACTGTGATCTCCAGCCAGATTCAAACCCACACCCCCAGTAACAGCACSAGTGTGTTTTCTTCCCTGCACAGACATTTATTAGTATTTGTGTGTTGTCAGTTTTTTCATCCCTCATTTCCCTTTACATAGTTTTATTTTTCCCAGTCAATAAGAGTGATTTTATTGTTCTTAATTAGATTTTTTTTAGGTTTCCCATGGTAATTAATGCACTTTTCTTCAGCAGTATAACCTATTACAGTAGTTAAAATATTAAATCATGACTGTTGCCAGATCTAAGAGAACAAGAAACATAGGTTTTTCAATAGCCACTTTGTCTTCATCTTTTGAATTAGTTTGCAGCCTGCTTTACATTTTTGGGTAAGTAATAAGATTTGTTGATTTGAATGAAGAACTATATAAAAATAAATTGCATTGTACTTTTAATTACATAGCCTTAATTTTTTGTGGTGACACTCCAGGCTCTCATATAATGTTGTTTAATGTTTACATCTCTTTATTGATTTGATAATTTAAATACAGAAATGAGGTTTAATTTGCAAATTTCTACATTCATTGTCAGGGTGCTGTGCTCATTAAGGAATCAGGGGAATTCTCTATTTTCCCCCATCTCCTTCATGCACAGACAGGGATGTATGTTCTATATTTGCTTTTTCTTAGGCAGGAAATCTCAGTTACAGGGATGTTTTCTTTCTCTACTGTTGTGAAACCGTGATCCTCCCTGTGCTTCACATTTCAAACCAAGGGGCTTGGGGTGAAATGGGCTGCTTCAGGGAGCCCTTTTTTTGGGACTCCTTGGAGGTGGTTTAGGATAGTGGTGGATAGTGGACACACAAACCTTGGTGGGTTTTTCTTCACCTGGGAAGTCAAATACTCTCACAGCGTTGAGAGGGGTTTGAGTTCACCCTCCCCACTGCAGAGGGCATGGTGGAAGCAGACCTTGCAAAAGTCTAAAGAAAACTTTACAAGTTGGATCTCCCTTGGGTTTAGGGTGAGGGTGATATCCCACTGCTCTCCAGATGACATTCAGAAATATCTGTAAGAATGCAAACAAACCCCAGCAAACCTTCTCTCCTCCATCAAACCAACATCTCTAACCCCCTCTTCACTCACAGCAGCTCTCCTGGAAAGGAGCCATGGACACCTCTCCATCCTACCCCAGGAACTGCCAGTCCCTGGGCTGAATTCCACCTCTACAARCTGTTTTTGAGGTGGTGGTATTTTAGTTTTAGTGCTTCAAGCACAATTCGGAGTCTCTACAAGTTTAGCAAAATTAAACTTTTCTTTCAAAAATCCATCACCACAAAACTGTTTTCCCCTCCTCTTCATTAATGATTTACTTTCTGTGGAATAAAYGCACCAACTGAGGACAGAATCATTATTAAAATCTCAGTTAACAACACAATATTACTTTGGTCCTTTCATTTCCTCCACTATTATAAAATTCAAGATTCATTTCATCTATTAATATTAGCAATCTATTTTTTTTTAATTTTGTCCAGGCACAAATTAAAAGGGGAATGATATTATGGAAGCAGCACTAGAACTTATTCCTTTTATTTCTTTTTTGCAAAATCTGCTTTTCCCCTTCCTTCATTTCTTTCTTTGCATCTAATATTGTCTTCTTTTGCACTGATATTCTGTGTGACTTCATTTGATACCTGGCATTACTACCACAGAAGTCAACTGGAAGGGGCCAACAGAATTGATGGTAACGTGATTAAAAGTAAGGGTCAGTGAAGAGAAAGGTTGGCACATGGGTTTGGGAGCAAGGGATCTGGACTCTGGACTGAGCCCTGCCATGAAATTGCTTTGTGACTCTGTGCAAGCCATTTTATTTCTCTCTCCTGCAGTTTCCATGTGTCTGAAATAGGAACAGGAGTGTTTGCTGCTCATTGTTCGAATCTCCCAGCWCACAAAATGTGATGGATCAGGGCCACCAGAGCAGGCAGGCACAGATCCTTCTCTCAGGAAACCTGTGTCCTAGAGCAGCAGCAGACAGTGAGGACAGGGCAGACAGAGACACCCTGGTTTTTTTGAGGGCTTACAAATTGCTCTGTTCCCTTTACAACAGATCATTGTCATCGAGCTCTTATGAGACTTCCTGTGTGCCTGTGTAACACCAAATTTAACCTGAGATATTCCTCATGTGCAGCATCTCCCTTATGAAAGGAAAGCTGAATTTTCAGTGTTTTGGAACAACCAACTTCTACACTTATGGCACACATACTTCTTAGATTGATTCTGTGCCCCCACAGCCCTGGGAGCTGCACACCAGCTCAATGTCCTCGCGATTGCTCTTGCAATCCTCTTGATTACAAACAGGGGATTGCTATTGTGGCAGGTCTTCCCAAACGCTGAAGAGCTGAATTCCAGTGATTGCAGTGGCAACTGGAAGAAATAGGAAAAAATGCAGTTRGATAAATCCCTTTAAGAGGATCCCAGTACAATCAGTACCACCTCACCCATCCCTGCAAGGGGCTTTGTCTAACAACTTCCTGCAGTGAGAATTCCACAAGAGCCTGTGGGAGTATCCCTGAGCTGAACTATCCACAGCACTGGAATTTTTTTCCTGATCTTTTAGCTGTGTTGCTCCTGCTGGAGCTGAAGCCCTGCTTGCAGAAGGGTCAAGGGCACATTGTCCCACTCCCCTCCGCATCAGCCTTGCAAGTGTTTGGCAATTTGCTTTGTCTCAGCTCAGTGCCCTCTTCAGACCACACACTCCTCTCTCTCAGCTTTACCTGAAAGTCAAGTTCCCTACACCTCCAGTCACATTTTATGCACCTTTTTCAGCTTTTTCCAGCAAAGCCATACATTTCCTGAGGTGTGTAAATTGTCCTTGACCATTTCTGAGTTGAATGGAAAGTTTGTCCCATGTCTTCTGCAGTGGCTCCTCAGAACAGGCATTCCATGAGAACTGCTGGATTTTTGCAGCACTGGGTTACTGCTGTGCTCCCAGTCATCCCAGTTCTGGATCTTTTTCCACATGGCAGAAGCCTGGCCAATTGCTCTTCATCTTGCATTTGAGAAATTGATTTTAACTCCCCTGCCAGGGAGTGCAACATTCTAATTACTTCTGTGGATAAAGTCTGTTGTTCCCATTCTCATCTGGATTTAAGAGATAAGTAAAGCAAAGCCTATCAGAAATTCTGCAGAAACTTGAGCTGGAGCCCAAGACACCAGAATACCCTAACCAGTACCTCTGCCATATGTCCTTCACCCTTCCCATCCTTGTTTCATTGTATCCTTGGTTTTTTTTTTTTTTTTTTAAATAATCTTGCTTCTCCTTCCATTATTATTGAATTCTTTTTACAATTGGTATTAGCAGCCACCTGCAAGCATTTGAACTACTATAGTTCAAGAATTTGAACTACTATATAATATTAATTGAATAATTAAGGGTCTGTGCACTATCCCACAGCATGGATAGGCCACAAGAAATAGAAAACAGATTCTTTGTTTCCTGTGTTTTTGATAATTTCCCAGCTGCCAGTACCTGTTTCTCAACACAAAAGASTGGCAAAAACAAAGGACAAGGTCAGTGGCCCCTGGGATCAAGAGAGGGCTGGGTGCATAAAGGACCAGGAAAATCAAGATATAAAGTCCAGTCTTCTTCCCAAGAGACATAACCCCTATTTAGGGAGCACCAAGACACCCACAAATAGATAAAAGCTTGAAGCTGACTATAAAAATATTTCTGTTTCACTTGTCTGAAATCCACAGAGAGGCACTGCTGATGCCAAGAACCCGTAATACCCTGGCATCACAACCTGCAGGGCTGTCTGCTCTCACTTGTGAATGCATTTATCACTGATAATGTGCCAAAATGTCCAAGAGATGAATACTGGRGGGCACTGGGAAGGAAAGCAAGTTCTCACAGGCATGACTGGGTGCAGTAGGACTTCATCTGCATCWGGACAGGCAATGTGTCACTCTCGTCCCTACAAAACCGATGGACCAGTGACTGGAAGCTTAACATTACAGTTTTTATACTTTGTATTTGTTGTGACACATGGAATGCTCTGTGCAGAAAGTGCAGTTTGGCAAGCAGTAGGTGGTAGGCTGGTAAAGAGGCAAGACCAAGGTGGAAGCACGTGAAAGGCAGAATTCACTTGGATGAGTCCATCAAGGACCTCTTCAGCATCCCAAAGACCTGTAATGTAACCTGAAGGGATGACTCCAGAGAATTCCCCCAAAGCTGAGGAGTGGATGGCAGAGATGGCATGGGGAGTCCAGGACTTCAGGAAGGGAATTTAGTCCCTGAKATATGGCTGAGCAGCCAAGGGAGGGACTGAGGGACATGCTGCACAACCAGAAATACAAGAAAGGGACAGAAGAATTGGATTGTTTAGGCTTTGGCAGGATGAAGAGACACAATCTTCCCATGTGAAAAAGCTGAGAAAGAGAGAAAAAGAGGAATCGTTTCCCATGTGCTCAGTGAGGACAAAACTATATCATGAAAGGCTGAAGTTACACAGGGAAGGAAAAGTAATGGGAGAATCATAATTCCCTGGGATGCTGGAGCATTGCAGGAAGAGGTTGCATGAACATTTACCGGGAATGCCACAGGCCAGTTAGCCACTGGCAAAGAGAGGAGGATGGATGGGATGATACATRAAGGTCCCTTCCACTCTCAGCTCCCTGCTTGCATACTGCCAGAATGTGGGATGAGCTTCCTCCAGGAGGTTTGATCAGCATTTCACCACAAGACAGAGACTTTATGGTGTAAAAACAAACTCTGGTCTCAATAAAGACAAAAGGAAAACGACCTTGTTATAACRTCCAATTCATTACTCAGTACCATGTAACACAATAATGTTGCACTTTAAATCTTAGTGCATCTGCCTGGCTCTATTTATACTGTGGTCTTGAGTGTTTATCATCTCCTGCTAATGGCAATGGAGTATTTGCCACAAAAACTTAATTATTTGCCTTCTTTGAGAGGGTATTTTTCCTGATTAAAGCCTTCCTGAGAGCAAGGCAGGAAGCACTCAGCCCCACCGGGCATTCTTATACCCTAACCACTGAAATCTGGGACAAAGGCCAATAATCTGGGACAAACTCTAAAAATACACCAAACACTCCAGGACATATTTTATTGGTCCTTCCACACATGCCTTGAGTGTGTCAGGAGGCACAAGGCCACAGGTAACAGTGAAAGTTAACCCTGCAGGGCASTCCAGCTGGCTGCAGGAGGGATACGGATGCTTTTCTTCAGCAAAGCCATTTCAAAGGGACATGGCACCTCTGCAAGAACTTTCCTGTTGTTAAATCTTACTTGCAGCCAGTTTAAAATTCCCAAGTCGAGCCTTTTAAATAAAATACTGGAATTTGAAAGGTGTTCTTCTGCCAGCTGAACACCTGGGGAGAGAGGAAGGCAAGGAAGCGGGAGAGATGACAGGCTTTGGCTCTAGGCTGCTGTAGCCACCATATGTGCTTTAAAAGACCTGCATTGCTTTTCCAGGTAAAGCATCAACACCTGAACACAATGTGGGTAAATAATTCCTCTCTTCTTTTGTAGGGGATGGTAACTTAAGSAGAAAAGGTTGGGGGGCAGTCTAAGGGCTCTTCTCACAGCAGATTCAAGGGCTGTTGTATTCCCAGGCTCTTTTTCAGGTGCTGCAAACCYCCAGAGGCTCTGCTGGCAGCCACCCAAAGGCACGCAGCACTTCAGGCTGCCCTGACCTGGCCCAAACACCCTCCAAGCTCAGAGCAGGTTTAACACCTTCCCCTTCCCCCAGAAGGTGTGAGCAACGTGGGCTGTTGTGCACAGCAAAGTGGAACGACCTGAGCAACTCAACACTCCACATTTGCAGTGTGACACCTTGGCTGGCCTCATGCCAACCATGGGGACATTTTCTTTAGCCCTTCTGCTTGTCCAACTCACTCAGAGGCTTTGTGGACAGCATGAATGCAAGCAAAATGATCTGGTGATGGGACCTGCATTTGTTTACCTTCAGCTTTTAATGGAAGGAGGACAGAATGCTTTATGGCCACAGAGCAAGAGATTAATGAATTGCCATTATCGGAGGCTGTCAGTCAACAGGGTTGTCACCAAGAAGTGATTCCAGTGTTACTACACCAATTTGGGAACACATTTTCCTGACAGGCAGCCAGGCAGTCTTAGAAGGAATTTTGCTGCTGTGGCACTTTGTAAACTGTTTGAATGGTCACATACCATCAGCTGGTAGAAATATCTTCCTTCYGCTGAATTTCAGCTGCATTGACTTCAACGGGCTGCAACATACATTCTTAGAATTTAGGAATATTTACTTTTTGATGGGCTAAACATCATCAGTGCTGTTGTTTGGATTTTACAGGGAATCTGAGGCAGAGAGCTTGAAAGTAGGGCATGTCTAAAGTTTGGGATTGTAGTCTATTTGTGTATATATATATATATATATATATATATATATATATATATTCTACATCTAAACTGTTTTTCCCTGACTCCTGGTCACTGGCTTTGGAACAGCCAGAGCTTTTGTACCTGAGGTTGAGGGAAGCTCACCTGTGTGAGCTTTGAAAGCAGCACAGCCTGGTGTTTCAGGGGAATTTGAATGCTGGCTTCTCAACACTAAAAGACACAGTAGTGCTTGAGGGCATAAGACAAAGCTGGCAACAAAAGTAGCCTTAAATACAGTGCATCTCAATGAAGAAAATACCTGAAAGGAACCTCAAACATCARACAGTCCTTTGACACTGTGACCTGGATTAAAAAAGGAAAGAAAATGCACCCCTGTACCAATYAGACACATATCATCACTGCAGAATTAGTCATGCGATGTCCATAATCCTCCCTGTCTGAGCACAGAAGTCTCCAACTCAAATGTGGGCATGCCTTGGTRCTCAGCAAGCTGGCATGACTTGGGGCTGTGGATTAGAGCTTGGGTTCTCCTTTTTGAGGGCAGGTAACACACCAGTGGTACAGTTACTATCCAGCATCAGCTGTCCTCCAGAGCCTTCACAATTAAATTCCCCAGCCAAAAGACCAGACAAGTTCTCCTGGATTTAAAGAGAAGTAATTATACAAGGACTGCTGGTGACAGTGGTAAAAATAATGAGCTATGCCCCAGAAGTCCTAACAAAATCCATGGATGAGTAAAATAACACTGAATTTCCAACCTGAAGAAAGCTTTGGCAAGTGGCTCTGATGCCAGCTGACATGTGCCAGTGGCTGGTATTTACACTCTAATGAAAATACAACCRAAAACCAAGGGAAAAGTTCAAATTCTGGGGGATGGCAAAACCGCCGGATTGTGGGCATTTCAGTAACAAATCCCTTAGCTCTGTATATTCCCTGCTAATTTGTCAACATCTGATGCCTCGCTCTTTMGTCTGGAGCTAAGAAAAGCGATCAAAAAATACACTTTAGGGCCCATTCTGTCTGCTGTATCACTTGCTATTTTTGCCAGCCGCACTGAAGCCAGACTGCAAAGGGCAAATTTGTCAACATGGGTGGGCTTTTTTAGTGTGAAGCCCAAGGGCTCGCAGAGACAGTAGCAAAGACTATCTGCATCCACGTCTGGAAGTYCAGGCTCTGATTTCAAGCCTCTTCAAATATAGAAATTCCAGCGAAGTTAATTGTAGCTGCATTATGGAGAGGTGACAGCAGCGAGTCCTTAGAAAGCTGGGGAAGGTCTAAATCTGCGTCAGTTGTGTTCCCTTTGGAGTCAGGCAAATCCACTGGGAGCACAGCCAAGCTAATACTGGGTAAAAATCYTACTGGGAAATTCCACAGGTTAGATGTGACTTTGCTGACCACACGGCAACWGTGTTTTTTGAAAATAAGGACGGAGCTCTTTAGCAGAACCACCTTTTCTCCACATGTTGAGAGCCCTGCTGCATCAACTGGCCTTTGCTTTTAAAAGGTTCCTAATTCTTCTCACAGCTGACAACTTGCCTTACCGTTATATTAAGAAACAGCTTCATAGTGTGGGTTGGTTATTACCGGGAAGCGCTTAATTACAATAAAATGTGGAGTTAAAGTGACAATTTATTTACTCAAGGTTATGAATATAAATTGGTGTTTCTTACCCATGCATTTTGAAATGGGGAKGTAGAGGCTGGGATCCCAGGAGTTTCTTCAGGCTGGGTGATTTTCTGCAAGTGTCTTTAGGGACCAGSATGGAAACTGAAGCCTGGGAACCAGTTTGCTGCCTTGAGGCCACAGCACACAGTTCCCACCTGCTGCAAGTAATGTGAGTTTTGCTTAGGAAGACGGAGTCCCTTTAATTGCTCCAGAGCTCTGTAACCTGCAATGAACCAACGCTGAGCTGGAAAATAAATCCCTGTTAGTGAACACTTGAAGAGATAAAGAAAATKTTGGGCCCTCTCCTCCCAGTATTTTCCGTGTTTTATAACACCTCTGTCAGTATAAATTTCCATTCACTGAAGAAATTACACTTCACGAGAGCTACAATAGGATTTTAAGACAAATGACACRCGAGCACTGCAGTTTTGTACAGACTTAAGTGATCCAAGTATCTTAATCACGTGCGCAGTATCAAAGTACACGAGTTTGACTTGTTACAACAGTCACACGAGAAAGATTGAGTGTCGTGTGAGGCTGCAAAGYATAAACCATCTCAGCTAAAATTTATTTCAGCACAGGAGGGGCTTCTAACTGCTAAGCGTAATTATTTAAAAGCGGTCTGAGCCGCGCAGCTCTAATGCTGAGTGAAAGCAGAAAACAGCTCTTGAAAACGCTGCTGGTTAGGGCACTTTTTGCGAGCACTGCCTGCTCTTAGCGCTTGCTGCCTTTATTCAYCGCTATTTCCGAAATTCTTGGAAGGCTGATGAAGTTTCTAAGTGTCATCTTGCCAAAGCTGTGACATTGTCTCCAGCGACAACAYTCACTCCTGGGCTTTGTGCTGCAAGCAGAGGAAACATTTCAGCTTTTCGGGCGGGGAAACACCTTCCCGTGAAACAATGTAAACAAGATGGGAGTCAATTCGATAAATGAAATTTCAGGGCGTCATTTACCCCGGGTGACAATCCCCCGGGGTCCGGGTGTCACGGGTGGGTCGGTTCGCTCGGTGCAGCATCGCCGGCAGCGGGAGCAGCCCCGGTGCAGAAAGGCCACGCCGTGTCCGGCTCACCGGGTGGCTTTGGGACAACATCCGAAACGCCCTGGGCCCGTTTCCTCAAAAGCGATGACAGCCGCGTGATAAACGCGCTCCCSAGCGCTGCCTGCAGAGCACCAATTCAGGTGCTGTGAAACGGCGCTTTTCATAGCGCAGCGATTAAAAATAGGAGTAGCGCTGGCCACGGAGCGTTCCGAGCCCGGGCAGGGACGCAGCCCAAGCGATCCCGTGTTACTCACCCCGCCTGCTCCCGAGGGCTGATGTTTTCCTGGACCGAGCTAAATGTCTCGTTTTAGCTAATCGTGGGGATGATGGTACAGTGAAACACCAGGTCATATTATATCACCCCACGCATTTCTCCATACTTCAGCCACGTGGTGGCTGTTTAACAACTTATCCCCAAACGAAATAAGCAGAAACATTGACCCGTTATTTGCTTTCAAATTTTCCTTATAGGAACTACTGACTCATTATTTGTCACTTTCTTGAGACTCCAAATGCATCCTGAGCAGCTGCAGTCCACGGCCAGGACATTTATTTCTCCTTTGTTCTGCATTGACTTTCGCATCTTGCCTGGCTTTCAGTGATTTGTGCCACAAGCAAGCGACAAACATTTTGGTGGCAAACATTTTTGGTGACAAAATCAGTCCTCACAGACGGTGAAGCAACAAAACCAAACTCTACTTGTGTGTTTCTGAATAAACAGTGATCAGCCCTGACCCATCCCTTTGACAGACACATCTTACTTTCTGTCCTTGCTTTTACCAGCTGTGTGGCAATATCAACCTTGCTTTCTCTGTGCCATACAACTAACTCAGAACTAGCTCTTTGTGGGCTTGTTTTTCCACACTTTTTGCTCTAAAAATATTTTCTTGAGCATTTCACAAAGCTTTACTAATTGCACTGTCCTTCAGTCCATGTGTTAGCCATAACTTTTCTCTAAGAGTATCGTGTTTAAAGTCACAACCACTGTGTTCCTGCCAGTGTATTCCTCTTAACTTACAGGAAACCTATGAATGAGGTATGATACCATGAATGATACTATTAATCACTTTATTGCAACTGCACCCAGGAATCCCATTCACTGTCAAGACCTTGTTACGCAAGTGCTGTACGTATATGAAAACAGTCTCCAGCTTCAAAGGGGCTGCAAGCCTTTGTAAAAGCCTCCTGAAGTTTTCTGTGAACTTGTTACTGTAAGAACAAAAAAAAATTACATATTTCTTCTTGGAACAAAACGCTTCTCAAACTTTTAGAAGAGTGATTCATGTTTACTCTTATCTCCCTCCAGAGGAAAAAGAAAATGAGTTTAGGAATATTTTCARCCTTAGTCCCCGTCGGATGAATTTGAGGGAGCTGACCTGAGATTCTCTGCTGTGCACAGCATCCATCCGTGCCACAGCCCTTTCTCCGATGAGTCACTGGACCTCACAGACCCAAAGTCTTGGGAATGACCCAACTTCAGCATCTCCCCCTTTCTCTTTCTTCCCTTTAAGATTCCTTTTGTGCTCCCTATTGCCATATAATTTAGTTAGAAATAAAGTAAACTGTGGAGAGCGTTCAAYTCCTGTAATCCTTGCAACAGAGAAAACTTTATTAACCCTGAAATGGCCAGAGCCCTTCAGCCCTGGGGACTCTGAACAGTGTCACTGCATCATTGGTCCTACAGGATCTTGGGGTCAAGGGGCTGTTTTGGGTGCAGGGGGCTCCAGGACACGAGCAGGGAATGCATTCTCACACATTCACAYACATTCGAAGAGGAGGATTGTTTTCAGTTTATTCCTACCCCCGGTGGGGGCTGTGCTGTCCCCTCCTCTGGGAAAACAAGGTGCCAGAGAATTTCTCAGAGACACTGAGGTGGCTTTGCCCTGTGCTGCCCCACCCTCCACCCCATCCACAGCCCTGCCCTGCCCTAATCCCCCACAACCACCCCCTACCCTTAAAACCTTCCCTGCCCACCCCATCCACCAACTCCTGCCCCTGTTTGAACTCTTCCCACGCCCTCCTCCTCATGTCCCCAGTCATTCCCCATCCCTAAACCTTCTGCCCTGTCAGCCCCTGCCCCTAAACCTGCCCCTATAGGTACACACACATTCCGCCACCCCCTTCCCCTAAACCTTCCTCTCCAATCACCGTCACTAAAACTGTTCCCCTACCGCTAAACCTCCCTTCCTCTCCTCCCTGCCCCTCAATCTTCCCCCTTTTCCCAAGCCTCCCTCCTGCATCCCTTTGCCCCCAAATATGTTTATCCACACATATCCTCTGTCATGTTTTTTCCTAAACCTCCCCCTTCCCCTAAACCTTCCAACTGCAGCACCCTGTCCCTAAAACTGCCCCAATCCACACACATCCTCCACCTTGCCCTGCCCCTAAATCTCCCCCCACCAGCATTTTGATCCTAAATTTCTCCCGCTAGCCCCCTCGACCATCCCCTATCCTATTTACACTTCCCCTCCCCTCTGCCCCACAGTCTCTTCCTGCCACACTCTTGTCCCTAAACCTGCCYCTATCCACACACACCCTCTGCCACCTTCTGGCCCTAAAACTCCACCTCCAGCTCCTGCCCCTGAAACTGCCCCTATACACATACACACCGTCAGCAACCTCCTACCCCTAAATCTCCCCCCCACCGCAGTCCTGTGTTCCTAAGCCTGCCACAGGCACTCTCTGCACACTTTCTCCCTAAATCTCTCCCTCCAGCCCCTGCTCCTAAACCTTCTCCCAAATCTCCCTCTACAGTCCCCTGCTCCTATGTACAGACATCTTCTGTTCCCAAATCACCACTCCCACATTCTGCCCCTAAACCTGCCCCTAACCCCACACACCTTCACTCCCGCCCTCTGCCCCTAAATCCCCACTCCCACGCTCTGCTCCTCTCCTCCGCAGACCCCTGCCCCTAAACCTGCCCCTAACCGCACACACCTTCTCTGCCCCCTCATGCCCCTAAATCTCCACTGCCACTCTCTGCCCCTACACCTCCCTCCGCAGCCCCCTGCCCCTAACCCTGCCCCTCTCCKCCCGCGTTCCCAGCCCTCCCCCCGGGCCTCCCCGCGGGCGCGGCCGTGACGGGCAGCGCCGCTCCCCACTCAGCGCCCGCGGAGCCCCCGCGCCGCACCGCCCCCTCCAGCCCCTTTGTATCCAACATCCGGGTTTCCCCGCTGGCTCCGCGCTGGCTTCTCCCTTTTTTT
>NW_026623284.1:1731513-1741176 GCF_030028575.1 Malurus melanocephalus
GAGGAGGAGGAGGAGGAGGGGGAGTCGGTGTGTGGTGCACGCCGCGCTCCCAGCACAAAAGCCCAGGGAAAGAAACTCTTGGAAAGCTGGGAGAGAACGGTGGGGCCGGGCAGGAGCAGGTCGAACCGTCCGGGTCTGTTCGTCTCCTCTGGATACATTTTGCAACTGCGAAGGAATTAAATCCGATTTTCTCTTTTTCTTTTTTTTTCCCCCAACCCCTGCTCCCAGGATTTTTTTCTTCTTTTTTTCTTTTTGAGAGCGAGAGGGAGAGCAGAGCCGCGCTTCTCCCCCCTCTTTTCACGCGCTCGATCTTTTTATTTTTATTTTTGTTTCCCTTGGGGATAGAGGTGCACGCGAGGAAAAAAAAAAAGTAAAGGACTATGTTTGCTTCGTGGCTGACTTTTGCCGTGCTCTGGGGAACTTTCTGTGCAGGTAAGAGCCTTTCGGCGTGTTTACCTCCCGCTCGGGCTCTCGGTCGCGTCTCCAAATGCAGAATTGAATGGGCCGTGCGGTTATTTGCAGCCACCGTCCAACACCCTCCGAAGCAGAGCAGAGCACCCGAACTGGGGAATCCCCCCACCGCTGCATGGGCTTGATTTCCTTTATTATTATTATTATTTTTTTTTTTTCATTCCCTCGCCCTCCCTCTCCGTTTTCTGCCTGCTCGCAGGACGAGCCTTCCCGTGCTCCTTTTTGTTCCCTCTAGGCAGCCTGTGGGAATTCATGGCAATGTAAACACGGCGCGATCTCGAGGAAACTTTGCAAAAATGGGCATTTACTTCTGGGAGGGGGCGTGGGGGAGAAGCCGAGGAGGTTGCGGAGGGGGAGAAGTTGGGAGCAGCGGGAGACCTGGGGGTCGCCCCGGGATGGTGCAGGGTCTCTCAGGTAGTGGCCATGTGTGCACCCCGGTCCTGSCGGGCTGTGATTGTGTAACCCGGAGGAGTGTGGGGGACCCCCCCCCTCTGCCCCGAAGGGACCCCTCGGTTCCCCTTCAGCCCCCCGGGACGCCGCGGTCCCGTGGGGGTTTGCACGGAACGAGCYTATTGGGGCTGGCTGGCTCCGCGGGGAGCTGGGAGAAAGTTGCGAAAAAGGGGGTGTGTGGGGCGGGGGTGCCTGRGGAGCATCCCTCCGGAGGAGGCTTCTGTGGCGGAGGAGGGTGTTTACACTGCATCTTCTTCATCCCATTTATTTTACGGACATGGGCTGGCCCCCAAACTTCATCTCCAGCCTGCGGGGTGCGCGTTATGCCGAGGGACGCGGGTGGAAGTTCTCCCAAAGCCCAGGCACGGCCGGGGGTGTGGGAGGGGGCACCCGGACAGCGCTTGGGGAGGCGGGGAGGGGTTTCCATGGGGTGCTCCATCCCGCAACCCTCGAGGGGGCGGGAGGGGTCAGACCCCTGTGCTGCCTCCAGCACTGAAAGCGCGGGCACGCTGGAAATCCCCGCGCTCCCCACTTTCCCTCCTTGTGTTTATTTTTTATTATATCATGATTATTATTATTATCATCCCTATTCCTTTTTATTTTCGCTGCATTTTCCTCAGGAGAAACCGGTGCGGCCGCAATTTTGCCCCCCTCGCCTCTTGCCTGGTCACCAGGACCCCGCAGGCTGAGCCCGCAGCCCCCCGGCCCGGCGCTGGGCAGTGACTCGTTCCGTTCTGTCCATCTCCCAGCCCGGGGCTGGGGGCGCTGAGGGGGCCGGGGGGTGCTGTCGGTGGCCGGGGGTTCCCGGGGGCAGCGATGCTGCGGCCGTGCCCGCTGTGCGATGGGCACACGGGGAGCTCCCGGCGGCTTTGCCATCGCGGCTCCGGTGTACGCGTGGGGCCAAGGCGGGCTTTCCCCGCGTGTCGTGTCCGTGTCCCCCGCCCGGGGAAGGCGCTGCCCGGCGGGGCCGCGGCGCGGAGCGGGGGGAGCGGGCGCGGAGCCGGCCCCGGGGCGCTCCTGCAGCCGGGCTTCCTTTGTTCCGAGTGCCCATTAAATATGCGCTGCCACCGCCTGCCTCTGCCATTACCGGCAGTGCCAGCGCTTCATTATTTTTTAAGTCACACCGAAAGTGTGTGCGAGTGGCAATAAAAAAGGAGCGGACAATAAAAATTAAAAAAAAATAGAAAAAAAAAAAAATGTCTCGGTGAGCAAAGCCAGCTCGGGCTTTTTTATCTGATGGCTGGGACACTTGTACGCAGCTTTGTTTCCATGTGTCGGGAGGGGGGTTGTGCGGGTTTGTATTTACATAGCAGTGCTGAGGAGAGCAGGTATTTTGGAAGGAGCAGGCGGGGGGGTGTGTGTGTGCCAGCAGCATTCCTGGTGCTCGGCGTTGCTATCATCACAACAGCTCTCCTGGCTGGAAAATTCTATTATGTGCATAAAGGAGATTTATGGTCAATGTATTTTCTTTCCATATATCTTGGGATCCTTTTATCTCGGGTGACTCAATAAAAGAGATGGCTTCCGGATTTTTTGGTTTTGTTTTGGGTATGGCATTGGGTTTTTGTTTGGTTTGGTTTTAGTATTTAACCTGATCCTATGGCTGTGTGCACAGAGTGACTGAAATCTAAGTTGGAGGGAAAAAAACAAGTGCTTTAAAAAAAAAAAAAAAAAAAAAAAAAAAAAAAAAAAAAAAAAAAAAAAAAAAAAAAAAAAAAAAAAAAAAAAAAAAAAAAGCACCCTGAAAGCTTCTTAAATGTATCATGTTATGAAAAAGATAATCTGACAGGGCATGATTTTATATCGCCCCCTCCCCAAAAATGCAATGAAGAAACACCAGAAAATGAATATAATTCTGTTTATTTGGAAAGGTCCTCTCGAAGCACTAAATCAGTGCATTAACCATTCTGTAAATCCCTCAGTCTCTTTTAAAACCTTTCTGCNAGATACCCAAAGTTGGAATGTGTTGCTGGGATTGAGAGCACTGGGCTTTGCTCAAAGTATGTCTTTTGTGTGTGTACATGTCAGGGCTCTGTGAAAGTGGTGGGCTTTTCGAAAATTGCTTGACCTCCATTGTTGATGCTTCTCATCGCTACCTTGGCTGGCTGTAACAAAGCAAGTATGAGCTGCTGTTCTTTAAAAAAAAAGAATAAATCTGTTATGCTCAATTTTTTGGAATACTGAGGATTCACTGAGGAAAACATTATGTTCATTTTTAGCCCTTTGTTTGCAAATTCCCTGCGGCCCAAATGTTCAGAAATCATGTTTTAATCGATGAGCTTGAGAAAATACAGAAGGTGTAAAAGGATTTGTCTTGCAGAATGCATTGCTAACATGTTTTCCAAGCCATTACATTACTTTTATTTCGGTGCAAGTTTAAGTAATGCCATRCAGCAATGAACTGTGCTGCAAATGGATCTGGTCTCCTCTTTCACTGTCTTGTATTTATCCTCTTGTGCTTGAGAAAGGGAATAAAACTGGCTTCATTAGCTTGCTAATTAAACACAATGAAGTGCGTGGCCCAAGGTTAATGGCAATGGCCTTTAAAAACACAAAACTCTTGAACAGGTGTTTAGGATATATATTTTTTTAATCTGCTATCAAATCCAGATAATTATACCACTGAGATAACCACTGTCAGAGTTSTGTGGAGAAGAAAATGCTGTGTTAGAGACGCTGGTGATCAGTGTATTATTTTTAGTGGCATTATTTATAAACACCTCTCCAGGTCCTGCACAGCCTGTGGTTTAACTCCCCCCTTCTCCCCCCTCTCCATTTCGAAGCATCTCCTGCATCTTCCCTTCGCTTCCAGTGGACCAAGCAGCATTAAAAATCCCATATCCCTGGACCAGGGTGAGGGTCTAACCTGAACCCTGGGGAGTTAACTAAAGTATTTTCACACAGAAATTTCTGCTATTGCTGGTGYCTTTGAGCAGCCCGTGCTGGCTGTGAGCTGCTGCTCGCTGGGTGCGAGAGGAAGACGCGGCCAATTAAAGCGGAGRGCTCGCACTGCCCGCGCTCGAGCTGTCACCAGCCTCCTGTCCACTCTGCTCTCCATCAGCTCAAACACTGCTTGGCAGGGCTTTTTTGTGCTCCGTGTGACGCAACAGTTGTGGACCTCCCCTGCTGACACTGAATACATGGTAGAGAAGAAAGAAACAGGCCAGCCTCGCTGTTTTTTCCTTCCCCCCATTTTTTTCCCTTTTTCGGTTTTGTTGTTGTTTTTGTTCTCCTCTCTCCCTCTCATCATTTTCCCCCTTTCCCACGCACACACTCCTTGCTTTGCACATCAGCCCAGGAGGGCTCCCTGGCTTCTCCAGGTCTGGGAAGCAGGACTGGTGCACAGGTTGAGTTGGAAGAGGGCATCTTTTGGAAAGCTGGTAACGGGATAGTGGGACCAGCCCAGGAATCCTGCTGCTGTGATTTGCATTGTGCTGCCCATGGGGTGGGTCCTCCTGCAGGTGTCAAAGGAACCAAGGGATGTTTATTTACCAAGAGTGAAGGAGGTGGATGGCAGAGATTTTTTGAGGCTGGGCACCTGTTAGAGGTGTGTTCGTGTGCTCTGCCCAAAGGCAAAGGTGCCTGTTCCTAGAAAGCTGGGACACCTTTAAAATAAAATAAATAGAAGTTTARATTACTCCATGTCAGGGGCCTTGTAGCAGAAAGTGTTTTGGCTGTCATGTTCCAGGACCTGCTTTTAGAAGCATTTCTAAAATTCAGAGTTAAAAGTAGTTGACCTTGTGGTGCTGCACTAGAATAGCCAGAATTAAATGGGATTTTAGAGGCATTGGATCTTTCCAACCCCATGAAATATAACATGTTTCTATCAAACACACCCAGGCAGTGACCTCAAAGTTGTGAAAGTGGCTTGATAACCTCCTGTTCCTGGCTGTGCAGGGCTCAGACAAGGAAAGACCCTGGATGCGCCTTCTGCAGGGACCACCACCCCAGTGCCAGGCATGGCCTCTCCTTGTGGTGCCTCCCATCCCTTGCCTGGAAATCTGTGTGTCCAGCCCTGTCAGCTGGCACTGGAGAAGCGTGGCTGTAATATGGGAAGGGTGAAGGGAGAGGGCAGAACCTGGTAGAGGTCAGTGGTGATCTAGACCCAAGTGAAAACCGTTGGCGTCTTGCCCTCAACTTTGGCAAACAGAGAAGAGCTTGTGTTCTGAGAAAATCTTATGAGGGCGATTTGGGATGCCAGGGTCGGTTGGTGCCTGCTGCAGGGTTGGCATTTTCTCRCTGCTGGGCTGGAGGAGTGGTGTCACCATGTCACCAAGGCAGGTGGCCCTGTGTCCCAGGTCCCCTGGCCAGCTGTGGGCACTGAGGTGTGCACTGAGGTGCTGTGCCCTGGCACCACCACTGCACCCGGGCTCCAGTGCTCTCCCTGAAACAAAATGTTGTGGGAAGTTGGGAAATGGGAACCGCAGAGTGTAATCTCTGCTTTAAAGAGGTGTTGTCTTTCTCTTTTATCCCTCCTTGGCCTTTGATTTTAGAGCTAGCAGGGGAGTGTGATTTTCCTGCCTGGCCAATAGCACTGCCTGGATCTGAATTATTCAGTGTAGCACTTGGCATTCTGCACCCTGTTCCCACTTAAGCTCTTTTTCGCCTGTTCCTTCATGTGGAGATTTTCACATCAGTGAAATTGGATGTGTTTAAGAGAGGTGTTTGTGGCCGAAGTATTCACCAGTATAAGCTTCTCTCTTCCCCTTGCCTTTCCCCTCCATTAACCATTGAGGATCAACTAATGTCTAATCTCTTCTCTTMATTATTACTTCATTCTGAAATAATTTTGTATCTCATTAGTCATTTATTCCTTTAAGGTATATTAGAAAAATATACATCACTCCCTCCCAATCTTCTTCATAAGGTTTCTTGGAGCCACTGAAGTCAGGGGGGCGAAGAAGTAAATTAAAGATGAAACACTCTGCCTGTGTTCTGCAGATCCAGAACATTTTATGCTTAGATTTGAATATAACTGTTGGTCATTTTCACCAATTCCATGTTCTTTTCTCTCTGTCATCTTCCTCCTTTACTACGGTATAGCTTCAATTCAAACTAAAAGTTAAGAGCAGCAATTGTCAGTGTACACTGTAAAATAATAATATACTTCCCTCCAGCACACAAGTGCCTCTTATTTTGCCAGTATTTGAGTCTTTTACTCTGATTAGGTTATTGCATGTGGCATTGGTCCATCACGCTACTTAAGAAAAAGATCTGTTACTGGTGTTCAAGGTGCCTCAGAAAAATACAGTGCCTCTTTTTGCAAAGTGCTGTTTGTGTAGAGAGAAGGACCCTGCCCCAAAAACACTGAGCAGAGGGGCCAAGAGGGAGGAAATGATCCTGTCTGCAAGTGCTCCCTGCTGCATCGTGAAGTGGCTCACCCAAGGTCGCACCAAATATTTTGTACCTGTACTAAAAGAAAATAATCTGCTTGAGGAAATGTTTCTATATGTGGTAAAATTGGGCTTTAGCCTGAATGTGCTTGGCCCACCTTATGTGATTTTTGAATTTCTTTTCTTCTGGTGGATGTGCTGGAGGTGGTTGCTGAATTTTTGGCCTTGGAAAGATCCTTTTCTCTTAGATTGGGCTGCCTGCAAGCAGGGGCCAGCTCATGCCAATAGGTGTGCAAAAAGAACACAGAGGAAGGAGCAGCCTGTTTGTGCCTGGCTGGAGGAGGATGTGACTGACCCGTCCCTCATCAATAATTCCGCAATTTCCACCTTGGTGTGCCATTTCACCACAGATTCGGTTTCGGACTTTGAGGGAGCTCTGCTCGGAGGAGGGCAYGGGCCTGAGGCAGCCTGGACATGGAGCACCTTTATTGCCTTAGTGATGGGTTTGGGGTGTATCAAGGAGCTGAAATAAACCTTTGAAAATGTTTTCTAGAAGTAAAACTTGTATCTGTGAATGTCTCATCTGGGAATGGAACAAAAATTTAACAGTTTTTCTCTGGTGGGGGTGACTTTTCTGAGATCTTGGAGTCAGTAGCAGGGCAAGGGTGTTGCTCACCAYCCTCTTGGGTCCATGTGGCTCTGACCACCACATAATCCTTTTTTGTCCACCTGGAATTAAATTTTCTGGGAAAAATAGAATGTTCTGGTAATTTTATTAAACCAGAGGTATCATTTTTTTTTTTTTTTCCCTGTCTCAGTCTCATAGCAATGTATGGTRTACGAGTGCCTCTTCTTTAAATAAAGACAATAAAGCACATGCATGAAAAGATGCAGTGCTTTGCAATGTGAGCACCATTAATTTTCCCTCAAGTGGATATTCATGCAAATTTAGATGTGGATTTTGAACTGGACTCTTTATATCTAATGTGACCCTTGTGTGACAAYGGGAGAAGAAAAAGGTGCTCCTGGGAGCAGAGGGGGCAAGTTAATCCTCCTCCAGTAAAGCTGGAAATGGAATGCATTGCTGTCAGTTTTATAGAGAAATAAACAAAATTTGGGAGAAATGAGTGTGTTTCTGACACTTTCCGGACCAGCCCTAAATCCCAGACCTGTGCTGAACGAATCCCAAACCACAGCAGCAAAGGTTGTCATTTTAAAAATTCCATAGCAGCTGACACTGTAGGGTCCAAGGTGCTGTGACCGCCTCTGCCTTTTTTTTTTTTTTTTTTTTATGTTCATCTTATTTAAAGCTTTTTCCCATTATAGAACTTGTTTTCTAAATGGTAGCAGAACTTTAAATTTTCTGTGTGGTGCCAGTAGTGCTAATGTGATGCTTCTTTCTAATTTATTTCTCTGAGGTGTGAGATGATAAGYCTTTGAGTGGATGAGAAGGATAAAGTTAGCTCCATTTGTGCCTGATCTATCAAATGGTCAATCTAGGTGGCTAACCCTTCTTTCCCCCCACATTTAGCTATTTTAAAATGCCTTCTGTAATGTGTGCATCTCCTAAAATTTGGCTTTTAGGAATATTTTGCTTATACATAATTTACCTCRGCAGACTGCTTTGAATTCCTGGGGAGGGAGGAATGCAACCACGTGTCTGAAGTGAAGAAGCATTCAATCAAAACTCTCGTCTCCTTTTCGTGACTTTTTAAAAGCATTTCAGAAAATGAGAATGTGGCAGGGTTTTTAAGCCCTTTTAGTGCCGTTCTCATGTTTTGCAGTCTCTGGATTGCTTCTGAGGGCTGGTGGCTGTTGCTGCAGTTTGGCTGAGCTGACTGCAAACTCTKCTCTCCAGTTGCTCTGTTTGTCACYGGGAAATTATCCTCTTCTGGGAAAGGAAGGCATCTGAGCTTTGCACAGCTGATGTTCAGGCCTTTCTCTGAGGCAGAAAGCTGAGCTTTAGAGGAGGAAAGTTCTGAGGAGGCTGTGGCACTGGTTTTGGAAGAGCCTGTGGGCTTTGTAGGCACTCAAATTTTGGCTTTACTTCCCATCTGTGCATTGCCACATGGATTTGCAGGAGTCCCTGCAGTCAGCAGAGAGAAATAGGGTTGGCTTGGGATGCAGCTGYTCAGCAAAATGCAGATTTGGGGTTATCCTGGTGGTGGCCTTGTCCTCTCTCTTGGGACAACCGAGCCATGGCAATGCGACCTTCAGGCTCTCAGCTCTTCATTCTCCAAGCCTTTTCATGTTTTGGTTTTGTTTTCTCCTCAGTGTGGCAACTGAAACAGTGGGATTTGTCCGGCCACTTTAGCTCCTGAGAGTAATTAATGGGTTAAGAATGCTAATTCCCCGGTATATTTGTAGGCTGAGAAATTCAGTCGTCCTTGGGTTTTTGTGGCRAGAGTATCCGGTTACAGCCCGGCGGCAGCTATTGGGCAGCTGCCGCTGCACAAAAGTTTGAACTCATAATCCTTTGCTTTCACATGCACCCACAGCTTATCGGGCACTCTTAGTTTTATAGGAAAGCTTCTGTTAAAGCACATTCTTACACCTGGGCTGAGGCATTTTTCCAAATTTCCTGTTGCAGTTGTGATGGAAAACACTCAACCTGCTTGGCTCCTAAAGAGTGAATTTGTGTGGTGRCAACAGGTGCTGGTGCTGACGCACCTGAGACAGTTCCCGGCTGTGAAATTCCTTTTCATGTAAGGGGCCTGGGATGCAGATGAATTTCATCCTGAAGCAGGATGGTGGTTTTGATGCTCGGTGTTGCCTTCCTGGGATGCTGGCTCTGGCTGCTGGCAGATGTGGTGCAGAGCTGAGTGCTCAGGTCTGGTGAGAATTCCGAGCCACAGCATCGCCATCCCTGCATGGAACCTCAGCTGGGGATGGTGTCATGGGCTGTGCCCTCCACTGAGCTGCCCATCCATGCTCCTTGGCTTCCTTTGAAATATTTCAAAGACAAATATTAAAGAAAACCCTCCAAAAACCAAAATACAAACCCCAACTTCCTCCCTCTCCCCCAAAAACAAGCCTCAGAAAAAGCAAAGAAAAACACATTCAGCAACCCAAAACTCATGGAGATGAATGTTTTGRTCTGATTGCTGTTGTTTTACTGCCCCAGAGTTAAAACAGACCATAGTCTCTTCCTTGGGCTCCTGGAGCATCTTTGTAAAGTGAAATCATGACTGTGGGGCCTGCAGAAGGGCTCAGTCACAGCAAGAAATTCTCGTCTAGCTTTTAATCACTTTTTACACTGTTTGAAACAACACAGTGCCCCTCCAGTCCCAATTTCCAGGCTTTTTAGGCACAGAATAAAGATGAGCAATGCCTGATGGAGCCTTGTGATGAGCACCCTGCCTGTCACTGGGCATTTCCTCTCGTGGGTACAGCGTGGTGTGGCACAAAG
>NW_026623284.1:1741410-1748406 GCF_030028575.1 Malurus melanocephalus
AGGAAAGGAAAGGAAAGGAAAGGAAAGGAAAGGAAAGGAAAGGAAAGGAAAGGAAAGGAAAGGAAAGGAAAGGAAAGGAAAGGAAAGGAAAGGAACCCACTGAATGTGCTGTCTCCAGGGCTGTTGTCTCCTGATGCCCTGACACTCTGCCTGTTCACATTGGCTGGAGATTGGCTGGACATTCCCCTTCCTGGAGGGCATTTTAACATTTATATTGTACCTTATATAACTATGGAAGTCTTTTACAGCTACTTTTTATTGCTGCAGAAGGTTTTCTGTAGATACACAGCTTCTGCTCTCATCTAATGGGACAGCTTTAGTGCTGCTAAAAGCCAACTATGAGAATTTTTTTTTTTTTGTAATTGATAACAGAATTTAGTTTCCCATGCCATCCCGTGCAGATCGACTATTTATTATGTAGCAGCTAAAAGCAGGTAACAGTGAGTCTCAGAGGTAACTGAGATGTATCTGGCTGGGTAACTGTGTCTGTAGGCTCCTTCTCAATGAATCCCTGGTGAAAGAAGAAACCCTGGGCGAGGGATGTGCCCTTCTCYTGCTCTCCAGAATTGCACCGCTGACATCCCCCATGCCTTCTGCACACAGAAATTATTTCCAACGAGCTAACACTCAAAACTTTGAAGTGTGGTACAACAAAATAAAGTTGGCTAAAAATAGGTCTGAATATGAAAGACAGGGCAAAAACTGGGAGAGGGGGGAGGTGAGAGTCGTTTTACAGGCATTGTTGATAGAATTTCAGGGTCCTGAGAAGGGAAGATAAATGTCTTTCTGTTACAGTAACAGCTGCTCTCTGTCCATCGGGATCCAGTGTTTGCCGATCCAACTCATAATAATTAAACAAAAGAGTTATTTCATAGCAGCCGTGGTGAGGGATTTATGTTGGAATTTTATCTTTTTTGATTGAGACTTTTCTTCATCTAATTAAGAAAAAATACAAAGTTAACCTCTCACCTGGACTGGGGCTCACCCCTCATCAGTTCCATTCCAACTGGGGAAAGCTGTCTGATGGCTGGGCATTCAGAGCTATATTTATTAAACAAACAAAAATCATTAGGTTTCTTCAATGCACTTGTTCTTTGCGAGCTTTTCAGGGTTTTTCTGTCCTGATTGTGGGTGATTCAGGTTAGCAGCTCCCTAGTATGGCGGTGCAATGCAAGATGAAGATTTCTTTACTTCCTTTACTTTTTAGTGCTTTCCACCCAACCCTCCCCATCTTGAGTGCTAGCAGGTCTCTTGTCTCAGAGGAGAGACCCAAAGAAGACTCAGATGCAAAGTGGAGCAGGGTTTTGGGAATGGATCTGCGTTTTGGGGATGGATCTACTTTGTGGGACWTTATTCTGATGTAGTTAACTCTTCAGAACCCTTGGGTGTGGATCAGTCCTGGGGGCTGAGAGCTCCAGAGCGAGGCAAAGCTTCSTCAGTTGTGTATTCTGCCACAACTTTTAAAACAATGTGGGGTTACACCCTCCTCTTTGCAGAACTCTCCACCATGTTCTGTCATCTCCCTCTGCCCCTGTGCAGGGTTTCCAGGAGATTGCACCTGGAAMGAGTTGGTTTGTCACTTCTTTTCATCAGAGGGGCTCAGCTTTTAATAAAAATGTGCTGAAGCTACCATTTCTTGAAGATCACAGAATTTAGTCAGTGGTGCTGAAGGACCACAGGCAGCTGCCTGAAGTCCAAGGCTCCTTTCCCAGGTCTTAATGGAATCCATGCCTCTGTGTAGCTGCCTTTTGAACCCTGTCTGTTAATTTAATACCATTTACCCTTCTCCAAAGGAGAGTAGGCCCAGTTGGATGGTAAGGTTAAAGCCTGAGCTGTGCTATGTTTATATTAATAATTTCCACTGGTGAAATATGGATCTGAGACTTTGCTCATTCATTTAAACCTCATAGTTAATAGGCAATAGTGGAAATGTACCATGTACATGGTTATTGCAGTGACCTGATTTCACATGCACTTCTGATCTGATTTCTGGTAAAAGAAAAAAAAAAGAAGAATTATATATAAAATTGATTTTGGGAGCCCTGAGAAGGAGAAGGAAACCACTTATTTCAACCCCCAAATTTCTCTGAGCTGTAGAAACATTGTCAAAGTAATTGTAGCCTTTTCAGGTTTTTTTTCCGTGTAGATTTCTTTCTGTGTAGTCTCAGAAAAACTGTGCTCTGTTGATGGATGTCACTGTTTTTTCACTTGTGACAAATATCTCCCAAGGTATTGTTTGAGTGATGTAAAATTGGTTCATGTGTAAAATTCTAGGTTTTCATGAATACTTCATCATGAATATGTGCATGCCTGGTTCTTCTGGATTAAGGTGTTATACCTTTAGTGGCTTGCTGTGGGATATCATCTTAATCATTTTTGCTGTAATTTGATCATCTTAATTAAAACTGCATTGAATTGTGGAAAGTAATTTGGGTCTGGAGAGCAGTGGGTTTTGTATTTTTTTTTTTGTCTTGTTAGGAGATGGTAATGGTCTTGGCAAGTTCTGCTAAAAATTAGCGCAGTGTATAAAAACTCATGTTGCCAAGTTAGTCCAGTATTTCTCCAGCTAATTGTGGCCTTGAAGGGAATAATATGAAAGGTCATCTTTGTTAGGGAACTGCAGGCTTCTCCTGCGAGACAGAAATCCATGTTCTTATCAAGGATGAAATCTTGGCTCCTTGGTTACACAACTGAGCTTTGCTGTAATTTGGACATCATTAGGCTCTTTATTAAAGCAGAGGAACACTCCAATCAATCTTGGTGCTTCACTTTCTTAAATGTGCCTCTGTATCCAAATTCATGTTATGGCTTCCCTTTCTTTTCTTGCTCYGTGAACTCTGTGAAGGAGAAGGGTCTGAAAAATGACATGGGATGAAAAGTTGCTGGGTTCCTCTTTTTGGTTTGTTTTTTTTTTTTGCCAGAAGGCTGCTGTTTGTGACAATGATTATGAGAGCTGGGATGTTCGACCTCCTCATCTTGTGTTGAGAAGTAGGAGGAGACATTCTGGAAAGAGCARGCACTCAGTTTGCTTTGTGCTCTTRAACAATAAAAGAAATGCATAAAACTTCACCCAGCCAAAATGTAATTGTAATAGTGGTTGGCATTACTTTTTCTTTAAACTCAAACAAAAGGGGTTTAATTGTTTTTTTGGTGGAAAGAAGAAAAGCCTTCTACCCAAGCCAGATTTCTGTTTCTGTGGCACAYGGTCACGGGGCAAAATTGTGGGGGAGAGAAAGAGGTTTGCATTGTGCTTTTATCCCTTTTTTTGTGTTCTGGGATTTGTTTTCACTGGGCTGTTGGCACTCCCAGGAACGTATTTTTGTGGTGTATTTCTGACTTGTGCATTGTAAAACATAGCCAACGCTTGCCATTTCTTTGTTTGATTGCTGTTTCTCTAACCAGCAGATATTTTTCTGGATAGACAAATGGATCTTTCCCAGTTACTGGCAGTCTGATCTGACTTTGCACAGCTAYAAAAGTTAGATCTGTGCTTTAGTAGAGCTTCCTTCCTCGGGTTTTGGAGAGTCTGAAATCTGGTGGCTTCCATCACCTCTGTTTGGATGGATGATGTGGCAAACACTGGCTAGTTTTGCAGTCAGTCTGTGCTTGTGCTGGGGCTCTGCTCAGATAACACATCACACCTTTAWAAACARGTAAAAACTGGGAGAGARGMTGTGYTCTGCTTGCAGATKGAGAAAGCTCTRTCCAGGCACTTTGGTATCTGGCAAYTTCTTTTCAGGAGTCCTGCTTTTCCCTGAATCTGCTTTCAGGGTCTCCCAGCCTCATGCTGGTACACCACCAGCAGTTCCTCACGGTGTGATGCTCCCTGAGCTGTTCAGAAATGGGCTGTGCACCACCTCATTTACACCCCCTGGTTGGTRCTTCCCCAGYTCCTGCCCAATGGATACACGTGCTYTTCAGGAGTTCTCCCCTGAATTCCCTCGTTCCTGCAAAAAATTGCTTTTTGGGTAGTTAGGAGAACCAAATGTTTCTGCTCTGGAGGGGTGAGCTTCCTCTGTGAATTTTTAATGAAAACTTTGGGTTATGAATGTGTCATCGTCTCSTTACTGCTCCTTACTGCGTGGCATCCTGTTGGTCTAAGGTAGTTTAACTGTCTCCAGCCTCAATTGAGTGCTGCTTTCTGTGTTTATAAACTCTGCAGCTGTTAAACCCAGCCAAACCTCCAGTTTCAGCATGGCAGCAGSGTTGAAGACAAGGAGCTGTCTCCAGGGAATGCAGTCTATTACAGGTTGGGTATAAATCAACCTCTGACTTGTGGGTGTTGCGAGGAAAATTTCCTTGGGGACTAGTAATCCGGAATCAGCCTCCTATAAATCTGCTTGGATCTTCTCCTGGAGCTTGTGGAGGTACTGGAGAGCTGATTATGGATGTAGACCGTGGATCTGGGAGTGGTGAAATACTGCTGCTTGTCCCCTTCCATCACTGCGCTGGACAGACAGGTCCGAGGAGCAGATTGTTTCTGGTGTGTTAGAAGTGATGAGTTCATTGTTCTGTTCTCTCCCTCCTCCCCTCCCTCCCTCTCTCCCAGTAAAACTTGCAGACTTGGCTTCAGATACTGGGAGTTGAAAGCAGACAGCAACAAATAAAATGGGGTTGGTTTTGTTTTCTGGGGTTTCAGGTGCAAGAATGCACCTTGGTCATGTTTTTGTGCTTTTTTGTATTTTTTCCCCCATTCCTCGAGGGCTGGAAAATACTTTTCTTTAAATGAAAACTAATGTTTTACATCTTTTAAATGTCCCTGAGGGATGAAGCAGCAAAAATCCAGCTCCTCATGAGTAGTGAGAAATCCTGAAGGAAGAACAGGGCAGGAACTGATGCCACCATCTCTKCAGGGACAGGTTGGCTCTGATCAGCTGGGCAGTGGCAGGGTTTGTTATTGCTTGCTTTCTTCAAGCAAAGAGTGTTTTTGTCGTTTTATGGTGCCACCCTGTTGCCAGCAGCTCTTTTTGTGCTGCAGGTTAAGCTACCACTCCAAGGATGGGTTATGTGAGAGTTCTGGAYCTGGGGGTGCTTTCCATGCAGAGCAGGATATGGTTGAAGTCCCTGAGCAATTTCTAATTGAGGAAATTTTCCTGGGAAAGGCAAATCATTCCTCCTGCAGGTGTAAAATGTCATCCCTTCTCAGTGCCAGAGCACCACCATCTGTCAGGGTGGCATTGTTCCCTTGTCTGGTGGGTTCCTTGGCCTCCTGACCCCGTGGGCTGCAGGATCAGGCACCTCCTGTGAGATGCTGTCCTTGTCCCTAGCTCATGTTGGTCACCTTCTCACACCCCTGTCCGTGCTGGTTTGCTCAGTGCTCAGATGTGTTTGCAGGAGGTTTCTCCTCATGGGAAACACAGCCAGTAGCAAGTGATACATGAGCTTGGTTTGTGAGTTTTTATTAACCTTTTTCTTTTATCACTTCTCATGCAACTTGCCTTCTTCTCTCATTATTTGGGTTGTTTTGCTTTTTGTTTGTGTCCTCTCCACCTTGTTTTCTCTTTACAAGAAATTGTCTGTTCCAGCTTCAGTAATTGTTTCCTCACTTACCAGAACAAAAGGAGCTGAGCCTGGTKGATTTCTTTTATTTGTGCATGTGCAGGGATTTTGCCAGGGTGTTTTTATAGGCAATGCTGCTGAGATCATCAGTGCTGGGCAGCAAAGCCAGGCTCTGGTATAGATTAGATATCTTTGCAGATTTTTACCTCCAGTTTGCAGTGAAGGGTGGCCTGAAGTTAATCTTCACAGTTCAGTGGAGGAGAGGAGTGGTGGGGGCTGTGCAAGGGACCCCCTTGCAGCATCTCCATCACTGGAGAGATCATCCTGCTCTTGTCCTACTGATGCTCCAGTGTTTGCAACAAACTCCTCCTCTCCCCAAGTGTCTTTGGCTCCTCACAGCTGGAGGAACCTACATGGAACTGGAGAAACCCACCCCTGCTCATTCCCCACTGAGGGGATCCTCTCCATTGYCCAGAGAAGCTGTGGCTGCCCCTGGATCCCTGGCAGTGTCCAAGGCCAGGCTGGACAGGKCTTGGAGCAGCCTGGGACAGTGGAAGGTGTCCCTGCCATGGSAGAGGATTGGAATGAGGTGACCTTTCAGGTCCCTTCCAACCCAAACCATTTGAGGATCCTCTGGCTCGCCTCTTGGGGTTCTACTGACAATTTGCAATTATTCTCCTTACAACCATGCCCAATAAAAGCTTTTTCTTTATCTATCTCCTAACTAAACATTTGTGGGTGGATGCTTGCAATGTTTGATGCTTCTTTTCCTGCTCCTTGTCTTTCAAGGACCCTGGAGGGGAGCTGAATCAAACCCTCTGGCTGGRGCATCCCCTTCCCCCTGTTCCCAGCAGGACCATGCTTGCCACGCTGTTTTGCAGTGTTTTGATCCATTTTGGCTGCAATCTAAAGATGTTGCAGGGTCCTCCTGTGTGACACTCGTCCCTCCCCCATCCCCTGAGTATCTGGGACACTGTTATCTGCTGCAGCTCTGTTGTTGGTGGAGGATGAGCTGTCAGGAGTTAGATCCCAAACAGGCAGCAGGTAGCTAGGTTGAATTAAACTGGGAATGCCCTACTAAACCCCTTCTCCCTCCCCTCGCCTCTGCGGAAACATCTTTTATCTGGACTGTAAATTAAATTATTGTTGTTGATGTGGCTTCAAAGAGGCAGCAGGAATGAGTTGATGGGAGCTCCTGAGAGAGGTCTTCCACAGAAACCTCCTCTTAAAAAAGATGCCAGAACATTTCAATCCTTTCTTCCCAATTTTTTTCAAGGTTAGAATAGAAATAATTATTCTGTGTTTTCAACTTCCATGTAACATTTATAGAGAAATAAAAGTCCTATAAATGTCTCAAGTATTATCTCTTCTTTCAGGCCTCATCGTAAAAATATTTATTGAGGTTTCACTGGCTTAAAGTGTTGTGGTCAGCCCCATGAATATAATGGTTTTGTTTAGGTGTTTCTTTTTCAATGGCACTTAAAAAAAAAAAAAAAA
>NW_026623284.1:1748827-1768856 GCF_030028575.1 Malurus melanocephalus
TTAGAGGGTCCAGTTCCCAGGGAAGAGAAGGAAGGAGAACACGGACCATTAATATGATTTAGAGAGGAAGGAGTGGAGTAACGGGAAGATTTGCAGGAAGAGAGACAAGGCAGCCTGTCAGTGCTCCCATTATTTTTTGTTTGTCCTCTTCTGCCTCCGGATCTTGATATCACGTGACTTAACGTTGATGGATGGAGCACTTAACGTTGAGGGATGGAGCACTTCTCCTATCAGGAAGGGCTGAGRGAACTGGGATTGTGCAGCCTGKAGAAGAGAAGGCCCTGGTGTGACCTTATGGCACCTTAAGGGGGCTGGAAAAGAACTGGAGAGAGACTTTTGGGGAGGCATGGAGGGATAGGACAAGGGATAATGGCTTTAGACTGCAAGAGGGGAGATTTAGATTAGATTTTAGGAACAAATTCTTTACTGTGAGGGCAATGAGACTCTGGCACAGGTTGCCCAGAGCTGTGGGTGCCCCATCCCTGGAAGTGTCCAAGGCCAGGCTGGATGGGATTTAGAGCCACCTGGTTCAGTGGAAGGAGACCCTGCTCCTTGGCTGGGAGGCTGGAGCTACGTGATTTTTAAGGTTTCTTCTAAAACAAACCATTCTATTATTTTCGGTATCTGCATCTCCTACATGTCTGATTATCCCTCTGCTAAATSAGTCCTGTTCAAATGTTGCTTTTGTCCCTTGGGGCTGGACAAGGGACACTTGGGCACACAGAGGTGCAGGAAATATCAAGGTGTGGGCATGTCTGGGGTCTGGCCTGCACAGGGAGTTGCCRCAGATGCCCTGGGGTGAGAATTATTGATTATAAAGGAATTGAAAATGTGTTCCCAAGCATTCTGAGCACTGATGCCCCTTTGAATTTCTCATGGAGACGTTGTCAGATRTGTAGCAGCACACTCATGGCCAGTGGGGCTTTTGTGGGTGCCAGAGCATTCTTGGAAATCTCCAGTGTTCAGGAAATACAGGGGTGAAAAACCAGCTTGAAATTTATTAAAGTGTCTCAGGCTGGTATCTTTTTATGAGATGCWGCTACCTAAATTTTTCTTACTATTTCCTTCTCTGTAAAGGCAGGAGACTCAACCCCCTTGTGAGCTATGGTGGCATTTAGCCAGGTCTGGGTGCTGGGGCTGACGCAGATTAGGTTTTGGTACAAGAGATAGACTTTCTGGAAGTGACTGATGAACAAATTCCCCTCATTTGTCAGTAAAAGTACAAGCTTTGGAAATCTTRCCCCGGCATTGGCCAAGAGAAGACAAAACCCAGCCGTGGAGAGTTTCTGTGACAGGGATATTGCTCCAAAACCCAGCAGCGGTTTCTTGTTTCTTGCCTGCCAGAGCACATTGCAACTTCTCCTCCTCAAGTGGTTGTGGTGCCTGACGCAAATATTTTTCAAGGAAAAAAATCATCTTTTCTGCAAAACATGGAGGTGACTGCGTGTGTGCAAACCTTCCATCTGCGAAGGGAATAACGTAACCTGTGTCCTTCCAGGCTTCACCTCAGCTGATCTGCACCACATGTCCTTCAAGGTAAGCTGGGTAAGTGGCTCGCAGTCAGAGCAGGGGAGGAGAAATCCCATTTGAGGCTGACCTGATGCCATCTGACATTTYGCTGATTTGAAAAGAGGAGGTTTGAAATGGAAGTGGCGGGGCTGGTTCTGAGTCGTTTTAGACCCTTACGATGCATTAATCTTCAGGCTGAATTACAGAYGTGTAAAATGAGGGAGTTTTCCCTCTGTGTGAAGACTTATTATTCTTCCATGGGTCTCCTAMGTTTGGTTGGGTCATTGACATGTTTGGTGCCTCACTTGGAGCAGGTTGGGATGCTGTTGTATCCCTAAACTGGTGTCAAACAGAAACCTCCTTAATGATCCCTCTGCTTAGGTTTTATGGACGATGTGGAGCACGTTCCCTACCTTTTAGKGGGGCCAATCGGTTCTTGCTCTCTCTTTAGCCCTCCATGGTGGAGGAGCTGCGAGTTTGCAGCGTGTTTCCAAGGGGAAGGGGTTCCCAGTGCATCCTGCCTGTGCYCCAGCAGATGCAGTCCCTCCCTGAGGAAGTATCCAGCCAGAGGTTACAGAAAATAAAACACCACTCCATACTGGAGTATTTTTCTTTTCAGTGGGGTCTAGTATTTGTAAGCCTGGTTAGGACTTTCCAAATGCTGCTCTGCTTCCTTTTTTTTTTTGTGTAACAGTGTTGACTTTGAGACATCACGATCCTTTCTGTTAACTTTGTGCCAGGGCCAGGGTTTCTGGAGCCTGCCACCCAGCTTTCCATGACTGGACAGTCTGGAGCGTGCCATCCGCAGGCAACAAGCACGGGTGGTMACGGCTTGGTGTGCCCTGCCCCGATTCCAGCTCCTGGTGCTTGCACTGGCAGAGCAGCTGCAGCCCTGCAGAGACGTCTGAGGCAGTGCAGTGCCTGTTGTTGGGAGCAGAAGTTGCCGAAAGATCGTGTTTTTCTCAGTTTTCGTTGGCACGTGYGGTGTCTCCAGGAGGAGGGAAAGGCAGCGACATCTCAGTTCATCCCGTTTCCCAAAATCCAGCAGCTGGCTGGTGAGCTGGCTGCTGCTCTGCCCCATCCACAYCCCGCTTGGTGCAGCAGWGTGCTGGGCTGGGGTTGCATTTCTCGCTGTGCTGGGTGCAGCCAAGGGGTGGCAAGAGCCAGAAGGAAGATCTGRTGGTCACTGTCCCACGAGGATTTAGGGAGAGGAACTTTGCCTCCCCAAGTGAACCAGGTCCTCTGCTTTGAGTAAAAGTCCCTGTGTGGAAAAGCTGCTGTTGTCCAGGCAGAATCACATTTGAGAGTGCCATTTAATGTGAAACCACAGCTGAACCAAGATTTGCATCTTTTTTTTTTTTTTTTTTTTCTTCTTTTGGTTTTGTTTGCATTCCTAAAAATCATCCAGACATTTTCTCCTCTTTAAAGGCAGCAGTGCTCAAACCTCTCCAGCTGCCGTTATGAAATGAGTGAGTTATTCYAGCTAAATTGAGTAGATTGGACTGGAAACACTTCTGGAAATACTGTGCAGGTTGTGGACCAGCTGTTGGYGAAACCAGCCAGGATTTCATACGCAGTGGGTCCCAAAAAAAGAAACACCATTTTGCCATAGTGATTTCCCACCACTATTTATTCTGCTGCAAGCAMAATCCTGCACTTTTTAATTAAAATTTGAGCTGTGTCAGCACTGGGAGGGGGCTGTAAGTCTGCAGCATGAAAGGACAGTGGTTTCCTTTGTGGTGGCTGATTCCTGTGCCTCCATCAGGCGGCTGGTGACCTGAGACAATGGCATGTGTGAGGGGACAGAGTGGAAGGAGCTGCTTTTCCTCTGATGGCAGWGTTTTCCTTGCTTTCCCACCCCATGATCAGGTGATTCTCTCTCTGCTGCACTCAACTGGTGGCCCAGCAGCTGCAGGAGCAGAGGAAAAGTTTGCAGTAATTGAGATAACTCAGCAGAAGAGCCAGTGGGGAGCAGAAGGGGTCCACTGGGGACAGGTACACCCACCCTGATCCTAATCCAGCTTGGCACTTGTGAGCGTCTCTGTTTCCCCTTGTGGTCTCTCCACATCTGCCTCAGCCTGGTGCTCTCAGGCCCAATCCAACTTCTCAGGGATTTTCTGCCTTCCCTAGAGTGTCTCTGARCTCTTTAACTGAGGGCTGTGTCTGTGCATGAGGGCTGGCCATCCTCCCCTGCCCCAGCATCTGGGACGAGGAACAGGCACAGGGCAGCTACAGAGGCTTTGGGGTTTCTCTTCTCTTGGATGCACTGTCAAAAATTCATCCAAGCATCTCCCACCAGCATCCCCCATCTTTCACCAGGATGAATGTTATCATCAAGCAAAATGGAGAGAGCCAAATTCTTGTTTGTGGAGTGCRTGTTCTTTTTGACTCTTTAAATATTTTCCCTTCCCAGTTTGAGCCACCTCTTAACCCATCAGGCTTTCAGTCAGGTGCACACAGACAGGAATTTTGTTCTTGTTTTCTTGCTTGATGTCTGCTGCCAGGTGCCCACCCAGGTCAGCTGGAGACAGCTTTTCTGTGCAGGAGCAGCAAAGTCCASGCACAGCCTTGGCTCCACTGGCTGGGCTGAGCTGCTGAACGAACCCAGCTTCACTGCCATGCTCTCAGGGTTATTCAGTATTCAGAACGGGCTACAAAGATGATTAAAGGGATGGAACAACTCCCCTGTGAGAAAATTCTGAGAAATTCTGGGATTGTTYAGCCTCAAAAAGGCTCTGGCATGACCTGCAGTGTCTGAAGGGGGCCTACAAGAAATTTGGGGAGGGTCTTTTTACAAGGACATGTAATGATAGGAGAAGGGGGAGTGGCTTCGAAATGAAGAGAGTAGGTTTCGAGTGGATATTGGGAAGAAATTCTTCACTGTGAGGGTGATGAGGCACTGGAACAGGCTGCCCGGAGAAGGCTATGCTGGATGGGGCTTTGARCAACCTGGTCCAATGGAAGGTATCCCTGYCCATAGCAGAGGGATTAGAAGCAGATGATCTTCAAGATCCCTTSCAATCCAAACCATTCTAGGATTTCTGCGATATTTGAACATAAGAGGGACCTTTTCCTCAATCTCCTAATGGAAAAATCTCTAAATGTTTTAAAGTGTCATATTCAAGCATGGTGTTCTGTAACTTTCTCCAAACAAGAAGGTGACAGAACTGGGGAAATGCTGCTGGTTGCATCCCATCTGCTGCTGAGTTTCTGAGGAAGTTTGGACTCCTTAGAACAAGTTTGAAATAGTCTCTGCAGATTGAGATGTTCCTSTCTGCACTGAGCATTTAAAAGCAAAAGCAGAGGTGGATGCTAGCCCCTCTGTCACTCCACAGAAAACCCTGGAARTGCTACAGCTCCCTGCAGTCTTGGCCAAAGGCTGCTTCCATTTTGATGCACTTTAGCAAAAGCAGGATACTGGGAGTGTTGGCAGCTCATTTCTCCTTTCAGAGTGGCAGCTGCATGTTGCAGATTCCCACAGCTGACTCTGCAGCATCACATGAAGGTTCTGAAGTGCTGCTTGTGGTCCAACAACACGTGGCCCCAAACAACAGCTTTAAACTAGGCCGTGCTCTGATTTTGGGGAAGCCCAGGTGATGGGGAGCTGGGACAGCATCTGAGTGGGTGTGTGGTGGTGGGAAGGCAAGAAACTGCATCCTCCTCCCTGTACTGTAAATTTTTTTGGAGATGAGACACAGTGTTCGTGGTGACATGGTTAGGTGACCTCCCAGGACCTCACTTAACAGTGGGTGAGAACTGCCCTGCTTTGCTTTTCTGATGATTTCAGGGTGATAGTACTATCACACAATTGTCACCTTGTGCTAAAGATACAATTTTGGGGAAATTTTATTTTCTGGCTTCTTTACCTCAATTTATTTTGCAGTTTGAATGAAAACACCCCATTTCATCCTGCTGTGAACGGGGTCAGAGACCCTGCATACCTCATCTGGAACCCAAAGGCAGTCAGCAGTTCCCCAGGGAGCTTTCCTTGGGTGTAATTGTGGTTGTGGCATGCTGATACGCTGCTTTAAAATGCCCTGTGCACTGTGCCTGGGGATTTTTGCCGGGGACTCCACGTGCTTTGGAAAGCACTGCTCTGCTCTAGGCAGGAAAACAAGGATCTGAGGGGGCTCAAATTGCTGTGATCGACCTCGGAAATCCTCTGCTTGGCTGTGCTGAGTGAGAGCCTTGCTCTTGGTGTCGRTGGGGAGGAATTTCACCCTTTGGAAATGTTTCAGAAGCATGAAATGCTGTCCCTCCCAGTGTGCCGACCACGCTGGGCTCGATTTTTCCCCCGCCCTCCTCTCGCCGGGGTAATTTTTATACCTGCTAAAATTTACCGCTCGTATTTTTCAAATCTGCATTATCAGCACAAATGGTTTTCTCTTCTCTCTCTCAGGTGTAAAAAACCCATTTTGAGTGGCCGGCCCGCTTTCCAAGGAGGTATTTAGGCACAGTGGGTCACCGATGTATTGCACATATTACGGCCATGCCTTGGCATTTGTTTYGCGTTTGTAATCCAACACCCAGCTGCTTTGGCCTCTGACTCCAGGCAGCTATTTAGTGCTTCAGCTTGTGCTGAGGAATGCATTGTGGTGCTGTTTACCCCGTTACGTGCAAGGCTCACATGGAGTACAGTGAGCTTCAGTTAAAAAAAAAAAAAAAACCAACAAAAACCAACAAACCCAACGCAACAGCCAAAGATGCAAATTGAGAGTAGAAAATAGGCTTAATACAGATGTTAAGTCAGGGTAGAGGGACCCAACAGAGAAAATTTRGGTTAGGTTCTGCAGTCATTGCAAGCATTCTTGCTGATGAAAGCAGAGGTTACTTACAGTGYGATAGGGAACTGGACCAAAAAAAAAAAAAAAAAATCCATCTACTCCTCTGCTGCAGCTGTTCTGTTGCTTCTCCATCTCTGGCTGAGCAAAMAGCAGTGGAAAACCCCACCCTGAGCAGTAAATGGGGCTTTCCTCTGGGAATTCTCAGGTTTTGCTGGTCCTCATCTAAGTTAATGTTTCAGTTGCAGACTCTAGACGGTTTCACCCAGTATTTACACCTCCCTAAACTCTGTGGTTTTCATGGAAGTGCTCTGGGATGAGTCGCCCGGTGCCTTAATTTGTGTCTAGTGAAAGTGTGTGAAGCCCAGGCGAGTGGAATTCATTACATTCAGCTGGATAATTAGGATGCTGCTGGTTACGTAAGGGGTGGTAGTAAGCAAAGCTTTTGATCAGCTGATGAGGATTTTGCACGTATTCCTGCTGAGGCTCTCTAAGTCTCCCCGGGGGTGAGGAGCACTGGTGGCTCTTAAGCGGATCTGCGGCACGGAAATCTTGCTGCTCAGGGACAAGGGAGAGAGGGCAGAGCTCTTCCTGCTCTTTAGCAGGTGAAGACTGTCTCAGTGGTGTTTTCTTGGTAGCAGAGTAGCTTTTCTCTTGGTCTGCAGAGGAGCAGATGAATKTGTTCTCTCTGAAATGGGGAGTGATTTATGGGGGGCTGTTCCCACCCCTGTGCTGCAACAGCTGGCAYTGGAGGAGGGATCAGAGGATACAGAAAAATGCAGAAAGCTGAGCCCCTGTCCCTGACCATCCCTCTCATGGATGAATTTGGTGGGGTCCAGGGTTTTTGGCAAATTCCCTAAGCTTGGCCATCATGTCAGTGTTGAATTCTGCTGGCATCGGCTTTGCTTAAACTGGACTGCCAGTTCAGGCTGACCACAGCAGGGGTTCATACACGATGTTACCACAGAAAGAAGTGGGGAAAAAGAAGTGCTTTTCTGGGCTGGGAGTTCAGCAAATATGTGTGTAAGGTCTTGGAAGAGCCTCTGCACTGCACTGCGACCTCCAAATGCTCCAACTGACTGGGCAGGATGCTCAGTCCTGAAGCTTTGGTCATCCAAAGAGGCAGCACAGGGTTGGGTCACTTCATGGTTTTACTGGAAGAGAGTGATAACCTTCTCCTGATGCTGTATATGTCTGAGTGCATTGGACTCAGATTTCTTTAAAAAATAAGGGATGGTCTGAAAAGAGTAAAGGTGGGATTAGGATACAAATCTCATGACAGCATGGCTGTGTGAACAGTGCACAGTAGATTGGTGTTTTTTTTAAATATTGAGGCTAGAGAACAGTAATTCAAGTTTTAGGCTTGTGATGGTTTTGGCTTTTTTTTTTCATTGTTTTATTTACCCATTTGCCACTGCGCTTTCTAAACTTGAGATCATCTCCAACCCAAACCATTCTATGACTTTTAGCTTCTCACTCTTTTTGTGGTCAAGAAACAAGTGACATTCCCTGTGATGGTACAAGAATACATCCAGGTAGGCAGTGGGGAAGTCTGGAATGCTGGATGGACACAGTTAACCAACAGAGCAGGTTTGAGATGCATTTGGGTTTATATGAGCAAAATGTCCCTTGGCATATGCAGCTGCATCTGGCTTGGCATTTAATTTTTGGGTTCAGAGATCTGCTTTAAGCCTCAGGTGTCACACATTTCTGAGGGATGCCATTATATCCAGTAAGCAAACTGTGCTGGGCTCTAGGAAGGGTTTAATGAGTAAAGGTTGGATCAGTGACCTTTTCCACGTGTGTTGTTTTGGATGTGATTCTGCTGTAGAGCCTGAGGAGTCTGAATGCCCTGCATTTGTGGCTTTATCAGTTGAACTCAGCATTGCTTATTAAATCCTGAGGGAGGAGTTCAGTTTCACTGCCAAAAGGCAAAAACACATTTTCTTTTTTTTTTCCTTTAATTTTTTTCCCCTTCCCCCCCCCCCCCCCCCCATCTCTTCTTTTTCCCCTTCCCCTTCCTTCCCTCTTTTCTTTTCTTCATAGGAATCATCCTTTAGAAACTATCTCAGCACTGTGTTCCCACGTTGAAAAGAGAGGAGAGAAAAAAAGAAATCTAAGCCTATTTATAACAAGGCAAATAAGAAGAACCAGTATTTCATTGAGAAGGGACTAAGACATCCCTTAATTCCAATAAGCTCTTTGTCCTTTGCAGTGGCAGTAAAGAAGGATCTTCCTGCCTCRAAGCTGATGCATCCAGAAGGGTTTCCTTCTGTCTTAAGATTCGGAGAGGTGTTGGACCCTGCACACATCTTGAGCTGTGAAATTGTTATTATCCAGCTATTTCTGTCGCAGAGGGCAGGTAGAAGTGCCTGTGTGGATTTTCTTTGCCTGTTTTCCCTGTCAGGGTATGTTCGGTATCTTACACTCTGCAGTGGCTTTCATTAAGGTGGTTTCCAAGCAATAGCACTTCAGCGGTTTTGTTTTCTTTCTTTCTCTCTCTCCCTACTTTTCTGTCGGCACATCTCGGGTTTGAGAAGAGTTGAAGAAAGCTAGACACATTTTCCGTGTTTTCTCACCTAACCTGCCAATCTTTCCCTGAGACCAACTCCTACCTGTGCCCCATTTTTCCAGACTCCTGAACCTTTGCAGTACCAGGCTTAAAAAAACCCAAAAATACCCTAGCTAATGCTTTCTTATATGTTATGGGATAGTCTAAAAATAGTGCTCTGCCCTTTTTAACAGAGCCATGTATTATTAAAGRAGGAATGAATAGGCGATGGAACCAGAATAAAATCGCCCTTCTTCTCACTGATGAGAAGCTTTAAAAACCTYTAAGTGAAAATATTTGACCCTTTTGAAAACAGGAGCTTCTCCTTGGGGACTGCAGTGCAAACTTTGAATTTCTTAGCTTGTGGCAAGGTGCTTGTTTACCTTTGCAAATTTAGTACCAGGTGATGGGTGCATTTTTTTGGTTTTGGGKTTTTTTTCCTCCAAGAGRAGGAGCAGCAGTGAGGACGGAGCTRGAACAACCCGCATTTCCCTACCTCTGTGCCCTTACTTTTCTGCCAGGTGCTCGTAGGTGGTTTATGTACGGTGATAACGGGGCCAATCGAATTTATCCTGGGTTGTAGAGGTATAAAAGAGTCCTAAATCGGGCTGGTGGCACCTGACACTGCGCAGTCACTCACGGGGGTGCTGCRGTGTAAAACGACACCGCTGCCGCTGCCGTGGCATCTCGGACTCGCTGCTGGCGCAGATGGAAGCGAACAAGATGCCCTGTGCCTGTTCCTGCCTGAATGACCGCTTGGGACAAATTATTGCAGGGTGTTTCTRAGCAGCAGGCTCTTCTCCTTGGCTCAGTTTTCTCTGTGTGGTGCTGGGTGAATAACAGTGTGTGTAATAAGCAATTAATGTCTATACATTTAATTTTAGAGGACACTGTAAATAACAGGTTTTACTTCCCTYCCTCCCCCAACTGTTGCATTGAATTTCATTCTCTTTAATTATACTAACAAATGTGGGGAAAATTATAAATATTTATAGTGGAATGGGTGGCTTTATTCCATGAGTGAGTGAATGTCCCAAGGTTGATTATAATCTTCCATTCAGTCACAAATCAAAAGTATCTATTATACAACTTCAAGAATGAAAGTCCAAACTTCTGCCAAAGGCAGAATGAAGCAACTTCAGATGTCGGGAATGTTGTTAATACAAACCATGGTGTGACTGGCCAATACATTTTTGTTATCCTTTTTTCTGAGCAGCTAAAAAGTGAATTATATGGCTGTAATTCTGGTGTGACAGTGCATTTTAGATGCTGCCAATAACTAATTTTTGAAAAACAAATGTCAGGCATTGTGCTTTGACATTGACTTTGATTCAGTGTGTCTCTTTTAATTTGTTAAAGGATATTTAGCCARGCATATGAAATGATGGGAACACAAGTACCTTTCCCACGTTTTTTACATTTATTGCAAAACCTTTCCTTTCAAAACTACATTTATTTCCCAGGTTTCTCTCTGGCAATCTGGATTTCTTCCTRCATCTTTTCCATGCATGCTGGTCCCAGGAGAAGCCATCCTCCTGGCAGACCAGGGTGTTACTGGAAATGCCATATACCCATTAAACTTGAAGAGTATTTATTAGCAGCATAACTCTTTGTATGGCCTCAAAAATTTTTTTAGCTTAGTTTGTTGCCTTTTTTTCTCATTTGAGAAGTGCTGCACCATTACAGAGATGGGTCTTGCTGCAATAAGAATGGTTTCAAGTGGAGCTGTGGATGAGTGGAGATTGATTGCTTGGTGGAAAATAAGAGCTAAAAGTTTGATATAGTTTAAAACTAGTTAGTTTGCATCAGCATGTTCCTGCTTTTGCTTTATGACTCCATGGCTGAGAAGAAAGGAAAAGWATCTCAGCTTTCATTACTGAACGTTTGATTGTTACTTTAATGTTAGTGCTGTGAGGAGCTCTTGGTGGATGAATTCCTCAGCCTGTGTTCTACATCTCTGCTAAACTGCTGGGGCTGCTTTGGTGAGCTCTGCTTGTGTATTGGCATTGAGATTCTCCAAAGAGGACCTGCCTGAGCTTTTTACAAATGGGGGAAATATAGATATATATTTTTATATGTGTATATACATATATGTATGTCTAAAGATAGATAGATATTAAAAAAGCATTGCAGCTATAACCACTGAGTAATGGTCTGTTTGATTAAAATACTCTGCAAAAAGAAATATAGAGAAGACTTTCAAGCCTTCTTTCAGATCTTTATTAGCTGTTCTTCTTTGTATCATCCAACTGCTGTAAGAGAGCCAGGTAGATTTTTAATGGTGTGGATTGTATTTTATAAAGAGCCCAGCATAATAGAGTCCTAACTGGAGCCTGTAATAGAGACAGTGATCATTATTGGCAATAAAAAGTGGCAAATTTGCTGGAGGTGTCTTGTGATTTTATAACTTCAGATGTCTATCTTAACATTGTGCTTAAATAAATGCGTCTCAAATTAGGGATTTTAAGTTAGCCTAATATTCCCACAGGTTTCATGATTTGTTTTGACTTTGAAGAGCTGAAATAAATTCACTTTGGTTTATCGCTCTTCTCCTTTTTTATTATTGAAGAAGACAGGAGTGACAGTCTTTTCTAAGTGGTCAGATGAAATATTGGTTGTGTAACTTTTTTAATAGGCGCCTTCAACTTCAAATAACAGGTTTGAGTTGAAGCTTGAGTAGAAGATGTCAGGCATAAATTTCCACCCTTTTTACTCTTTTTTCTTAACTTTTAGTTTTTAAAGTAAATTACAGTGATTGGCAAAAGGTATATACTCTCTGATGTCAAGGCTCATGGCCTCTCTTCCTTTGGCCTTTCTTCTCCACCCTCCAACAATCCAGCCACCTCTCCCTTCTTTGAACATCCCCCAGTCTTTCCTTTTCTCCTCCAACCTGTCCTCCACCCCCAGTATCACACAATCTGGTTTCAAACTCCTTTTCCTCACCTTTCAAGCTCCATCCCAGGTCGCTCAGGTGATGTAGTGTTTTGTCASGTCTCCTGGATGATGCCAGCCTTAATCACCCGTTTATCCATCTCTGTTGTGGGTATCCACAGCAGCTCTTGCATGATCTCCTTAAATAGGTCCATGGAGATGCTTCTTCTTCCTTCTAATTGTTCATTAAGACTCCAAGGATCCTACAGAGGGTTGTGGTATTCACACACACACCAGGAAAAAGGCCCTTTAGACTTATATAATTCAGAAAATCCTGGAGATAAAATTCAACAGGATGATAAATGAAACCTTCCAAACCCGATGAATTTGAGGTGGTGCCTGTGTAAAATCACGTTATCTGTGCATCTCCTGGATTTCTGTTCTTATCTCTATTGCTTTCCCTTGCCATTGTTTCTTCTCAAATTAAATTGCAAATGACAGTGGCAGAGCAGAGAGGGGGGAAGGGCAGGAACCCTTCATGGAATCATAGGATCATTAAGGTTAGAAAATACCTTCAAGAATCATCAAGWCCAACCCTTAACCCAGTATTGCCAGGCTCCCCATGTCTCTAAACACCACATCAACACATTTTTGATTGTTTTTACCAATGTGGGAGCTTCGTCCTCTTTCAGCCCTTTTGGTACTACTTTAATACAGACTTTTTCATTAAATGGCACACGTAATTCCACAACATTACTATCCCCTGGCACCTTCCTGGGGCTAGTTTGTGCTCCCTGCATGAGAAGTCAATTTCACATGTCTTTTATTTGGACCACAGTGACATTGTGATACTCGGCAAGGACTTAYTTCCTTCCTAAAATTGGAGTAACATACTTATGGGGCATGACTGCTGGTAAGGCTCATGGTAGCCCAGCCCCATAAGTGAAATAAAATATTGATTGTGAAGTGCTTTTCCTGTATTTTAACCTCAAATTGTGTTACACTGGATCTCAATGGCCACGCCTTTGGAAAGAGGAATTTTGGAAAACTAGGAGGGCTCATCTGTGGGTATTTGTCATGTTTAATAAAGGTGATATTTACAGACTGGTAGCACACAATTGTCCCATTCCTCAGTAGAGCTGATTTTGTGCTTCCCAGCCCAGGAGACACCCAAGTGCKTGCCGAGGGTGAGAGCCACCGAAGCTAACCGGGAGCCAAGTGCAAGAAGGAGGGGGAGAAGGCAAGGTCCTAACTTTTCTGAGGGAAAGCATGGCTGAACACCTGCTGTTCCCCAACAGAATAATATGAATTTGCATCAAAAAGGGGTCCCAATCAGTTGTGCTGGCTGCTTTTGAGGAGAGCAGTTGTGTCTGGAGGCATTCTGTTGGGGGAGATGTCTTCCAGTGAAAGCATTTTCCACACAAGGGCCGTGGGGCCCACCCCGCGGCTGGCATTTACAGAGGGGTGGAAATGCCATTTAAATTTCAAATGGCCTCAAGTTTTCACAGTTGCCATGTCAATAGATCAAGTTCCTTGAAATACATTTTAAGCAGAGTTTACACAGAGCCGCGGGAGCCCGCATTGACTCCGAGGGCTGCCTTTATTGTGCCTCCAGCAGCGGTAAGTCAATATGGCACATTGAAAGCAGCCCTTCTCTGCCGCTGAGTGAAAGTTACCAAATTCCCCCTCTGTCTCCTTCCAGCTCCTTTTTTGGGCAGCAGCATGTTTAACTAGCTGAAATGGTCTTTTTTCCTCCCTTCTTTCTTCTTTCTGACTCGTTTTGGGAAGGTGGTAATTAGATCAGGCTACCGAGCTCATCACATCTTCCACACACCAGTCCAGGCACGGCTGAAAAACTGGGGTGATACAAGGGAAGGTAACAGGAAAACAAGTGGCACTGGGACAGTGCTGATAAGGGCAGGCAGTTGCTTAGTACAGAACAATAGAAAATAAAACTTGGGAAACAAGACGGGCCAGAAGAGTGGTCATATTTCATTATAGGAGGTGATGAAGGTTACAAACCTGTTGTTCCAGGAACAACATCCTTTGGGARTGACCTGATGTGACCCTCCCTCCAACTGTTACCCATGCCTCATTGTAGTTCTCACTCGTTTATCTTCCCTCCTGATCCAAAATAGCTCCAAGCAGGTTTGGGGCTCACAACAGGTGGGAGTTGTGAGCAAAGACTGCTGGAGAAGGGTTTTCTCCAAGGAGAGGTGGGATGGGAGTTGCCAGCATGGCTGCAGGTGGCTGCTGCTGGGAAAGGCTTGAGGTGTTGTCATTGCCTTCCCCAACTGACCCATYAGGGTACCAATGCATGTTACACAAAGGCCCTGGGTTAAAGCCTCTGGATTTTTTTCCTGGAGGGATGGTGAGTGGAGCAATGTATTGTGCTTCGGCAGTGCTGCTGTTCACGGCTAATGCTGGAATCCAATTTTCTCGCTGGCCTTCTGGTGTCTGCATTTGGAGCATGCACGAGTCTGCAGCAGTGGAAACTGTCCTCTTTGATTTCTACAAGGCCTSTTTGAAGCACTTCTGGAGATGTGGTGTGCGCTTCCCTCTCCATCATCCACTCATGCGTGAAAAGTCGCTTCTCCTCGGTGTGACCACCATCCAGGCTGTCCTTAGGAAAGAAGCTCTTTAATTATTTCATCCTGTGCCTTCCCAATGCACAGGTGAATCCAAACATCCCCATCCATGGATTCTGGTCAGAACCAGGTTCTGATTTTGAGTTTGGCCTGCTTTGATATTTTATTATCTGCAGTCTTCCCCCTCGTGCYGGAGCAGCCTGTGAGGAAGCTGCTGCAGTCTGGAAGCTGGAATCTAGACTCTGAATTTTAAATGCTCTGGTATGAGCTGTTTTGTTTCTGTTTGGATTGCGCCTACCACTTCTATCCCCTCGTCCTCCCCTGCYAGGATAAATCACTCCTGAGGTGACCACGCATTTCCTGGGGAATGCCATTAACTTGAGCAAGCAAACGGGTGACCTGGCGCGGTGCTGCGTGGTGTTGGGTGCTGATGATTGATCCTTTGATTCTGCAACCCAGGAAACATTCCTCTCCCTTTTCCAGGGCTCTGGGAAAGCTCTGTGATTGTGGTACCCAAAAAAAGATGGTTAGATCTACATTCTACCAGAAATAGAGGGTAGCATGGCAGAAACATATGTCTTGATTCCTAAATGGGGAAAAAGAAAATATTTAGGAAGGAAAAGCAGTTCTGTGACTAATTATTTTTAATTGTTGTCTTTTTTTAAAAAAAGATCAAGATTGTTAGAGTGCTTCTTTCCCTCCAGAACATCTACAAGTGATCAGGCTACCAAACAGACTAATTAGATGTCAAATAGACTTCAGTTCTTAAATTGGTTTAGTTACACAATGCAAAACATCACATTGGGAAGCAGATGGCGTGTCATTTTTAATATGTCTTGCAACTTGCCTGAAACCACTTCAAAGTTTCCTCAAAGAAAATATTGTTACTACTGACCAAAAGAGATGCCAGTGAGTAGCTCTCAGCATATCAACAAGATGTTAGGTCAGTGTCTTACAAATGTTGTCAGAGCCTTCAGAGGCCTAAAAATAGAGGCATCAATTTAAAGGGGTTTATATTCAGTGGATAAAGAGTTGGTGCTGTCTTAGAAAGTCAGGACCCTTTAAYTGGGACCCAATTGGACACCAGAAAAAATGAAGGCTATGATATAATTAGTTTTGAAAAATTCTTCCTCTGTGCCCAGACCATTTAGTTCAATTGGCAAGTCTGTAGGGCTGTGCCTTCCTTAGGAATGCCTGTGTTGCCCTGGAATCTAAATGATCCATTGAGTAGGAATATGGAGAACAAGAAACCATGCAGCAGTGGGGGGAACCCTCACCCTCGTTTGCAAAAACATGAAAATGGCTCAATATCTTGTAACTCGAGTCGTTACAGCATTAAWAAAAACAGCATTAAGTGCTGCCAGCCTGTTCCATTACAGCCTTAATTACGGAAAGAGTAGGAAATGAGTGTTTGGGTGAAAAACAGCTTTAGGATGKTGGTGGAGATTAAGCAATACCAAATTGGAGGGAGAACTGCGCTCGAGTGATCAAAGCTAGGAGATAACCTCTGCTGTATCTCAAATCCATCCCCAAAGCTCTGCTTCWGTGGCTTTGGAAGGAGTATTTGTCACATGTGTAGAAAAGTCTATGAGATACTGACAATAGCAATGAAAACCAAGTCARTAATATGTGAAGGGATGAGATTTTTTTTTTTAACAGGCTCTAATATATATAAAAGGTCAGTTTAAGTATCCTCAGATGATTTAACGCTTGAAGAAACACTTCTTTCCATTGTAAGTTTCACTAAATATTGTTAGAACAGTATTGCTTGGGGTTGGGGTGAAAAAGAGAAAATAAATCAGTGGGAAAATGAGGTGGRGAGTTTAATTTCTCTCTAATATTCGTCTTTCATACACAGCTATTAGTTTCTTGGTAGTTACTTAAAATTCCATTTTCTAAAGGAAAGTGAAAAGAATTAGTTTGAAATTAGTACCTTAACGAGTTGTGTAAACTTTGGAAGTATCTTCTTTTAGCACAAAATAATAAAAAAAACTAATAAAACCCAGTGGAATTTCCTCCCTCCCTTCCATCCCAAGCTCTTAAATGCAGGAGGAGCAGGGTAAGATTTGCCATGGGGCATCCTCATATCAAGAATGCGTAATTGCCTCCGAATCTACTAATCTAATATACGAACAAATACCACAACCACTAATTGTGTTGATTTAAAACACATTTCCCCTCTTTTTTTTTCTGCTTCCCCCCTCTTCAAATCTCTTTACTTATTCATGCTGTTGGCAGCAAACCATCAGTCATGACATTGGGTGATGTCTTGACCTTTTTTGGGGTTGGGAGTCTGTGGCTTGCAAGGTGAGTGCTCCTTTAGGAGGAGTTTGGATGCCTTGGAGATGGGGAATGATTTTTGCTGATCATAAACAGTCTATGCATTGAGATTTTCAAAGCCCTCATCCCTTGAATTATGGTAGTATCTCAATTTGTGAATTTGGATCCGGTAGATTTGGATCCATTCAGTTCTCTATTTTAAAGGCAGAACAAAACCGGGATGAGGCGTGGTCCAAAACGGCTGTTGGATGTGGGACCTTTGGTCATCCCCCTGTGGAAAGAGGAAAACCAGGCTGGATAACACCTTCCCTGGGAAGGGAAGAGGGGAGATGGCCCTTTTGAGTTGTTTTCACACCCTTTAGTCTCCCTGCTGRTAACACAGTTTTTAATTAACCTCATTAATAGGGGTATCCAGGGCTTCAATCAATCTCCGGGCGATTGCTCCCGAGGATGTCTTGCTTAGGGACTCTCGGATAACTGCGTTTGGCACCAGAACGTGCTGAAGATCTTTGTCTGTGATGCTAATTGCTTGTGTCATCCCTCTCCCTGYTGCCAGCTACGCAAGGTTCTGGAGGTTTCCCTGAGCAGCAGAGAGTTTCTTTGGAAAGTAAACAACCTTGACTGTACTTTTGATCATTCTCGTGGCAGCGGTTGGTTTTCAGTGCTGTCCGGGAGATTGGAGAAAATGGCAGAAGTTTGGAGAGGAAGCCCATGTGGACAAAGGGGAGAGATGGGGAATTTGGAAGGTTCTTCTCACCTTTAGGTGCTTTAGAAAAATCTGTTTCTAAAATAAATTAAAAAAGCAAACTGAAGACGTAAATTGAAAGAAGTGAGAAGGGTTGTTTGGCCTTGTTTGGTTTTTTTTTTTTTTTTTTTTTGTGGTTTTCCCGAAATGGGAGTGTATGACAACATGGAGCTGCATCAAGGTCATGAAGTTTTTCAGAATAGCAACCAGGTGGAGGAGAAGACAAAAATGAACTCAAAAAGACTGGAATTAGTTTAGTATTTTGGTGGAAAATGGCCATTCGTGGTGTTTTTGTTGCACGCTGCTTTCTGTTAAGAGAAAATCACATCATAATAACATTTTATTCAGTTCTTGGAATGACTTTGTTTTTAACCACCTGATTGGTTTCATCCTATGTGTCCTTGTGGGGACCCATCYACACTTTTACTAAGGATTTACAGATCTTGGGGAGCACCTTTTAATAATATTGGCAACAGATCAACAGACTTGCTTTCATTTGCTCCTTCCCTAGATGCTTCGTAAACAGATGCTTCTGAGCATCAATATCTTCAAAGACCTCATCCCTTGAATTATGGTAATTCCTYAGTGTGTGGATTTGGATCCCGTAGATTTGGGTCCATTCAGTTCTCTTTTTTCAAAGGCAGAACAAAGCTGGGAGCTTAATTTTGTTAAAAATGATTTCTGGAAACTTTCAGCACCACCATAGTTTTATATCTCTCTGTGAATAAAGATGCCAGAGAATTTAAGAGAATTCTGGGAGGGGGCAGGTGAGTTCTGGGATGCCTTTGCTGCTGGGTAAGTGTGGGAGTTTGCTCACCTTCCTGGTGCCATTATTATCTTTGTGTGACTCTGGAATAGGAAAAGGTGCTGGAGAGRAAGCAAGGAACATCTGTGTTGCCGATCTCACACAATGAACCCTACCTTTCTCGTTATTTTAATTACAGATATTTTTATTTTGCTGTTTGTTTGCATGGAAGTTGCACTCTTGCAAGGGTTGCACCCTTGACCATACACTCAAAATGACACAAATCGCCCCAAAATATTTCATTTTCCAAGCTATTTTCAGTAACTAATTTTTGTTTATGCCACATCCAAAAAAAYCCACCCCTTTAGCAGCCTCCCTTGGGGGAAGGGAGAAGAATGGGAAGGCCCCCTAACAATTTCCCTCATTTTATTTTCTGTAAAATGAGGATTTTGAACAGAAAACTTGACAAGTTGTTTCCTATCATGCATTGTAATTATCTATTATGGTAGGGAATAAAGGATTAATTAGTTTTCAAGCTGCAGATACGATTTAATTAGTTTTCAAGCTGTATCTGAAACACCTGTCTTGGCAAAATCGAAGTGTTTTCATTTGGGGAGAAAACAAATAGGGGAGTGGGAGAGAAGGAGGGGGGTCTCTGATATTTGCTGACCTGTGGGGTTCTTCCCCCATTTTCCACCCTTATCAAGATGTTTTCTAACTGCCCATGTTTGATTGTTCTCATTTCACACACTTGCTCAGGACACATCACTGCCAGTTCCTGCCACTCTTCCCCCAAACTGAAGAAATTGTGAGTGTTCTCTGCAGGATGCATGTTCTGTCTCCAGGGATGTCATGACAGACAGGAAAGGACCAAAACCCACAGTTTTTTGTGAAAATCTCAGCTCCAGWCACTTTGCTGGGAGAGGCCAGAGTGAAGGTCACAAAACTCCTGTGGCCWTTGATTTGGGGACAGTTCAGCGCTGCTGGTCAAAGGATGTTTCGGTGTATGTGAGCAGCAGCTGAAGTCTCCATTGCAGGCAGCAGTGTCATTTCACTGGGATTAAATGTGATTTGGGAGGAAAATGGGTGTAAACCAGGAGCATTGAGGGGTTTTACTGTGGCATCACTGCTAGCACCTGGCACTGCAGGAATGGTGCAGGAAGGTGAAAAAGTCCCTGTTGCAGCTTCTCCTGGGGGCCAGCTCTGCCTAGGAGTGAAACTGCAGCCTCTCACCTGTWWTTCCCTTYCAAAATTAATWGTAATAATAGTAATAATAGTAACAACAGTAATAATAATAACAAAAACAACAACATCAACCACAACAATAACAATAATAACAATAAAGGATATGTTGTCATATATATAGTATATATTACTTCTGTATGATATATTTTATGTAGTACATATAATTATTATATTTTTTATTATTATCATTATAATCAAAGTCTGCAAGAAACTAAGCTGGTTCTTCCTCTCTGCCCCCACAAAACCATATTTCAGAGTCACTCTCTCACCCCACAAAACCATATTTCAGCCGCTCCCTCTGAAGACGTGTGCAAAGAAAGGAGAGTTTTGCTTTTTGGACGTGAGAAAAATGGACCATTTCTGAAAAAAAATGTACTTTCTTTTTCTAAAATCAGAATCCATTTTTCCTGGCGCATATTTTTTTTCTCTCCCATCTACCTTTCTCCCCCCGCCCGCCCCTTTTAATATGAATCCTGCCTTGTGGAGCGGCTCTCCCTCCCTGCCCAGGCAGGCGCAGGGTGCAGCGTGCTTCCCTCCCGTAGTAGTAGTAAAGGTCACGCTTCCCTGCGGTGGCTTTTTTGGCTGGGTTATTTTTAGCTCGGATCAGCCCATCCTCGCTTCTCCCTCTCCCTTATCCCCCGAGTCCGCAGGAGCAGAACAACGAGCCCGCTCCTCTGCCGTTTATTTTCTTGCTGCCATTATTTTTTTTTTTTT
>NW_026623284.1:1768861-1810529 GCF_030028575.1 Malurus melanocephalus
TTTTTTTTTTTTTTTTTTTTTTTTTTTCTGGAACCGCTGGGGCTCTGCGGTTGGGTTGCGCCTGGGTGCTCGCCAGCAGCTATAAATAGCGTTGTGTACAAGCAAGAAGTGCCTGAATGAGGTTGAGCGGCAGGAAAGGAAAAGCCCCTTTTGGCTTCCAGCTGGCTGCCGGCCAAGCAGCGCATTGCTTCAGCAGATGAGTGTTTTGAGGTAGCGTGGGAAGGAGAGAGCAGTGAGTAAGATGGTCTTTCTCCGGTTAGAGGTGCGTGTGGATGTCTCTGTGTGCGTGTCTTTTGTCGGGCTTTGATTTTATGAATGGCAGCYGGCGGGCAGGGCGCCCGGTGATGCTGCGGGCGAGGTTTGGTCCCTCGAGCCGTGGGAAACACRTGAGGATGCTCTGGAGGATCCCCGGGAAAGTGGTGCTGGGTTGGGAGTCAGGTAGGTTTGGGTGTGATTTTAAAGCTGCTTCTGACATCACTCAGGTTTCTTCTGCCTGCTTTTCCTGCTCTGGAAATGTCGCATTTGAGCTGGGGTGTCGCACGTGTGGATGGGTGTTGGTCCCACCTCCAGCACTTCTCAGGGCAGCTCAAGATCTTGGGGGATTTTGGATTTCCCAGCTCAGGAAGTGGGAATGGTCTGCATTGTTGGGATGTCATGCATTGCTCCCTTCTTTCCCATCATCTCTGGGGCTGAGCTGCTGCTTGGGTAGCCCAAAGAGCACCCAGAACCCCAAAGAGCACCCACCACCCCAAAGAGCACCCAGAACCCCAAACATGCTTCTGAGGCTCTTCCGATCCAGGGGATGGTGATGATTTTTTGAATTACTGTAGACTTTGAGGCTGTGAAGATAGACTAGAAGGAAACACTCAAAATCAATGTTTCATGAATACATTTTCCCYCTCAGTGCATAGATAACTGATTTTTAATCAAAGACTTTCTTAAAGAAGTCTTTTATCTCTTTCTCTCTCTCTCTATATATATATATTTAAAAAAGCAAGCAGAAAGTGCCTTTAAGTGCCATATATAGAAGCATGGATTAAATGGCAGTTCCTATTGAATTAAATGAGTTTTTATCAGAACACTTAGAGACGTTTTTTCAATAAAGTCTGAATTGGAGTGGGGAAAACCCAGCTTCCCTCTGTCCAGTTCTTTCAGCTCCAACTGAAAGGCTTTCTAGGAAGAGCTACAGCTCAACCTGGAGAGCCTGCCAGGTTTGTGGGAAGGAAAGAGGATGATGAGAGTTTGGGGTCTTTGACTTTCAGATTTAAAACCAATAAAAAACTCACAAATTTTCCTTTTTTGGATTTGCTAAATTTTATTCTGAAACTTGAGTATTTCAATGATTTATGAAATACTAAAAGTAGGTGCTAAATGCCAGGTGCTAAAAGTAGAAATTTAGGGAATTTTTCACTTTTCACTCTCCCTATGATAATTTGTTTGGAAACAAGTGAGAAACATTAATGCTAAAAAATTTAAATGATTGGGAAGTATAATTAATGATTTACTTAACTCAGTAAGATTTCCCTAAAACTTCCAAACTCATGAATTAGCACTGCAAAAAATGAGCAGGACATTAGGGATCAGCTGATCTGCTGCTGATGGCACACTGGATTTAAATAGTGATGATAATGAGGCAATGAYTGCTTGTGTGGCAGGACAATAGAATCAGATGTTTATGGTCTCCTATGCTGTGTTGTGATATGAGTTAGCAGTTCCTRTCACCAGAATAATCTCAGATTCTCCATAATGTGCTTCAGAAAAGCCATGCACTGTGGGGGTTTGCTCTCTTAAATATTTTGGGGACTTTCCCTTTTGTTGTTTCGGTTGTTTTGGGGGTTTTTGTTTGTTTGAAGCTTCCTGCTAGCTGTGTTGACTATCCTGCAATGCGGGTAATGCAGTGTTAATTTAAAAAAAAATACATCAATCTCCCTCTCTAGTTTCATAGCTGTTCAAATGCTATAACTTCATTGTATTGCTGGATCATTTTTTTCTTTTTCTTCTGTAATTGAATAGTCTCAAAATGCAGGAATGACACTCTATTTATTTGAACTGTTTAGAGGAAAATTAATAGGGCTATTTTTATGACTGGTCTTTTGTGTCATGCTCTTATTTTTCACTATCTGATTTATGTGGCTAGAGTAAAAGGACCAAAAGAAAAAATAAGCCTCATTTGAATTGCTGATATTTCTTTTATAGAGGGTTAGGTTGGGATTTTGTGATTTCTGCTTTTGTAGCAGGACACAGAGAGCTCCAAGCAGGAGGACCTGAAACACGAAGTTTCTTTTGTGCTGTTGTGATGTCAGGGCTGCTTTGATCTCCCATGATGGAATGTAAGATGCTGCAAAACGCAGGATTGCTTGAGARACACAGGGATTGCTTCCCCTCTCTGCAATAAATTCTTCAGGTGGCTGGATCAGAGTGGGACCCTCTGGAGGGAATGAGATGGGGTGGGAGCTGCTGGCTGGAAATGCCATTAGGGGAATTTGAGAGGAGAATGCCGGCAGASATCTTCTATAACTCAAGTGAAGGTTGTGACCCCCAAGTCCTGGTGGGGCACCGTCCTCTTTGAGGCTGCAGGATCGCTCCCGGATGAAATCCAGACGAGGAGGGCTGGATTTCCACTTTAGAAAAGGGAACAATTTGTTCTGCCCGGTGGTGTTTGCTCACCCCGGTCAGAGATCAAACATCAGGCTGAGTTTGCAAGGGACAGTTTGGAGAGTCTGTAAAGAAGTGGACATGGGGACACCGCCTTCCCGACCAGGTTTGATCCTTCTCCTGGGCTGTGCTCTCTCCCTGACGCTGGCAGTGTGGGTGGGGGAGGTATTTCAGAGGTGCTGCTGCATTTTCCTGGGCAAACACAGAGTTTGGGTGCGGGGTGAACGCTGGTAGCCGGGAATCAGTGACTGCCCGGCCATTTGTGTCTGTGCCAGGGGGCCGCCAGTGCCAAGACAATGGAGGGGCTCAAACCCCTGCAATGGGATAGGAGCGGATGGTGATTCCTCAAACACAGCCCTTACTCACTGCACCCTGTTTATCTTCTCATCCCCCTCTCTAAGCAGAGGAGAAATGCAAGAAGCCCCACGCTTTCTTTGTTTTGCCCACGGTGAGCAGCCCTGCTTTGATATAATCCATTTAAAATGCTGAAAGTTCACTTTTKTTCACCCCTTTGCCTTAGAGATGATTTGAAGCAGACAGATATCATCAGCTTCTGTCCCTTTGCTCCCCTTTCCTGGTGTAAAGGTTTGTGAGGACATGAGGGGGTGCGAAGGGTCCGGCTGCCCCTCCAGGGGCTCCCCTGCATCGCTGTCCTGAGCCACATCCGGAGGTCACCGGTGCCTCCTCGCCTTTTCTGGCAGCAAGAACTTGTTATCCAGAGAGACACTGTTATCTCTGTGATAAAATGCTCTTTATGTGTTTTCTTTTTTTGTTGTGGCTTTTTTGTTTGYTTGGTTTGGTTTGTTTTGTTTTTGTTTTTTTTTTTGACAAATAGCCTTCTTACAGTCACATCTCTGGAAGAGTTAAATCATCCAGCTTTTTTAAGGAGCCTGAGTCAAGGGAGGCTTTTTGCTGCCTGGTCCCTGGTTGCTCCCTGTCCTCGTGGCCTTGGCTTGTTTGTGGAACCGCAGCTGATAGGGAAGTGTTGTCCTCTGATAAATGAGAGATAGCAGCTAAGGAGATGTTAAGAGCAGAAGGTGCCGCATGAGAAACAAACACCAAAGCACTTTGGGGGCTGTTGGCAGTGATTRCCTTCCTGTGTGGACTTTGGTTCGTTCCTGGGTTGCACAGGTCATGGACCACATCAGGGTGTTAGGAAGTTGCWGTTCGCTCTGGGGCCAAACCCTTCTTTTTGCTGATTATGGTACAATGCCTCCACATTTTACATCGATTTTCTTTTTTCGTTTGTTTTTTTTTTAAACTGTAGTGAGGTATTTTAAGTTAAAACCTTGCATCATAAAGAGGTTTTTTTTTTGTTGTTTTTTTTTTTTTTTTTTTTTTTTCTCTAAACACCTAATTCTCATAGTTAGGAGCTGAAAACCTTCTGCTTCAGGCGGTGCAGTGTACCCAAGTTTCACCACTCCAGGAGGAATTCACAACTCCTGGTGCAGCTTGGAAGGTCTTGGAAGGTCACGCATCAGTGGAGAGAGACTGACTGAAACCACACTGCTCTTTTGAATGACAGGCAAAACAAAGTATGAGACTTCATGCTTTAGCTCCTCTGCTRAGCCAGGAAAAAGGGGCATGGAAAGATAAACTTGTTCCTCTAAAAAATACCCTGTGGCCATTTTGGTTTTATAGACACTATAGCTATGCTTGAGGGGCACTTTTGCCTCATCCTGTTGATGAGAGGAAGGATGAAGCAGACATCAGACACACTGGGCATGTGGAAAGTCCTGGGTTGATCCCCTCTGGTCCTTCATAAGTCACTTTGTCTTCTGGTGTCCCAACCCCTGCCTGTAAGCACAGAAAACCATTCCCAGCTGCACTGGGAGGCTGGAAGTGATGTATCAGTGTTTTTGGGATACTGAAATAATAGAAATAATAGTTAAAAATGAATGCATTATTAATGATTTATTAATAAAAGATAAACATGAGTGAATAATTATAAGAAAAATAAATACACAAATAAATTTAATAGTTTAAGCAGCAGTTATGTACTCACCCAGCATGCGCCTTTGGAGATTGTCTCCTGGTTATGTGCAGGGTAAATTGCCTATGTAAATTGTGCCAGGTAAATTGTGATAATCCTACATAAGGTGTCTTAGGTGGTGAAGTTGCACCAGTTCAGAAGGACTACACGTGAGTTCAGTATGCAAAGAACAAGAAAGAAAATATTTTCTTTATTGCTACTGTTATATACTTCTTACATTTTCATATGAGCATGTGCATGGAAATTATGGAGAGGGGTTTGTGGGGTGATTTCAGGAGCAAAARCATCGCTGGATACTTTCTCTGTTTGAACTTTGGAGCGTGAGATTGCACATCTCAAACACACCACTCTGTACAAAGRAGTGTATCGGTGTGTACAATGTAATTAGAGGTGTAATTAGCCTTCTAATTAATGAAAGCCTTGATTTTGACATCCAAAATAGTGCACTGGTGATAAGGAAGGATACACATTGCTGTGATAGGGTTGCACAGTGTCCCTGGTGACTCGCTGAGGGCTGAGGGCACACTGGCAGCGCTGCCACAGGGATCCCTGTGAAATGTGTAGGGCAGGGATATGTGCTGTGAGGAGAATGATGTAGGCACAGTGCCACACAGGTAGAGGTTAAATCATCGTGGCCTCCTGCAGATTGGCACTAAACTTTGTCAAATAATTGTTCTGCCTTTCCTTTGTCAGAGATTGCATTAACCACCAGTCTAATTAAGAAAAAAACCCCATAATTTTACTGGGGGAGAGAGTTCCGAGAKGTCTCGTGTCTTGAGTTGCAAGAGTGAATAGTGAAAATGTCAGTCAAATTCAAGTGTTCATAGTAACAGGTTTTTACCAAAAATGAGCCATCAAAATWAATTCTAGTGCCAAGCAGAAGCTCCTGCTGCAAAATGCCRTGRCCCAAAGAAATGGAGAAGAATGGAKRGTTGAAAGGAAAGGCAAAACCACTGTTTTCTTAGTGAGGTGTTGATGATAATGGGCTGCTTGATGGTTGCTTTTGCTGCATCTGATGGGCTTAGGGTCAGATCCCCTGTTTCTGGTTTTCCCCATCAGAGAAGATCCTTGGAATAACAGGTTTTGTGCTGGGTCTTGCCTTTCTTCTGCCTCCCTCTTTCTGGCAATTTGGAGCTCTGCTAGCTGTAAAGTTGGTTCTAAATTAGCTGGTTTTTAATTCTGTTGCATGTTTTTCTATTTTCTCCACTGAAGGAGGAGATGCCCTTCTCTAACTCTTCATTTAAAACCAAGTGTCATGCAAGTCTTCTCTGAGCAGAGGTAGCAATGGATCAAAAAAGGAGATTAAAAATCAAACAGCTTCTTACTCTTTCCTGTTTTTCTCCAGTTTTATTATGGAGGCAACTGGAAGGCTTGATTGCTCATGGTAAAAATGATTTTTAGTTCAGCCTTTTAAACTAGATTTCAATTTTGGCTTGTTTCTTTGGCATCATCATTCATTGGCTCCGATGAAGTTTASTGGTGACCAGGGTGCCCTACTGGTCTGGAGAGGGATGAGCTCTGCAGGGGCTGTCACGCTGATATGGTGACCCAGACYTTCATCAGATTTTATGTTCCTTGTGATGATGCTTTTTCTATTTTCTGGAAGCTCCTTTCTGCTGTAGCTTTTTGGTGCCATCTCAGCAAACTGCGAAGCTGAGCGCTTTGGCCCCGCATTTTTGCAATGCTGGAAAGAAATGGTCTGGGTTTTGTGTTGGGATGAAGTGTTGAGCTCCTGATCCCTTCTCTGCCAGAAAACAGCTGTCCCACTGAGACTGATACTTTCCATGGTGGAAACAACACAAATATATGTGTGGGTTTACAGAGGAGAACATCCATTTTCTTGGGTTAAAAGATCTGTTTCAATGGGAGAACATCCATTTCCATGGGCTGGAGGGCCAATATCAGTGGGAGAAWACCAATTTCCACAGGCTGGAGGGGCAGTCCTGGCTTATCAGAGGTGACAATCTGCCAGTGAAGCGACAATCAGCCAATCTGCAAGAAATCTTCAAGTGGAGCGAGACTCCCAGGAGCCGCTTAGTCCCTGATAATCAAACCCAGGCTCAGCAGCTGTGCCGTTCCTTTCATCTTTCCAAGATGACCCGAGTGCTGTCACAGTTGTTCAGGTATCATGAAAAATTCCCGATTTAATGACATGGCTCCAGCATCAACCCCAGCTCTGCCAGGAACGGCCCCTGTGGGTGTTGTTTGACTTGACAGATTGAAGGTGCTCGCTCAATTAATGCTGCATCATGGTTCCCTTTCAATAACGCAGGAGGTGTCAGCAGTTTTGTTTACAAGCCTCTGTGCTCTCTGCTTTAAGTCATTCCTGACAAAAGGAAGTTTAAATGCTTGCATTGATTCCTGGCTCCGCAGTGCAAAATATCCACATGTGGCAAAGACGTGGAGATTTTTCAAAGCAGCCTAAAGGATTTAAAGAGCTTTTAACATCTCAAGCACGGAGCTCCCAGGCCTTGGACCACTGCTTTTAAGCATCTGTGAGTCACAAATAGATGTAGAAGATAAAATGCTGGATGCTGCTAGTTCTTTCAGCACATCCTTTGCTTATTTATTCTTTTGAAGAAAGCACACTGACTCAATTTACCTTTTGTAATGTTTAGAGATTCAGATTCATATCTGGTCTTCCTTAAAAACACACTGGGGTTTGTAAAGAGTGTGATGGTTCAGAAATGAGATTTCTGGAGACTTTGTCATAAGTCTCTTCCCTATCATGGAATGAACTACCCAAAATTATAGTCCTTAACAATTTCATATGTGATACATGTAAAAAACTAAGATGCTTTCTAGTTTTCAAGTAAAAGCTTGAAAATAAAGAGGTAGGTTGCGGTTTTCATTTGTGGTTTGGTTTGTTTTGGTTCTTTTTTTGTAGAAACCCAAGTTTTTAACAAAAGTTGTTATTAGCTCTTTCCATTTTTCTATGGTCTTAAAAATGCTCCACCCTTGAAGGCTTCCTTTGAATTTTGTTTTTGAAAAAGCTAATTTTGTGTTTCATTTATACTGTTTCATATTAAGAAGGCCCAGTATTGAAGGAAAAATGTGGAAGGGGAAAAAAAACCCCAACCCACCAAGAATTTCAGCATGAAACTATTTTACRTGTCAGATATATTGGAGTTAATTGGCTTTTGTATCATGTTCATCTGCAGTTGATCTACCAAAATAGCCTGTGTATGATTGCTCTGCTCCATCTGGTCATTATCTTGCTTGTTATAATATCCCTGTGCCACGCTGGTGTGGCCAGCCACGGCTGGGAAAAACCTCGCTGCAGATTCCCCAAGATCTGCTCTGTTACACGTCACCAACTTGTCAGGGGTTCACCCTACAAATTGAAAATTAGCCAAATGCTTTTTCCAAGCCAAAAGTAGCCTGGGATGATGTCTATGTATCATACCAAAGAGCTCTTCTCAGTTCCACAAGGTGCCTGACTCCAAATACTCCTCAGATTATTAATAGTGCCCTGATAAACCTGGAGAGCGCTCCCATAAATTTCAACATGTTCRGAGGTCAAACAGTGAAGTCAATATTAATTAATAGTCAAAAGCAGTGTTTTATTTCATGTAATCAGCCTCCTGACAGTCTGAGCAGTCTTGGAGGTTAGTTACGCTCCAAGAGTGGGAGCRATGCCAGGGCGTCCCGTGCTCTGTCGCTATAAAATAGCAAATAATCTGGAGCTGTTGCAATTAATAGCTGAAGATTTAATATATTGCCCAAAATGCTCCGTGCTCCTTCGTGRGGGGTGGTGGGAGCGATGTGCTGATGGACCTCGTGGTTGTTTCTCTCTGCCCTCTCCACCAAGGAAAAACAATAACTCAAGAAGTTGGGGCAGAAGAAGGGTGCAAAAACCCAGGGGTTGGGGTGACCTCAGGTGGTTGGGAGCTTCAGTGGCTTCGTGGTGGCAGCTCCAAGCAGAAGTTCTCAGGGGGAAAGGAAGGACATGGGAAGAAGCTCCACACTCATAGCACAGCTGGAAAAGGAGCAGGGTTCCATAGAAAGGAAAGATTTAGTTTTGATGCCTGGGGATGTGGTCTCTGTGTGGACCTGGCAGAGCTGGGCTCATGGTTGGACTAATCTTAGAGGTCCTTTCCAACATTAACARTTCTATGACTCTAAGGGGATGYCCTGATGCCAGTTCTGGTATAAACGAAATGACTTCAAATTTGTTCAGCATGCACTACCGGGAATATTTAAAAYAGTAAAATTCCATTTTGAGGGGACTGTCGGGTAACTGTGCTCTAAAGTCGTTCCATTAATCCCATTAATTTGGAGGAGTGATTTATAGATTATTCTGCCTTTCGATAGCTGWTCTGCCACTCCTGGAAATTCCTCATAAGATTTTCTCCTTTGCCTGGCTGGTAGTTGACATCTCACCTGATTCTGGCTATGGTGTAGTCACCCTTGGTGGACAAGGGTGTGTGATGCCTACAGCTCATTGCAGAGTTTTGATAACAAAAAAACATCTTGTTCACAAGTTCTGCCTTCACTCATTGTCACACTACCTTGAAACCACAACGTGCTGCAAAGGCCACCGTCCACCCCCAAAAAGGGCTGAGGTAAGGAAAAAAGGAAAACRAAGAATATCTGCCAGGCAGATACACAGATTCCCCTTCGCCGAGGGTGTCTGACAGTGCAAAGAYGGATGCTTCACCCAGGTGTTTGTATTTTCTCCCCAATCCGTTATTAGAGTGAATTAAGATCCTTTTGGCTACCATCTCTCCTCCAAGTGACAGGCTTCTCATAAGTTATTTATGTGGGATGTGTCACCTTATTAATTATATTCCCATATAACCTGGCGAGGCTGATGCAAAGCATTCCCCGGCGTGAGGAGGATTCACAGTGGATCCACAGTGCTCATCCCCAATCCTGCACCATTCTTCATTCTCGGGGAAAGAAAAATAAAAAAAAAATTACAGAGATTTGTGGCCAGCTAACCCAGCCAATGCTTCATTTTTGTGGAAAGAAAAAAAAAAAGAGAGATTTGTGGCCAGTGAAAGGTTTACTATTGAATTCTTTAAATATCACATCTATACAAACATAGCCATAAATAGAATACATGAATATAAAATAAACATATATTCACTGCCAGTGCTAGTTATGGTACATTAGTGTTTTAATTCAATTTAAATACAATTTGCCTGCCATACCTTGCAGCTGGAGTTGCAGTCTCCAGGTTGCACTGTCTACAGTAGAGTTCCTCCCCATGGGGCAGTTGGGTGCAGGGTWAAGTTGAACATGTTGATACTTCCAAAGCAAAACGAGGCATCTTTGCATTTTTTTTTCTACTGTTGAAGCTGCTCAATTCACTCCAAGAACATGAAATTTTGAGTGAAGCCATCCTATATCCCAATTTTGGTCCCTGTTCAGTGGAGCACATCTTGTACTCTTGTTTAGACCTAGCATAAACTAATTTCTATTGTCCTAATAGACAATGTAAGGCCTTTGCTGAAAAAGGTGGACTGAAGCACGTGGTCTGAATGTTCTGAATTGGGTGTTTTTAATGACATTAACCAGATGTTAGGCGACCCTATGTGGGGAACATGTGTAGACAGAGCACAGCARTGACACATCTTTCTATCATGCTCTAACACTTGAGGACATGATTGTTTATCATCCACATTTTTATATCCTGATGAAAAGAGATATTMCAGGTTTTAGCTGTTTTTCCAGAAAATTGTCTAAATCTTTTGCCATAGTTGGGCTCTTCTTATCCCAAGGAGCTCTTTTTGTCATCCTAAAGAGAATGTTTGGTGATGGCACTGCATCTCTGCCCGCTCTGTGCTCCTGCTCARCCTTTTGATGTTGGTGCCATCTCAACGGATGGAGTTTTTGAAGCTGAGCTGTTCCTGCTGCTGGCTTGAGAGAGCTGTGCTCTGCCATCATCTTGGCCAGATGTTRTCTCCCATCTGGACTGTCTGGGGTTTTGGGGTGCAGAGCCCAGCTGCCAGGTTGGCATTTTCCCATGGGTCAGCCCTCCAGCAACGTGTTCAGCAAACCTCTGGCTGGTGGGGCATCCCAGAGCTGCTGCAATCCTGCAGAATTCTACAGCTGCTGCCTTTCCCCACCTCTTTTCATTGAGAGCATTTTGACTTCATCTCTGKCTGTAATGGATTTTGTGCAGTTGAGGAGACAGACTGAGAGCTCCACTCCATCACAGTCCATTTTTTTTTAACGCCCACTAATCAAAATGATTTAGCTTGATCCCTTCTTTCTACACTGGTGTAAAAGCAGGAGAAATAAACACAGATCAAATAATTTATTTGTGAGATGGGCTTTTGGGGTGTGCTTTTTTTCTTTTAATCCAAGGGATAGAATTTGGTCTTGGTCCTCTTCAGTGAGGATGAAGATGTGTTCCTGTGGTGTGGGTTTAGATTTAGCTGCAATCTGATACGTCTTCTAATGAGAAAATTGTCTGCCTCCTCTCCCCTGTAGCATTTCTTGCTCTGTTTTTGTTGTTGTTTGACTGGGTTTTTTTAAACGTCTGCCTTCATAGAGTCATAGAACCATTTGTGTTGGAAGGGACCTAAAGATCACCAACTTCCAACATTCCTGCCATGGAGAGAGACATTCCCCACTAGACCATTTTGCTTCCACAAAGCCGAGGAGCTTGAGCATCTTTCATTTTCAGTTTACACATGTGTTTGTGTGCTGCCTTGGCTAGGGGAGGATTAAATCCTGAGCTGCCACTTTCCTTGAGAATTTGTCTAAAAAATTATCACAGACCTCCAGCTTTCTTAGCTACACCTGAGACATGAGTAAATAAATAGCTCAGGGTTTAATACATTCCAAAATTATATCCAATAACCCCTGTTGATTAGACAGGGATATTTTGGGTGAGACCATCCACCCRTCTGGTATTTCTTTCACTGATATGRCTGTGCCTTAATTTGAACTTCTATTGCTGCAGCTACATCAGCCAGGGATGGTTCAACCACAATGCTGGCGGAAGCRTCGGCTGATTAAATATCTGCTTTTCCAGCAAATTCCTCTGTTGTGGGGTAGGTTTGAATGGATGGAGCCTGATTAATGCCCACAACTGAGTTTGGGCATTCATGCCTGAACTCCAAGTGTCATTTTCATGACAGGGAGAGGCAAAAAAGCAGAGTCAGGAACGGGTTTAACTGGTGAGGTGTTGGCATTGAGTGAGAGGAAGGGCATGGTGTGTGGGAGTCTGGGGTGCCCACCTTGGCTGTGCTTTGCTCTGCAGCCTGGCAAAGATGTTGTAAAATAAAAAATACTTAAATACCTCAATATCTGGGCAGGTCTGAGCCTTAGAGCTGTTTTTTAAAAGGAAGTCCCCTTKTGTGATTGTTGGGTTTAGTGATATCTGCCCAGGAGCATCCAAGTTYGCCAGCAGGTGCTGGAGTTTGGTCTGGAGTGCATGTGCAGAAAGGATTTAATGCCAATGCATCCCCCATCAAAATTTGTATTAAATGGACACTCAGGGCTCACTGAGCTCCTCTAATCTCAGGTTTGTGTAGCTGAGTGATGGAGAGAGTCCTGGCCTACTTTGAAGAGAGGAAGGGAATGTGTAAGGGGAAGCAGGAGCTGGAGTTGCTAGGGAAACACGAGCAGGGATGCTGGCATGGCTCTCACCTGATCCCTGCCACAGCAGCTGTGCTGCGCAGGTTCTCTTTCATGCAAGTGTCATGTGGCCTCCTGGGTGAACTCACGGTCACCAAAAGCTGCTGGAAGTGTCCCAASGCTTGAGGGGCAGCAGTGGTGCYCAGMTGAATTCCCCCAAAGAGGTGGGGGATCTGCAGTCAGCCCCATAAATGCTCTGGGGACATATCAGCATCACAGCTGGTCCCTGAGGGTTGTGCTGGGGAATGAGGCAAACAGGGATTTGTTCCTTCTGGGATCACTTTGGGGGAATTGACAATTCTCCCTTGCTAGGAAGGAATGCAGCAGGTTCAGTGATTTCTCCACTTATGCCCGTGTTGTGGGAGATGGGGATGATGCTGGACCCATCTGGGGTGTCCCTGTTTTCATCACTCTCACAATTGTTCCCATTTGTCCCTCTGGACCATGAGTCCTGGAGAACTTTGCCATTTCAATAATTAGTGCCAGGCCATGTACCTTGTGCTTAGCACACCCCCTACCAGGAAAGATGACTTCCATCGAATTTATGATTATGCAGGTATTTCATTCCTTGCAAATGTTTTATTTATTGCAATGGTTATTGATAGCAGCACTCACCAATTCTGTTGAGGCAAAACAACCTTCTATAACTGTTTGATTTGGGTTTTTTTGTTCGGTTTTTTTTTTGTTTGTTTTTGTTGTTGTTGTTTGTTGTTTGTTTTTTTAAAATTTGTACATGTGGAATCAAAATTAATCCTGGCAAGAATTTTAATATCTGGATTCCTCTTGGCTTCCCCACCTGGTAAAATTTAATAATAGCTTGTAAATGTTCTTGTCAGCTGCTCCTCTGTTCTTTAATTGAGCGCAGATGACTCTTGAATGAGTMGTTTTTGTATGACTGGGTGGTTTTTTTTCATGTTTAAGCAGCAAACCGTTCAGTTTAAGCAGCGAGCACTTTTGGGAGACAGATACAGGACTGTTTGCAGATTATTTTCTAAAGTTTGGAAAGAAACAGTTGAGGGGAAAGCAATTGAAACTTCCCTGTGCTGGTGGGCTGCTTGGGAAGCAGCCGGTACCATGCAGGAATTGGAAGCAGCTGGCTTTGCTTTATAACTAATCAAGGGAGTGATTATCTTGTGATAATCTCGCGCCCCCTTCATCTCCTATTGCATGAGTAAACACAACTTCAGCTTGTATCCTYTGAGTCTGGCCTTCCACCTTTGCTACCAGAGGTGAAAATTCAGCCGTGCTGGGATGTGCTGCCCCTCCATCAGCGCTGCCCATCCTCACCCCCATCACCCTGGGATGGTGCAAGCAGGGGCTGAGCTGGGCTGGTTGTGCCTGGAGTGGTGCTGGAGCCCAGCACTCCATGGATGAGCTGTCCCTGACTCAGCTGAGCAGGACCACATCTCACARCCCAATGTGGGGAGAAGGTGTGTGCCACAGGGCTCCAGCTGTGCTCCAAGAACTGTTCTTTTGGCAACATATGGCCAGAGGCTGCTGCTTTGAGCTTCAGACAAGAAAGGGACCAGCTAAAGACTGAAAGGTCCTGCTAAGGRGTGAGAGTGGGGCTTGCACCCGTGGTGCCGCAGAGCACACGTCTCCAATTCAGCAGGGCTGCACGGGGTGAGATGAGCTCAGATTAGCGGCACTCCTGTCCTTAAGAGCCTTTCTTACATCCAAGCTCCCGGCGGGTTTGAGAGGCACCTGGCACGCACATGGTGGGCTTAGGGGCCAAGCCTCAGATCCCCCCTGGCCACTCACCCAGTGCTGCCAGCAGCTCGGCTCTGCCRCTTCCACGGATCCCTCGGGCTGGGCTTTGCCTTTCCAGGCTGCTCTTAGGGGCTGTTTAAAAAGAAGGAGAAGGCATGTCTGAATAGCAGACATCTCTATTTTATTCCTTACCATTCCCCTGCAATATCTTCCCTCTGGGAAGGTGAAACCRTGAGCTGGAAGGATCTGGCTCCCCGCTTGTGAGCGGCGCCGGCGTGGCCGGTYTGCTCGCCTGGAGGCGGGGGACGCTCGGTGTCAGCTCCTGTTCAAAATACATTTGGTTTCTAAATTGAGACGGGGATTCTGCACAAACACTTGGCATAGGTGAGCTGGAAAAAGGTTTTAAGGGTAAGCAGGTTATTTATACTCTGTCTTGCGTGTCCAGCCTGTGTTTGTGCTGCTAAGTCGTTTATGTTTATTTTATGGAGAAGGACCTCTGCCGTAAATACTGCCCTAACCAGCAGTCAGCAGCAGGAGCAGGGTGCCATTGGCAGTGGCCAGCTTGGATGGAGGAATGTGGCTGGGAAGGAGGGTTTAAATGGGATTTAGACCCTTCCCAAGGACCACATCTAGGGTAGTATATCCAGTTTGGGTGGAGGAGTCAGGCTGGGTAGTGGGGTTGAAATGGGATTCAGCCCCTTCCCGAGGACCACATCCCGCACCATATAGCAACTGAGAGATACCAGTGGGCTGGGTGGTGCAGAGCCTCCATTCTACATCTCTGGGCAGCTTAATTTTCAACACTGGAAAAGTTTTCAGGCACTTCAGGCTTAGAGAAATCACAGGTCCATGCATATGATAAATTTTAGGTATTGGCCATTCTGATATGGCAATGATCCCACTCGTGAAATCCGTGGAAAATATCATTTAATAAATATGTTCCTCCCTGGGACACAGGTATGAACAGGCCATTGGGCACTCACATGAGTAAAAGGAGTTTGGAGATGCCTCTTGGTACAGGAGTGGAGGAAAAGATTTTGAAATCTGTAGGGTATTAAAGTAAATCTGTCTTCCTGTAAAATGTCACCAGGACATTTATCCTCACATTTGTCTCATGGACCCTTTAATGGGAAAGAGTTAAATGTCTTCTCACATGAGTTCATTGCCACAGCCCTGAGGATATTTCTCGTCTTCAAGAAATAAATGTAGCACGTGTTTGGCTAAAAATATTGCAGGAGGAATCCTTGCTTGGCCACAGCCCCGATATGGGAGAGCAGCTGTGAGTCGCAGGGATTTTGTTTGTTTTTAAACTTCATCTATCTTCAAAGTGATGCTGTCAAGGGGAGTTAGAAGAGCCAAAGTCCCTGCTGACCTTTTTTTGCATCTGCTGATGGACATGGAGTAGGGCTCCTTGGCAGCTATTTGCAGCGTGAGCTGGAGGAGGCTGTTGGCTTTGTTTGCAGTCACCTGCAAAAGCAGAGCACCTGGAGTTTGCTGGGAAGAGCTGAGTTTCAGTAGCTGCAGGATGGAGCACCTTGGGGGCTGCTCCTCAATGTGACAATCTGCTGCTGCACTGAGGTGGAGGGCGARGAGAAGGGTCTCAGCCTAACTTTTTGCAGGAATCGGTCTGTGACACCAAAGCTTCCTCCTCGAGCAAGGCGCCCAGTTTGCTCTGTAAATGGGCAAAATGAGTATTGACCCTGAGAATTGACTGTCTTCCTCAGGCTGTGCATGCCTTTGATCAGTTCACCGCTCTCAAACTGCTCCTATGTGTGTCTCAGTGGGGTGGGATTTCTTACATTTGGCTTATCCTTCTGCTTTAGGGCCTTTTACCCCTGCAGCTAATTTCAGTTTAGTGTTTCTGTTCTTAAACTCATGGCATGGGGTCATTCTTCCTTGATAAATGGGTGGTGTGGGATGGGGTTTCCAGGCCAGCTGGGTTGACTCTGCAGGTGGATGCTGCTGCTCATTAACACAAAGGTGCTGGGAAGCTGCACTCCAGGACTGACCTGCCCTGTGTTGGCTGTTCCCACTCCCAGACAGATCATTTTAAATGATGCTTCACTTTGCATTGTAAAAGCAACCCTCCCCTTTATTTTTCTTTCTTCTCTCTCTCTTTCTCTTTTCCATTTTTTTTTTTTTTGGCATTGCTGTCCAGCCATTTGCCCATCACCCCAAATCCCAATTGAGATCTGATGCTGAGGGCCAGATGAAGCAGCGAATGTATTCAGCCCGATGATTTCCACATGAGCAGGGCTCTGTGCTGGTGAAAGAAGTGAACTCATTGCAGAAACCTCCCAAGAACAAAGCTTTGGAGAAAGGATCAACCTTATTAGCACATTTAAGGAGAAAGGGGGTTTGTCACTGTATCAGTTTATGCTTCAGCACATTAGCGTTGTAAATCTCTCTGTGGAAGGATTGATTAAAAATTTGGGAAATTCCCCATTTTAAAACCCCCCCCAAAAAAAGAATCAAATTTCCAGCACACCAGTTTTGCTGTAAATCTTTTAATAAAAGTTTRTGGGGTTTGATGGTTTGAAGCCTCCTGCAGTTAAAATGATTTTTTTTTTCCCAAGCAATCTTTTGGTTTCCCAAGTATTCTTCTGGCCTTTTCACTTGAAAAGGAAAGGCAAACTTTCATGAATTGAGCAGGGGCACTCTTTGAATGAAGCGAGGGTCAGTGCTTCTCCAGGCTTTTCTTCCCATTGTTTGAAGAATACACTGAGGATGGTAGGAGCAGATGTGCAGCTTCTATTTGGGCTCATTTTGGCCCTCGTATGGATGGATATATAGGAGCTGCCATTGCATTAATTCTTCYCATGGTTGCTGTGGCTTAGTCTGTGTTCTTTCGTAAACACAGAATGAGCATCTTCTGAAAAAGAGTTGCTGCTTTACATTGGCACCATCCCATTAAAAAAAAAAAACAAACATTAAAAAAGGTGAAAAATATCAGTGGAGTGAAAAAAAATTGGTGGGAAATATCTCTGTTCTGTGATTTCTGTTGTGGGAAATACATCCTGCACTTGTRACCCCTTGCAGGGGTGTATGTGCCATTGATTGCTGAATGTGACATGTTGTTTGTAATGGTACCTGCCACAGGGATTTAATTCMAGAGGGAGGGGAAAAAAAGTGGAAGGTGAAGGAGTCTGCATTTTAAAAAAGTGCATGTGAATGATCTGCCTGTATTTCATACTATACAGGAAGATTAGCCATGCTTTGAACAATAGACTGCTAATTTTGTTTGGCCAGTGACTCTCAATTTAACTACTCTATGAATGAAATGGAGAATGAACGCTTATGGGCATGGATGTTTTAATGATAACAAAAAAAAAAAAAAAAGCTGGTTTTTTTCTAGGGTAGAGAGTGAGCAGTCTGGCTTCGGAACAGAGATGCTGCAGTAATTAAAGTCATCGAGAAACCAGGCAGATATTTTGCTTTTGTGGGGAAGTCCTTCAAACAGAGGCTTGATTCTGACTACTTAAATTGATACAAAAATCTCTGCCTTGTATTAGTTACAGGGTGTCACCCTTGGTTGAGCTCTGTCCCCATCATGGAAATATTGTAATAGCACAGTTTATTACASCTGGGTTCCTGCTTTTAAGGGAGGTGTTCTCTTGTGGGCACACACCACTGCAATCACTGCTTCAAGGACAGTATCTCTTTCATGAGGACCATATCTCTTTCACCTTCTGAATGTCTCATCCTCTTGAAACAGAGCAATTGTTCTGGGGGATGTAAAGTACACACTTATCTTTACCCACCACTGACAAAGGAGTTGATTTGTTTTGGTTGAGGAAAAATACATGTAATACATAAATTACATGTAATTGCTCACCTATTCATCTCCATTTCTGTCCCCTTATCTTACCTTGTTCACACAGCAGTGTGGGATGTGTTTTGCCCAGGGGTGAGGGCAGAGCTGGGCTGGGGTCTGTGCCACACGACACAGCTGTGGGAAGTCCCTCTCGCTGCAAAGGAGCAGATCATGGTCTGCTGGTCCCCTTGTAAGGGACAGGGAATGATCTTYACCCCATGAAATGCCAATGTGAGAAATCTGTGACACGTGTCCCTCTTCCCTAGASAGTGATATACTGGAAGGAAACCCTGCTCTGCTCTGCTGGAGCTGCCTTTGCTGCAGCCCCTCCTAGTTCAGCCTCGTCAYGAGGAAATTACTGCTTTGCACCTGATGCATTATCAAAAAATATCCACTTGCAATGAGGCTGGATTAACCATGACATTTTGCAAGGCCAGCTGTGAGGAATGCTGTGTGATTAAGTGAAGCTTGTTTCTAACAGCTCTTCTTTACTTTCAAAATATTTCATTTTTGGAGGGTGGGATGTCTATTTCTCACTTTCTTTCCAACCAGCACAGTTTAAAAACAGGAATAAACTGTAACGAGTCAAATTTACTCCATTGCCCTGGTCAAACAGGGTTGAAGAGATGTTATCTTCAGTAGGATTTGTGATGTATCTGTGTGCTTGGAACTTGCTGTGTGATACTCAGCCATAGGCTGACCATTCAGGGAAGTGCTGGGATGACAAAAGCAATTACCCAGCAGAAGCTTAATGTGTACAGGCTTGAGATTTTGTAAGTGTTAAGGCTTTTGAAGAGAAATGTGATGCACTAATTTAAACTTCTACACAGCATGGACAGAGGAACTTGATCTTCTGATACCCACAACCTGTCTTTTTGCTGCTGGATGCTTAAAATCCATTCCAAGATAAGAGACTACTTAAGCTTTTAAGATTGCTTAGCAGTCAGTAGAGCTGGAAACAGCACAGTTGGCTGAGGAGCAAAATGATACTGGGTAAATCAATCCCAAATCCTGCAGGGATACCCGTGATGTGGCAGGGGCTGTTGCTACCAACAGAAAAATTCTGCAGGAGGAATGGGACCCAGAAACTTAATATGCATGCTGGTGTTTGAGTTGAAAACCATCTGCTTGAGCTCTCCTGCTAGYCCAGCACAAGAAGTCAGTGTGCTTCCAGGAGGAAGTGGGGAGGACCTGTGTCCTTCACCTCTTAAGTGGAAGATGGAAATTAGAATCAGGAGATAGAAATCTTTCATCCTGYGATAATAAAGAAATCTTCCATCCTCGGACAGTGAGATGAATATAGCACTGAAGAAAATACCTGGAATGCACATTTGGCTGATGGAGATGATTCCTTGGAAAAAAAGAAAACAACATTCCTAAATGTCTTACTGAGGATGCCCTGAGTTTGGGATTCCTAATGTGCCCCAGAAAACATCTTAGAGATAAGTTGGGCTTCCCTGTGTGCTAAAAAGCACGAGAAAGAGTTTCTGGCTTTCTTACACTGCTGCAATGAGCTCTGGTCTTGCCATCCCTTAGGCAGATGGTTTTCAAGGAGGGATTTCCCAAAAGCACATGATGTTGACTCAGCCCTGCTTCCAGAATCCAAGGGAAATATCTGCTGAGGCACTTGGAAACCCCTCCTGGAGTTGCTCAGGTCTGTGGGGACTTCCACATGCGCTTTGATCTTTCTGTCTGCAGCTGTTTGCAAGAAAGATTTTGTTGAGAGCAGATAGGATAGTCAGCATTCCTGAAGACTTTTAATTCCTRTTCTGCAGCAGCTCTCAGCACGTTTGGCCTTTATGGTGATCACTGCTGGAAGAGAAGACCCCCACACAGMGCAGCTTTGGCACAGGGGGACACAGAGGGGACACCCCCAGAGCTGCATGTGAGATTWTTCATATGAATAAAATCAAGGCAGTGGCTTTCTGATTTGCAAACCCTGCTATTTGGCGAGCAAGAGGACACCCTCCAGAAGGGGACAGGGCAGGAATATGGGAATTTGGCTGCAACCAGTGAGTCTTGGTGCTGAAACAACAAATGCAGTGGGGAAGGTGTCCCTGTCCTAAGTGCTGTTCTCTTTGAGTTTTTGAGTGGTTTTGAGTCTAGAGGAAGGTGGTTTGCCAGTGAAATCCCCAGTGGAACCACATCCACGTGAGGCTTTTCTCCAGTGGCACAAACCYGCCTCGTGCTGCTGCCAGCAGCTCCTTGGGTGCCGCGCTGGGCAGAGCTCTTTGGACYGCTGTTGTAATGCTCTGGCTCAGCACAGCCCGTGTTTGCCTACCTGGTTTAAAGTGTTACTAGTTCCTGAATGGAGAAACTATTTGCAGGAATTCAGTTCCTTCCCTGCACTTCAGCACTGCAGCTTTTTAGGAAGCAGCTGCTGCAGATGTGCTTAGATGTGCTGCTGAAATTAAAACGCGATCTATGAATTTAACGTGAAATAGCTGCTCCCAARTGGCTGCATCCATCGAGATATTCCTAATCTGGAGTGGAGATTAATTTTTAATCTGTTTTATTTCACTGCAATATATCCACGAGGCTAAATTGAAACAAAACAGTATTATTCCAGGATAAACACCCTCGCCTGTGGGTGTTGAGGAGGAACGGGAGCTCTGCTGGAACAGCTCCATGTGTGCACGAGACACAAACCCATTGCAGGCTGCTGCAGCTGTAAGAGGGAGCCCATGATGTGGAAAATCCCTTGCAGCTGATATGTCAGTCATACCTGAGGATCAGCCAGGAGGGAGGGATAATAAACAGCACTTTTTGCTTCCCTTGAAGGTGTGCAGCTGTAAAAAACTCGAGTAAATCTGGAAATAAGCTGCTGGGACTTACTGGGGAGTTGCCRCTAGGGGAACAAGTGGTTTCAGTGTTGAAGAGTGAGAAGTAAAAACACTTGGAAAAACAGAAATGAGAGCTGGTGCTCCTGATCCTGATCAGTGTTTTAAAAGCAGGAAGATTAATAAAAATTCCTTGCAAAGCAGCGTTTTCTGGGGTGCTGGCACAAGGCCTGCTCTGAGTTAGCCAACTCTGTCACAGGCAGCCCTGCAGGACTCATTTACTCTGAGGGTCGTGTGAGGAGATGAGGAATTTTTCAAAGTGGTTCTGGGAACTCATTAGGCTAAAAAACCCACATAAATCTCTGGTGGGTGTATTTAATGTGCCTGAGCTGGGCTGCCTCACCCGTCCATCATCCCCTCCTCTCTGGGTGCTCTGCCTGGGTGGGTCTGGACATGCCAAACCAGAAACGCTCCTCCCTGACCCCTTTGGGCAGGTTCTTGGAGTAGGGAGAGAAGTTCACAGCTCTCAGGGGTTGAGGTGCATTCAGGCTGCCCTCTCAGCAGCAGGGTTTCCATGCCAGGCTGGYTCCTCATCCTCTCCTTTGCCGCTGGCACCGTGCCGGTGATCCCGAGGGTTGGTTGGCCCTGGTGTCCTCGCACCCAGTGCTGTTGTTGCTGGGCAGGATGGAGGGATTTTAGACTCCTGGGTCCTCTGTTTGGAACCTRTGCAAGATGCCACATGTTCTCCTTGATAGAGTTAAATAATGGTGTTTTTCTCTTTTTTTCCCTTTTATTTTTTTTCTTCTTCTTTCATGRAGGGTTGTGATGCTTTTTTGGMTTTGGGTATTTAGACATCCAGACAACCCTGCACACCAGTGCTGGTCCCTATTTCAGCACAGACCAGTTCCTCTTCCWTTGAAGTTGCCTTCACCTTTATTCTGTGACAAAATGAGCCCATCTTCACCCTGGTGTTACCTTTAGGGCTGTGAGTTAATCAAGTTAAGAGCTCTGGTGTTTTTGTCTTGGTCATTTAGAGGTGCTCAAAACCTTGGTGCTAAACAGCTGATCCAAGCTCTAGTCACCCAGGGTCGAGGACACATGTGGAAATCGGGTGAAATATACCTTTGTTTTTTGGGGGGTTTGTTTAAAGTGGTTTTTGCAAAGTGGAAGAAGCCCTCCAAACTGATTTCCTCAAAACTGTTTGGTTGCTTAAAACAAAAAAAAAAATCCCATTGCTTCAGAAGAGTGAAGAGGAAAAGTACAGAGTGCAGCTGAATGTGCAAAGCAGTAAAATGCTGTGGGATCCTGGACTGTTGAGATTCATCACACCCTTGTATTGTCTTCTTGCCATAGGGGAACACTCGATTTCATCTGAGTTGAACCCAAGGAGTGGTTTGGGATGATGGCRGCGACACACCAGGCAGATCCCTTGTGTTTGTTAATGTTTTGTTTCACCTCTGGTAAAAATGGAATGCTTTTCATCCAGCCCCAACATCATCTGCACTAAAGTGGTTGATGATTGRTGAGATTTTCCCCCTAAATTCAGGAAAATCTCAGCAGAGGGATGGAGCAGAGCAGGAAGCAGCAGTAAAGACCATCTCTCCCTCTCGGGGAAAGATCCTCCTCCTTCCCTATTAAAAGATTAACAATAATGAAATGATTMTTTTATGCTCACAGCTGGTCAGAATACACTTTCTTATCTTAGGATTCTCCTCATGCATTTGCTATGGTTCTTTTACAGGGTGAGGGGGCTCACTTTTTTCTAGTTCCCATCCCTGGAAGTGTTCAAGGTCAGGCTGGACTGGGGTCTGAGCGACCTGGTCAAGTGGAAGGTGTCCCTGCCCACAGCAGGGGGTTGGAATGAGAACATTTTTAAGATCCCTTCCAGCCCAAATCATTCCATGATTCAAGAAAATTGCATCCTTGCTGGGAGCAATGCTGTAATGATGTGTTGATGGRGAAGTGATCCAGGCACTTTGGCTTTCTCTCAATTAAACCTTACAGCAGGTTTACCTGCTGGAATCAGGAGGATTGAAAATGAAAATGGAGAYATTCAAATGAAGGCAGCACACAGAGTCTGATGGAAAATGGCTGTGAAACATTAAGGATGGCAGAAGGAAATCTCAGCCAGTCAGAAGGCAAATGAAGAATAAAGATAAAAAGTTCCTCAGAGGTGTTTACTTCAAAAAGAAAAAAATTAAAATAAAAATATTGTGGAAGCAGATTGGTACTAATGCACWCCTGAAAGATCTGGCAATTCAAAGAAAGAAAATGTTGAAAAAAGAAATTAAAATTCCATGTATTCTTTGAAAGGCAAGAGACTGCTGCCTTAGAAGTGCCATTGGCATGTGTGGCATGTTCTGAAATTGCTTGGGAGAGTATATTGGATTGGGGTGGGGAAGGGAGGGAGAGACTAATTATATATAATCTTAAAATGAATTAGGTGATATAAATGTAATGAAAGCAAATCCTGTTCCTGGAGAGACTTTTCAGTTTGCATTTTGATATCCTAGGGCAATGGCATGTTGCTCTCTGACAGACAACCATTTGATTTGGAAATATGTGAATAATTGGGAAGTGAAACCTCTTTGAATTTGTTCCTTTCCCCTCTAGCGTTTGAAGGACTAATTATAGGAAGAGATGCTGAATGCCCTGTGCTGGCACGGATGCAGCCAAGTTTTTACTTTGCTGGTTGCATGAGTCACTGTGCTGCATCCTGTGCTCTTGGATATGTGTCCTTGCCTCCAAAATGATATATTTATTTTATAGACAGAGAGGTAAGTGTGTTACTCTCCATGTCATGAGCCCTTGCTGAGGACACCTGTGCCCAAAGGATGCTCAGCAGTCGGTGCTGGGGGCTGGGAAGGGGCTGGGAGGTGCGGGTGGATGGGTAGGAGTAAACACCGATGTGAACAGGGAGCTCCTGAAAGCTTCAGCATCTTGGCAAGGCTTGTGCTGCTGGCTCGGCTGGGAGGCAGCGCCCTGATTCAGGATGATTCTAAAAGGGTTCTGAGGATCCTCCTGTGTGCATTTCTCTGCTCAGCAGTGGCCAGGTGCCGACCCTGTTCTTTACAGGAAGGACCATCTCCCCAGTGCCAGTCCCCTGGATGGCACAGGCAACATCGATGCGACCAACCCGAGCTCTCTGAGGACAAGAGAGGGTTAATCAGCAACACGGCTGGTCCAAAGCACTCGGTCTCATTTGTCATCTCTGCCTGTGCTCAGGATGGTGGGTGTGCCAGGGGAGTTAGGGCCAGCGTTGGGGCGGGAGACACCAAAAGCGTGAATAAAAATACTCCTCRGCCTGGAAAAAAGAGCAGGATTTTGCTCAGTGGAAGAGCTCACAGATCCTAAATAATAATGCTGTATAAATGTATGAATGTCTTAAAAATATATAAGGTCCTCTCCCACTGAAGGTGACATGCATGATGGGAGCAAAACTGCTGCTGGGTTGTGCTGCGTGGGGGAAGAGRGGGAAGCACTCACAGCAAGGTGATGGATGAAAAGCTCCCAGCCTGTGTGTGAGATCTGTAGTTCCCAAGCTGTGCTCAGCAGACCCRTTACAGAGTCTCCTCCTGTTAAGATTTTGCTGTTTAGGTAACATGGAAAGTTTGGGATCCGCTGGCATGGATGAGTCAAATATTCCTGGTGGCTCGTTCCCAGCTCGATGTATAACCTTGAGCTTGGAGCTGTGCCTCCTCCTCCGGCTCTCCCCACCTGTGATAACTGGGATGGTGACATTTGCTGCTGTTTGTCAAGCAGTGCTGGCATGGAGACCTGCAGAGTGAAATGGGGTAGGATGCAGGATGCTCTGCTCACCGTTCTGGCCCAGAGCCGGCGCGTGAGGTTGCTCAAATGCAGCACATCCTTTGTCTCACCATCTTTAGGCAATATGGTGTTTGGGAAGAATCTTAACACAGTGAGGACCAGATGTATGTTAAGCCCTTGGGGCCATATTGAAATGCAAATGGAAATGAAATAGTGCATTACTTCCAAGAGTAGTCCGAAGATGAAAACGCTGTGTTGGGAGAGTGTGCATCGAAAGCGGATAGCTGGGTGTGAGCCCTGACAATGCTTTATCCTGTTGGGAAACCTGCGTGCAATGCAGTGTTGTATTTGGGGTTTTGAGGTCATTGTTACACAGATTATTTAAGCCTGGATGCATTTTTAGCTGGACTTTGTCTAAAGAATAAACACAGCCAGGGCTGTTTTCCAGTCATCAGCTAAAYGGCCAGATCAAGGGCTTGAGTCAGCGATTCTTGCAAAACATTACTGACTGTCTTCAAAAATATTTCCTAACACTTTTTGCTTTTGAAAATGTAATCATGCATAAAGTGATGCACGTTAGTTTTGCTTTGCAAATGATTCTGGTGCCTGGATTCTGTGTGTGTGTGTTGGCTCTGCTTCTAGCTTGCTGTATGGTGCTCTGCTTCCTACATTCATCCATGTATGCCTGAAACAGCAGCCCAAAGATTGGACTCATCCTCTTCCAGGAATTAAACAGCTACATTATTTCCTTCTGAAAAAACAGGATTTATGTTTTTTCTTCATTAGGGACGTGTGGCTTGTATGAGCAGAACTAACCTGTATATCCTGCTAAAAAAGCTGCTGCAAACAAAGGGCTACAGCTCTTGCTGCAAGGCTTGTAGGTCTGCCTTGGATTTTGATTCAATCTGTAGAATCACTTTTCAGTAGAAATAGCAACATCCTTCACATTTCATGGTGAGATAGCTATTCCCCATTAGTTGTCCCATCTAGAAATGGGACCTCGTATGGCACGGAAGACACAATGTTCATTTCTCACTATTCTGAGATGAATGGGGGTTGTCAGATGCCAGCTTGGACCAAGCACCATGGTGACTTCCACTTAGATGTTTCAAAATTGTTTAGTGACTTGTGGATGCCTAATTTGAGACATTTTAAACATTTTTTTGTTTTCCCAAGAACGAGGCAGCTTTTCAAGATAGCTTAGGCTGCCTATCCTGCATGAAAATATTTGCTCCCTTTGAAACTCTTGGCCCTTTCAGAATACAGCCAGGCAAGCACGTGGCTTCCTCTGCTTCAGTGTAAAGGTCACTTATGATGTGTTGTTAATGAATAATTACTACTGCATGCTTCCCTCTTTAAATGGCAGGGGCATCCTTGCTACATAAAACATTAAAAACTTGTTAAGATGGAAAATACCAGCGAATAGATGAAAAGCCTGTGCAAAATCTCTGCCTATTGGGAAATGGCTGCAAGGGAAGCAGGGATGGACTCTGTCAGGGAGGAGGCTTTGTGTTCTTCTCTCAGCAGCTGCTTGCTCCAAATGGCACTTCTAGGCTTGGGGCAGTTGTTCAGAGTGAGTGGGTTCCTCAAATCCCAACATGAGAAGAAATGCAGACTGTCTGGATGGGTGGACATGAAAATCAAGGACAAAGTTACAGTCAATAACATACTGCATTCGGTTGGCCAGGAGCTGCATGGGTCTTGCAACATTTGAATTATTTTTAAATGGTGTTTTGGTGTTTTAAGTTGAAGACATTAGTACAGGAACTGCACAGTGGTCAGACTAGGCCAGAGCAAAAGCCCACCCAGCCTGGTGGYCTGAGCCCTTCTTTTGCTGAAAGATGTCTGGGGAGGAACAGCAGGATAAGCAAAGGCACACAGTTCTTCTGCAAACATTATGGGGAATCTTCTGAGAAGGAGCTTCCCACGTCTCTGCCCTTTGGGTGAGGAACTGCCTTCTCCAGGTGCGTTTGGAGCCTGGCTCCCACCAGCTGTGATTGGTTCTCTCTTCATCTCTTGCTGTTTACCACTTGTTTTACTCTTCAGCTGTTGTCTCACTCTTCCAAAACAGAGACAATTGTGGAGATGGAGGAGGTTGATCAGCAGTTTTATTCTCCAGATTTAACACAACATGAAGCAGAGTGCATCCCTTAGTGCTCACCAGAGCTCCCAGGATGTAGCCAGAACAGCAGGTTATGTTTTCCTGGGCTGSTTGTGTTAAAGACAGTGAATCCTGCACTAAAGTAATTATATTGAAATGCTTGAACTGTGACATGAAAACACGTGCAAGCAGCACGGGCTGCCACTTTCCTATGGCCTTATCTTTGTTCCTAAAAAGATACAAAGACAGAGGGGTTCCCATCTTTGTTCCTAAAAAGATACAAAGACAGAGGGGTTCCCATCTGTGCTGCTGCCTTGCCTGGGACAGGTGTGTTCACCTGCTTGTTGGTGTGGGAGCAGATGGTCCTGCRCCCTCCAAAAAGTTACCRAAAGCTTTGTTTGCTCTCCTCAGAYGGCTGCAACACCTTACCAAAGTTCAGGGAAATTGGCTGAAGAGCACTGAGATCCATGTTTCAAACCTGGTGGGGAGATTAGTGGTTTTATTGCTCAACTGGCTGCTGTCACTGTGGAGCTTTTCACATTGCCTTGGAGCTTTTAATTTCCTTTAGAGAAAAATGGAATTTACTGGTGGCATGTCTTCCATTTCTGTTCCTGCTGATTAGCAGAAGTGTACAATAATGTCACATGAAGTAAGTTTTTATTAGAGAGGTGGGAGTAATTTGCATGTCTCTGTCCCCAAGTAAATCTGGGCAGGGGGAGGCAGTRAGAAGTGTTCAGGGTTGCAGTTTGCTCATCTCTCTACAGCTGSCAGTCCTGTGTGTACATTCCTGCAGCCACCTCTCTCATCTTTTATATCTAGCACTTGGACCAAAACAAGTGATCATTGCATCTTACTGATGAAGCTCTTGAGAGAGGAAAGGGTTTGACTGCAGCCACAAATGATCATATTACAGCTTMTGAGGGGGTATTTGAAAGATTTGGMTCAGAAGGGACCTTCAAAGATGCTTTCTTTCCAAACTCCTTGCCATGGGCGGGGACACCTTCCACTGAACTGGTTGTTCCACACCCAATCCAAACTGGCCTTGAACTCCTCCAGGGATGGRGCATCCACATCTTCTCTGGGTAACTTGTTTCAGCACCTCACCACCCACACAGGAAAGAATTTCTTTATAATCTAAGCTTATCCTCTTTCAGTTTAAAACCATTTCTCCTTGCCTTATCACTACAGGCCTTGTTAAGAAGTCTTCTTCCATCTTTCTTGTAAACCTCCTTTGTACATTGGCAGGCTGCAGTCAGATCTCCCTGAAGCCTTCTCTTTTCCTGGATTCTTGTAATTTCAGTGATAAATCCCTCTAAATACTTGTGGTGTCCCTGAGAGTGCCCAGACCAGGGGACCTCCATCTCCTTATTCTCTTGCATCAKCAGCTAAATACGTGGGAGCAGCATCAGAGGTGGTGCCAGTGGAGATTCCCACCTGCCCAAGGTTAGGAAATTGGGAGTACTGTGCTAAATCTCAGAATATTACTTTSTGCTCTTTTACGTAATATTGGAGCCTGGTCACCATGGGAACGGGCATCTAAATAGAAAGTCGAACTGGAAGGGAATGTACCCAGTTTCTGGGGTGGAGCTGTTGAGCTCATGACACCCAGAAAGCTTGGACATGGATGGAGGGTAAGTTTCTCTTTCATTCCATGTGCGCGCTGGGGTCCGAAGTGTTTTAGTCTTCCTGTGGTGTGAGAAAACCGGGAAGGAAGAGACCTGTCCCAGAGCACACAATTATTTTATTGCTTCCTACCTGTGAAAACAGGCAGGATTTCAACTTTCTGGGACAATCTGCTCAAAACAATTTTTATTTCAAAGTGTGATGTGGATGCTGGTGAATGCACGTAATCAAAATGAAAGCTAATAGGTGACTTTATTTCCCCCCATGCCCCTTTATATAAAATCTCTTCAGCATCTCTTTTGTRACTTGTCTTTGGAGAATCACTGCAGTTATCCAGCCGTTTCTTCCGTGCCTTTCATTATTGTAACAGAAACAATCACTGGAAATTGCATGATGGTATTGGGTTGTGTTAGATTCCTTCCTCAGGTCATTTGACAGCAGCTTTTTCAATAGACCCAAAGGAGAAAGGTACATTTCTGTAAACATGAGACAAGTCCTAGATGTGCTGCAGCCACTTGAGAGAAAATTCCATTGTAAAAGAGGCTCTTAAAATTGTTCATGTGGGATTTGACATTAAGAGCATAAAGACTGGAGAATGGACTTCTGGTTCGGCTGGCAACTTGCTTCTCATCCTGGAAGAATTTTAGGAATGTCTTTACTTCCTTTTGGAGGGCTTAAGGCTAGTTTGTGATTGTAAGGGCTAGAGAGTTGCTTTTTTCCTGCCTCCCTTCTCTTTCAGGCTAGGTTCTGCTGGCTTGTTAACTCTTGAAATACCAGTGTACACAGGGAAAGGGCTTTTTAAAAWTCAGTGGTTCCTTCTGCAAGCCTTGAACGACCTCAAGGTCTAGAGTGTAAAGCAAAAGATGTCCCTTGCACCAAGGAGTTATGAAGTATTTTCACATGTATTGCTGTGGGCTGGAGGGAGGAATCTCTTCCTGGAATGTGGTAATGGATGCTTGTCCTTCATCAGGGTAACACTGGCTATAAATTGTGCTCGTGCTTTTTTGTGCACTGCACTTCCATGTCCTTACCCTTTGAGCTGAAACGCACCCAGGTGTCACTGTCGGTGGCTGTTCACGTGCTGGGGAATGCAGGTCAGACTGGAGAATAAGGGGTTTTTGTCATAGTGCATTTTTTATAGTACATGAATGGTCTTTGCCTAAAAGAGCTTAATTCACCATCAACTCAGTGAACTCTCCAGCTTTGCTGCAGCTTAAGGCTCTATGCAGAACTGGACAAGCACCCCCTGCATGGTCCTGCACCATTTCTTGTCACTGAAGCACTTGGTTTCTCTGAAGCAAAAGTTTGGTTTTYTCAGGTGAATAAAGGAGAGACCTGAGTTCACAACCATCCATCATCATGCTGGAGCTGAGACTTGAACTTAGACATCTGTAATTCTCTCTCTCTTTGTCACTGCCTCCCCTTCAATGCCTTGCAAGGAGAAGYTGTGATTTGACAAAAAGGTAATCTTAGAAACCTGATTTCTAGGTAGAATCTTCTACTGGGAGCATTTTCAAATTAATTCTTCCCTGAGTTTCCCACTTGCTCATGTAGTCTGCTGATTAAGTGAGTCATCTCTATGGTGTGTTTGAATTCTGGTCAATGATGGAGTTTGAAACAGTGATTTTTGAACCGGTTCCATGGTTTAGAGTGGTTGTGTTTTTTTTATTGCCTTTCTTCCTCCATCCTGCTGAGAAAACTGCTCAACTCCAAGCTTTGATTATTCAAGTAGAAGAGGGTGACAGGAACACAAACAAGCATCATTTAATTCTTGGGGACACGTTTTCCTGATGCTTGACCTTTTGGACTTCCCACATCTTCTTGTCCATTTACATGCATTACAGTTTTTCCAATTACCAGTGAATTAAATTTGGAATTGTGGTATTTGGAAATGTCAAGCAGAATCAATAGAAAATCACTTGGGGCCCAGTCTTAGTAGACTCAGCACATTTTAAAGCATATTTGAAATGTCCCTGCTGATAAATCTCAGAGGACCCTGTRCAGATTATGAATTGAGGTGCTGCTGTTCGGGTACCAAAGGTCTCTGCGGCTTGCTAGGTGTGCTGTGCTGTGTTGGACACACATCACTCTCTCCTTGGAGAAGAGCTTTAAAATCCAGAGTTTTGGAAAGCATTTCTGCTGGTGGCAGTGTCACGGGATGATGAGGACAGTGGGATRGAGCAGGCACACGTGGAAGAGCTGGGAAAGGCATCACCACATGATTATTGCTGTTCCTTGAACCTCTGCACTCCGCAAGGAGATGTTCCTGCACCCTCAACCCTTTGCCTGGAAAGAAATTAATTTTCCAGGCTTGCTTGCTTTGAAAGCTTTTGAAAACTTCGCTGTGTGTGGGGAAAATATTTACGAACGTACGTGATTTCACTTCCTCCTCCCATGCTCTTTGGAGGCCYCACGCTGGCTCCCGAGGAGAATGGGAGAGAACAAATGATTGTGTTCTAAATGTCATTTCAGAACTGGCTGCATATTTTACTCAGTGATTTGTGGCATCTGGTCAAAATCTGCCCTCCATTTGATTTTCAGGAGTGTAGTTGGAAATACCTTAATCTTGCAATTAAACCCTAATATTTTCCGTCAGAGAGGCTGCGAAGTTTGGCGGCTGAGACAACCTTCTTGGTGGTTTGTGTGCAAAGAGCTCAGCCCACAAGGGGCCATTTTTCATGCCAAAGAGTAGTCACTGCTCTCACGAGCCAAATAAATGGTCTGCTTAATGCTTTTATAAATGCACTCCTCGAATTCAAGAAAAAAAAAATCTTAACAACTATATGCCTGTTTGAAAGCTCGTGGTCTGGGGGAGAAAACACAACTTCTCCTTTATGGAATTCCTCTGTGGGTAAGGCATTTTCTTGGTGAAAAGAAAGCCTGGAGGTGTCTCCTAGTGAGCCAGGGGGWTGGGGAAGCATCATTTCAGATGACCAAAAAAACCCCAAAGAAATTAGGCCTTTTCTGTGTGTTATTACTAATCCAGTTTGAGCTCTGCTGTCCAAATTGCCTCGTTTGTGACCCAAAGTGCATTTAAACATGAACTGCAGAAGCACCACGGCATTAAATGCTTTTGATTGATCTCCCTGATGGTTTTATTAAAGAACTAAAACCTTTTGGGGGGAGACAGATACAGTTAGTGATGTGAAGGGAGAAATGTAATTACATTTTTGGCTTTGTCCTTAACTGAAATGATACAAAATAGGATTTTTCTAATGGATAACTAAAATGATCTCTTCTTTAAATAAAATACAGAAATGACCATCTGAGTTCAAGTCAAAAATGCCCTGCTTCCAAAAATTGATTAACTGCTGGCAACGTTTCTGTCCTGCCACACACCAGGCCCGCCGGTGACCTGGCCAAACCTCCTTGGATCACTCTGCCTGGCCAGAGGAATGATTTACTAAACCTTTTCCTGAGTGATCCTCTCCTTTGGGCAGAGAGATTAATCCCATCAGCTCTGTGTGTGTGTGTGTGTGTGTGTACACTCAATGTTTCACTCCGCTGAGTATCGCCGTCGTCTCACTTGGCTCTGCAGGATTCTGCCTGGTTTTGTGGACTCATGAGGGGCTGGGATGCTGCCTGTCCTTCTCCATGTTTGACTTAAAATACCAGGGAAATTATTCAGGAAAATTAAACATTTACTGCTTCTTTTCCCTGAGCTGGTAGTAATAACTCTTAAAACACGCTCCTTATAWTTTACAAAACAGGTTTTGCTGTCAGTTTGGGGGAAAATGCTAATAAAGATCTAATTCTTTTGAGTAATTTCCTTGTTATCTTTCACTGACTTAAACCTAAGTTAAAAAAGAGATATATGGGGTGGGGGGGATTGCTACACAGATGTCCGTGGAAGCTGTGAAGTGTGAGTCATGGTGTGAATATAGAAGCCCTGAGTTGTCATCCCTGGTGAGCAGGGAGGATGTATTTCTTAATATTAAAGTTCCTTTTTTAATTTTAAAAGAAAATGACTTAAAGCCTCCTGTCCTTTTGAGAGTGGTTGTCAATGGCATCATTGCAGGTTACCATGGCAATATATGCTGAGATAATAGATTAACAGCCATTGATTGACTCGGAAACTTGGAGCTTCTTTGCTGTGGGATAAGCCAAATCTATTGACAGAAAACAAAATTCCAAGTAATATCTTCTCCCTGCGTTTCTCAGCGCTGCCTGAGCCCAGGTTTACCTGATCTGCCTTAAGTACCAAAATATTTTGTAGCAGTTGATGCCTCTAATTAGCCAGGGCAGTGCCCATCCCTGCATCCAGCTGGTTGGGAGGGGCTTCTCTGGCCATTGAGGCCCCCAAAGGTGGGGTGAGRTTTTGTCTTGAGAAAGTGGGTGTGCAGAGTCACAGGAGCTCATTTCGGCTCTGTGGTTTTAAGGCTCTTTTGAAAGAACAGGGGATAAAAGCAACAAGTCTTCAAATCCTCGTGTACAGTTACGTGCTTAACCACAGATGTCATCACGAGTTTGATGCTTTGCCTAAAAATGTATTTAGCCCCCATTATTTAAGTGCAGCAGGAATGAAATCACCCCGCTTGGGGAATAAGTGCTGGAGCAACACTAAAAAATTGTACATTCGTTTTGTAGGGATGCAACTGGGTGGTCTCTCCAGAGCAACATTTTCCAAACATTCCCAGTTGCAAGCTCAAGCTCTCATCTGGCTTGATTTTGAATTTTGAGCAACAACGATTTGAAATTCTTTAATTTGCAGTCCTGCACGTGATTTCTGGGCAGGTGCCTGGGAGAGGGAGGGCTGGGAGGAGCAGCCCTTTTCCCTGCCTTTCCCTCCCCACCAGTTCCTCCAGAGTGCTCCACRTGTTCTTAGATTGCGGTCCCCCATTGAAGGATGTGCCAAAATGCAGCTGTGGGTTTGGATACAGCTGGTTTAGCATCCCCTGCAAAGGGGTGGCTCATCTCAACACCAGCAGCCCCTGATTTCCCAGCTCTGCTCGTCCCTGCCACGGTTTGAGGGGGAGCTCTTGAAAGCAAACCGAAACCTCAAACAAAGGGCCCGACTTCCATAACCACACGTGCAAGAATGCATCCGCAGTTGCTTAATTGCTGCATGCAATTACCCTCCAAATTAGAGGGCAATTACCCCRATTCAGCGCACAATCTCCGCCGTTTTATATTATAAAATTACATGCACAAATAGCTATATAGGGACATAACGAAGTGTTTGCAAATAACTTCAGTTGCATACACAGTTTCATATATAAAGCCCGGTGGTTTTGACAGTCAGGCAAACAGACTGTCTGGTAAATCACTCAGTGTTTATGCAGACTATTTTGACACATCCCATCTTTTCATATATACTTTCATTTTAGGTTTTCAAAAGGGGACAGGCAGAGATAAAGAGCTGAGATTTACAGCAGCCTCCAGCCTTGGGGAAGATATTCCCTATGTATCTAATTATGAGTGAGGAGCCCTGCAACTGCTAACACCTAGACCTGGAGTTGCTGCACTGGATCTTGGCTATAATTTAGAAGCTGTTGGATAATGATACAGGCTCAGTGATCTGTCAGAGACTCCAAATTAGGAGAGCAGGCTTTAGTCTCAGATCAGCAGCGAGGTCCCATGTCTCAGCAGGCTGAAGTCCTTCAGTTCACGAGGATCTTTTTTTAATGAGCTCCCTCTGTGCCTTGCAACTCCCGAGTAGAGGCAAGAGGTCTTCCCATGTCACATGGTGCTTCAACTGCTCTTCCCATCGTTAGGAGCCTCAGATGGGTGCTGGGGCCCTTGCTTGGCAAAAACCTAATCATGSTTCAGTCATTTGGAGCAGAAAATTGACCCAGGGGAATCAGTGTAATGACAATTCCTCATGACTGARGTCAAAAAGTTGGTTTCCACCGCAAAAATGGCTGATGGTGGGTAGCCTCCCTYTGCCATCGTGATGTATGGGAGTTATTTGGGCTTGGTATTTTGTGTAAAGGTATTTCTGTGCAGCTTTTGTTCRAGGAAAAGCCACGCTGCGTCATCCCAGAAGCGCTGGGTGGATGCAGTGGGATGCCAGAAACCCATCTGCTCCTGCAAAGCCTGATTCTTCCTTAGGCTTTGATTTCAAGCAGGACTTCAGGCTTCATTCCTTCAATGACTATTTGTGGTATTAAAATGCTGATTGCTTTGGCCTGGCTGCCGACATGAGGCTTTTTTCCCTGGACACAGCTGGGGCTGTCAGTGGGCTGCACTGCTGGGGATGCCACGCTCCTGCCCCACTGTTCATGCTGCTGCTTTGCAACTTTTCCCCCAAATTTTGCATCGTGGCTGGTGGAATAGGCTTAGGCAGGAGAGGAATGGGGGCCCAATGAATGAAACCAATCTTAAAAACGCTTGCTGAGCAAAGGTTTTCTATCTCRTTGCACCCAAGTCCCATTGATTTCCTGCCAAAAGCTAAGCTGTTCTCTGGGATGTTTATTTTCCATCTCGCATGAGCAGGTGTTACCAGGCAGTGCCACCAAATGAAGGAGCTCAGGAGCTTTCCTGTGTGCTGAGGCTGCTATGAGGGAGATGAGAAGGTCATTGTGAGGAGGGGAGAGCAGAACTGTGGGGACACAGCCTCTTTAGTCTCTCAGGCTGTGCTTTATGACTGCACTGAAAAGATTTTGTTTCAGGAATGGCCAAAATTCACTGTGTCCCTTCTGCCAGATGCTTAAGTTTGGTACAACAYGTCTCCTGAGTCAGATTGTGCTGCTGGGGGCACAGGGAAGCGCAGTTATGTCCTTGTGCTAATGCATCAGCTGTGTCTGGTGAAAGGAGATGAGCTCTTCCTGTGCGTATTTTGGGGCAATTCTCTGATTCTTCTTCTTCTTGCAACTTGAAATGAGAAGCAGGACATAGTTATCCATGCCTTTGTCACTTGGCAGAATCACAGAACAGTTTGGGCTGGCAGGGACCTTTAAAGGCATCTACTCCAACTCCCCTGCAGCGAGCAGGGACATCTTCAGCTACATCAAGTTGCTCAGAGCTCTGTCCAACCTGACCATGAATATTTCCAGAGATGAGGCATCTACCACCTCTCTGGACAACCTGTTTCAGAGTTTTATCACCTCGTTGTGAAAAAGATTCCTTCCTTATATTAAAGCTAAACTGACTCTCTTTTAGTTTAAAACCATTATCTGACATCTGGCTCAGTGTCTCTTACAGACTTTGGGGGTATMCATSACCCAARAGGGGAAGAGGAGGCAAGAAAAACTACTTAATGGGAATGCAAAACTCAAATTTCCTTCTCTTGGTCACCACCTTTCTCCCTYAAAGGGACAAGCCTCTGTTTGGGCTCCCCTCCCTCTGCTGGGTGAGGGTTTTACCGCAGYGAGCGTGGAGCAGGCAGTTAGCTGCAAACTTTGGTCTCTGCGTGATCCATTACAGAGCAAGGTGTGAGTGTTTCTTGATGAGCTAAAGCAGCAGGTAAATTAATACCCAGACCTGGAGCCGTGCCCCTTCCTGCTGAGACCATCTTGGGTACAAACAGAAGGGTTTCTTGCAGTCGTGAGCTCCCAGCAGGGTGAGGATCCTAGCAAATGGCTTTTAAAGAGATCTGAGAGCAGGTAACAAACACGCAGGTTTTTAAAGTGTCTTCTTAATGCAAGCATCCTTAGGAGCTGTTATAAAGAAAGCATACATGTATTTAGTCATCCAAAACTTTGTGCATGCTTTTATTCAAATCATCTAAACTTTGACAGCAGGGGGGGAAACTGGGAAAGGCCTTTTTCCTGGCGCGGTTGCTGTTTGCAGAGTTGGGTTTGCGTGTTTGCAAGCAGCTCTTAGTCTTCAGCTGCAACTTGTTCCAGGAAAGACAACTGTCTTGGGGGAAGGGAGTCTGATCTCAAAACAGGATTTAGCAGCCTCGGTTTGCTGGTCCCAGAGTTGATACAGTTTTCAACATTCCCTTTCCAGAGCACAGTGGAAATATCAAATCTCACTGCAGCTCTGTGCACTGTATTGGCTGTCATTGCAGGTGGAGAAAGCAGAGGCTACGCAGTATTGCTTGAGATTGCAGATGAATGGTGGCTGAGCTAGGGGCTAGATTTTGGGGCTGCTTTCCAGTGAAATGGCTCRTTAAACTTTGCAGCTTTCTGGGAGATGGAGTTGGGGAAGGAGAGGAAATTTCCATCTTGATCAAAAGCGATATTCAGTTTGGGATGATGAAAATGGTATTACAAAGTGTATTTCCAGGGGCAGAAGGAGGTAAGTGAGGATTTGGTGTCAGATACCAGCAGGAAGCTGTGTGACATTTAGCAATGAGGGTGGTGAAACACCTGCACAAGTTGTCCAGRGAGGCGGTGGCTGCCCCATCTCTAGAAGTGCTCAAGGTCAGGTTGGATGGGGCTTTGAGCAACCTGGACTAGTTGAAGAAGTCCCTGCTCATTGCACATTGAACTAGATGACCTTTAAAGGTTCCTTCTAACCCAAACCATTTAATGATTCTGTGAAGTTAAGATATTTATTCTTTCCTTTATAAACAAAGAGATATCATCCTCCACCCCCCACACACAAGAGAAAACTCTTTTGCTTTCCTGCTGATTTAACTAGTATTTAGCAAAAATGCTTAATCTGCCCTTAAAAAGCACRGTGTAAGTATCAAGAGAACAAATATCCAGGCTTTAACAAGGAGTGTCAATATTGACATTGTTCTGTGTTGAGGGATATTGGTAGGTTGTTTTCATTATTGTAAGCAACTTGTCAGAGGAAAACTCTGATGGGGCTTTGCAGGCACTGATAAAACCTGCAGGTGTTATTGAAATTGAGCTCTCGTTGGTGTGTGCTTTGAATACAATTTCCAGTTTCAGAAGTCAGTTTTATGACATTCTCATAGCCCTACTCCCTTGCAGCCTCTCCCATGATGCAGATCAAGCAGCCTTCCTAAAAAGAGTTATTGAAGGATTGAACACCTCTTCAGCCTGCAGAGAGATCTTACAGTGATGTGTTTGCTCTGTACCCTGAAAATCACCCATTGCTGAGTCCGGGTGTTGGGATTGGGAGCAGATTGGACACATCACCCCTACAAAACTGTGGTTTTCTAGCTAGAAACTTAGTTCTAGGCTTCAAGAGGTCTGGCTATTCTGGGAGCACAGCACTTTTGTTTCGCCATCCTGCGGGACCTATTTGTGTTTTCTTCCCTGTTGTCAACACATTTTATTGAGATACCTACSTTTTCCATGATTGCAATCCATCAAAATAATGGCCAGGCCTGACCTTGCCTTAGGTTGGGTAATCCCAAAGAGAGATGGCTGCAGGGCATTTCAGGATTTACAGAATCATCAGCTTCACGGCACTACCTTTTGTCTTTCTCTTCTTACAAGATGTGTATTTGTTTCATTCTTCCTTTTTTTTTTTTTTAAACTAATTGTCAAAATGGCACAAAGCAGAGTATTTCCACATGAAGAAAGGATTTCTAAGGTTTAGGACAAAAGAGGTCACCTGCAGATATGATGTTTCCTTACTTGACCCTGGTTTTAATGGATGTGTCTGCAATTGTATTTTCAGTTCTGCCACATGGTGCCTATGGGGGAATTGTTTCCCTGGGGGCAGTAGGAGCTCCATGATCCTTTAGGACAAGGTTATAAAGGAGGGAAGACCCACAGGCTAAGGAAACTCCTTTGTTTGTGTTGGCCAAGCATCCGTGAGGGGTGGCCAGTGTTGCTGAAGGTCTTGCTTGGGCAGAGAGRAACCATGGACTGTGCCAAATGCAGCTGAAAATGTGGCATTTCTCATATGGAGATTTACCCAAATAAGCCTGAACTGGGATGCAAGTGAGGAAAGGGCACTGGTGTGGCCCTCCTCTGCAAGATGAGTGTTACCTGTTCTCAGTTACATCCTACCCACGGAAGAGACTGTATTTTTAGGTGGTGTTTCCAGAGTAGTGGTGGAGAGGGAGAGTGACTCCACTGCATGACATCCCAGCAAGCATCCAGCAGCACCCTGGGAGGTTGTCTTTGCTCAGCAGGGTTTCTGTGGGCAGGCATTGCTGGGTATATGTTGCCTTGTCCATCCCCTTTTTTGGGGTCCTAAGGTTGAAGCRTTGCCCAGAGGAGATCTGGAAAGGTCTCAGCTGGGCTTTTGACTTCACTGTGAGCTCCTGGGTGAGCTCAGGAAACCCTGACCTCTCCATTCCCCACCTCACCCCAGATGGGAAGAATAACCTCCCCACTCTGCTGAAGCTCAYGCTGCTGAGCTGCTCAACTCCTGGGGAATCAAATGTACGCGTCACCTAAAACAGAGACAAACATTTCCCAGGATCTGTTTCTGATTTTACTTAAATGTTCTTGGGGCTTGACTTCTTTTTCAGGACCAGGCCATGGGGAGGCTGAGACAAGGGAGTGCATCTACTACAATGCCAACTGGGAGCTGGAGAAGACCAACCAGAGTGGAGTGGAGCGCTGCGAGGGCGAGAAGGACAAGCGGCTCCACTGCTACGCCTCCTGGAGAAACAACTCGGGCTCCATCGAGCTGGTGAAGAAAGGCTGCTGGTTAGATGACTTCAACTGCTATGACAGGTAATGGCCTGACTGGTTTATCTAAATACAGGTTTAATTGTTCCTCTGAGTGTAAAGGCTCCTGGTTTTTGCATAGAGGAAAAGAAGGCAGTCCAAGTTAATTGGCAAAATCCATCCCCTTCTGTTGCTAATGCAGCTCTCAGAATTGTCACTTACCTGTTTTGACTTTCTAAATAGAAGCTGAAAAAGGCACTTTTAGAGATTTTGTGTTGTGTTTTGTTTTGCTTTTTTTTTTCCTCTAGCTAAGCTTTGATAATTCTGGCATTCATTGAGAAACGTGTCCTGTACCATCAAATGAAGAGCAATATGCTCTTCGAGGAGCATTTGGTGGTAGAAGTGAAAACTTGGAATCATTTGGAGCTGTCTAGAAAAGCACAGATATCTGTGGGTGGTTAGGGGTTGAGATATTTCAGTGTTTGTGATGTTGCAAAAAGTTTCCCTGTTCTTTGGCTGAGCCAAGACAGGCCAGGAGAAAGAGYGGGGCAGCAAAAGCAATGTGAGTTTGTGTGTCACTGCCTGTAGAGAGCTGAAAAGGAGAGAGGTTTTGTAGTGTGAAGGCTCGAGCCTCATTAAATAGCTGGGAAAATTTACTAGTCTTTTCTCACTTCCCTTGATGCAATTCTACAGAGGGGGAAAGAATTGCAGCTAAAGAAAACAGCCCTATGAAGTTTTGCAGCTGAAAAGGACAATGTTCAGTAGCTCTAGGCTCAGGGTTTTTGTCAAAAAAAAAAAACAACAAACCAATGACCAAACAACTAAGCCAAGCCTAACCCTTTCAATAAGGATTAGCAACATAAAGTTCAAGGATTTCCCTTGATATAACACTGATGTAGGTTGATCTCACCTTTGTGCAATTCTCAGTTGTGCATCTTCATTRATTCTCATTCAGAAAGTTTTAGGAAGATCAGGTGCCAGGCTGTGGGGTTAAGCTGGGACTATTTGTCCCATGACTGCAGAGTTTTCTCCCTTTGGTGCTATATGCTTCCCCTGCTTTTGTGCCTGTTGTCTTGGCTTATCTCAGCTGTGAGTTGTTCCACATCTTTGTTCTATTATTAGCTCCAGGATTACTTTCCTACCACACCTATTCCCTTGCCAGTTGAGTAGCCAAGCTCTATATATAGTTAAATTTTTATTCTTTCCCAATAAATCAATCCTCCTTGGCCCATTAGTCATCTTAATGCCGATTCTTCTGAGAACAGAAGGTCACTGTAGTTTCCTACTTCCAAGCAGAAGTGTTTACTGTAAACAGATTTCTCTTTTCAGTGCCTGCTCTCAYATCCAGTGACACTTGTATTGTCACTGAGTGTCTCTGCAGGGATGTAGTGGTTCTTAAACTTTGTCATAATGTGTTGCTCTGTTGCGAYGGTAAAAAATTTCCAGGGCTCCTCACCAGCCTTTTGCAGCCTTAGAATTGAGCTAGCCCCTGAATTGAGCATCCAGTATCCCATAGCCTGACTTTTCGAWGCCACAAGTTCCAGGGCAAAGCTAAAAGGCATTCTGAGAATTAAAAAGCAGTACGAGTATCAAAAGCAACATTTGAAATAAAGGTTAGCTTTAATTGTATAAGGGAATAAAACCCCTTTAAATGCAGTGCTTTTCATTTTTTCTCTTCCCTCGAGTGCCCTTGGCAGATTTTGCATCCCAAAGTGGCAAAAACAGCTAAAAAGATGGTTTTTTTGATCAGCGGTGCTGTGCTGATGCCCTTTGCATCTCTGGCACCTTTGCATGCCGAGTTTCTGGGAGCAGCCTTGGCAGATGCCCCTGTGCTCTGTCTCCCTGGATGCAGGGATGGTCCTGTTCTCTGGCTGCTGCTGCTGCTCTTGGAGCACAGGCAGCTCGTGCTGGGATGTGCCGAGTGCTGCCTCCTTTGTCACTAGAAGTGGGAAAAATTTCAGAGTGCAGGGGTTGGGCCATTGAGGATGACAGCTCCTTACTCTGTTCTTTATTCTGAGGAAACAAGAACGTGGCATGTGCACATTTCAGGGTATAGGAAAAAGGTAGTGTTTAAAAATTGACTTGTGTGCTCTCGTTTATTTACACCACCCTGGCAGAGAGGTCGTATTCACATTCCCCTGCAGAGCACGTGAACTGCCCCGAAACGTGCCCTCAGTGCCACAGAAAAATGTGTCATTCTCTCCCACTGTCTCATTTGTGATATTTGCTAAGTGTAACATGTCATACATACCTGGATGGCTTCACTCAGACACARGGATAATGAATTGCAGATGTGGAACAGGCTGTTTTCACTCATTAGCTTGATTTCTTAACCAACAGATTTAGCAAAGGGTGTGTTTTCTATTGAAGGCCCCAACACTGATGCTGTTAAATCCAAAGGGCTTGTTATCTGATTTCACTAGAAAGCATCTGGAAACATTGTTTAACTTGTTGAAACATCTTTGTTCATTTGAATAAGTCAAATGGCTGCTTTTTTTGCTTTGATGTTTAAAAAAATGAGAGCCTGAAAAACAAACCAAGTGCTTCCCAGCTGAGACCTTGGAGGAGACAGTTTGGCTATAGCCAGTTTTTTTTCCCTCAAAGGGTATAAAGCACTGAAAACTACCCAGTGCTAGAATTGAAGAGACAGCCCTCTCCATTCTTCTTGTGGCAGTATGTCAGTGATACCACGGAAAGGGAGGCTTGGCATGKGTTCAGAAATGAGTAATAATGTCAAACGCATATGATTGTTTTGCTACTTCCTCCAAGTGGTCGAGGGAAGGAAGTTATGCATATAATTTAGCTGAGCTTCAGGAAATAGTTTGATAGAGTTCTCTGCAGAGAGCAGTGCTGCAAGCCTAATAACTAAAAGCAGAGTGTAGCACAGCAAAAGGTGGCAGGAAGGGATAGCAGCATTTAAGAAACAGAAAGAAATGACAGCTAGAATACTGCAAAAGTCACTGCACATCTATTTTGGCATTGATCTGTGGGGAGAGGGAGGATGTGTGGAAGTGGAGTTGGTCTGATCCATGGAAGTCCCCTAAGGCCTTGCACAATGTAAAAGGAAATCTCAGTGCTGGGAAGGCTCTAGCACTACCTGAATAAGAGGCAAAAGCAGAAAACGAGAGCTGCAACCTGATTTTCTTAAAGGCTTTTGTGCAGTAATAAGCTTTTTATGGAGGTGATGGTACTTGAAAATTCAAC
>NW_026623284.1:1810613-1828073 GCF_030028575.1 Malurus melanocephalus
AGGGTTGGAAGGGACTTTCAAAGATCATCGAGTTCCAACCCACTGCCATGGGAAGGGACAACTTTCACAGGACCAAGGATGATACAAGTCCCATTCAACCTAAGCTTGAAGCACTTCCAGGGATGGGGCATCCACAGCTTCTCCAGACAACCTGTTCCAGAGCCTTGACACCTCACAATAAAGAATATCGAATCTAAACCTGCCCTCTTTCAGCATAAACCATTTCCCTGAACTATCACTACCTGCCCTCGGACCTGCAGCCTTCTCCTGCTGTAGCAGGGCTGTTGCTGCTGCTGTCTGGTGCCCTTCATGTGTGCAGAGCTGGTGATGCTCCAGGCTGTGGGAGCAGCCTTAGCTCAGCCCTCGTCATGTGTGCTTTATGGCACAATCTTTAATTGCATTATCAAAYACTCCTCAGCCCTGGCAGTGTTCATATGGGCTGTGGGAAAGTCGCTGCTCAGGGACTGAGGCGTCTCGCTGTYGTTTTTCTCCTTCTCATTCCGTTAGCAGCGGCGGCTGTTATTTATTACTCACCATCTAATGCCCTCAGTACATATGGAAGCATTTGTTTCCTTTACAGTCTTTTCAAGGGTCTGGGCTATCCACTGGGGTATTTGAGTGCCAAGTTGTTTTCTGTGAGTGGAGACTGCTGAACTGTGCAGCACAGCTGCAGGAGAAGGTGTGTGGAGAAAACTTGGGACAGGTTAGCTCCCAGGAGTGGAGCAGGAGTTGGCTGACGATGTTTTTCTCTCCCCTTCATTCCGTGTCTGTCTCTCCCTGCTGCAGGCAGGAGTGTGTAGCCACAGAAGAAAACCCACAGGTGTTTTTCTGCTGCTGCGAGGGCAACTATTGCAAYGAGAAATTTACCCATTTGCCTGAAGTCACCGGCCCAGAAGGTGAGTGACTGGGAGGGTGGGGAGTTGGTGTCTGTTCCTCCAGATCCAGTTTCCAATGACTTTCATAGAATTCATAGAATGTCCTGGGTTGAAAAGGCCTCACAAGGATCGTGGAGTCCAGCTCCTGGCTCTGCACAGGAAAACACCAAGATTCACACCCTGTGCTTGGGAGTGTTGTCCTTGAGTTCTCTTGTCTTTGCTCCTCGAGTTCTGTCAGGCTTGCTGCTGTGACCACTACCCTGTTCCAGGGCCCAACCACCCTTTGGGTGAAGAACATTTCCTAATATTTGTCTTAAACCTCCTCTGATTCAGCCTCATGACAACATTGAATTGTTGGATGTTTTGGTTACAAAGTCAGAAATCCTTTTGGTACTGTTCTTTAAGAATAGTTTTTAAGGTTGTTTCACTCTGTGGCTAAAGCATGTTGTACCACTGGAGACCACCAGCAAGGATTAGATTTTCTTTATGATGGAGAGTTCACYGTGGGATATTGCAAAACAAAATCCCACACAAGGGAAAGAGGGCAGAGTGATTTAGACAGCATGGATTGAGCCTCAGACTTTTGAAAGGTTTTTAAAAACACCTTCCTCATTAATTTCATAGGTCACAAGTCTCCAGATACCTCGAGCATCTGGGATTTTTGCATTTGACTCTGTTTTGTTTGTCTGGGGATTGAAAGGGAAAGCGTGCATGGCAGCTTTCAGAGTCTGTGGATATGCATCAAAGAAGAAAAGCAGTAGCAGGACCTTCTTCAGAGCCTGATAGAAAAATGAGGATTCTTTTAGCTGTATACTTTCAAAAGTATCATTCAATAAAAACTATTAAAGCAGGTGAATTTTTTCCTTAGGTTGGTTTGAACTACCTGCATTTACTGAGATGTTCCAATAGACCTTTATCAGATTTTCCTGGGCTTTCCTGATAGGTTTTTAATTGTTTACATGGGTTATATTATCTCCTGTTATTAACGTACCCGTAGCAACCTAGTAGCAAATATTCTCTCTCTCACAGTTTTTTTGTTTAATTTGGCAAGTCTTGCTATTTTTTCCTTCCCTGTCTCCAACATAGCAACATGGCTCCATTTAGTATTCCCATTGTTTGTGTCTCAACTGCACTGATGTAATTTGGAACAAGAACTACTGTGGGAATAGTGCATTTGATTGTGGCTCCGGCASCATTTTACTAAAAACTGACAACTTGTCAATCACTGTGAAAGGTAAAGCAACGCTGCAAGGGATTTTGTGCTCTCTTAATACATTTGGAAGGGTTAAGAGGAGGAAATGTTCTGCTTTTATGTATCCCAGCAAGAAACATCTATCTTAAATAAAGGTCAKATGGAGGCTCAGCTTGCAAAGTGCAGTTTGGGCCATTGTAACTCCATTAGTAACTCCATTACTWACTCTCCATTACTTCTGTGGAGAAGAGAGAACCATGGAGCCTCATGAATAGTGTTGGGTGAGACGGGACACGTCAGCCAGCATTGTCAGCTTTGCAGTGGAGGGAAGGATGGGGTTTGCTGGCCTCTGGATGTGCAGGACCTGAAGGTGTCCTTTTCCCTCGTTTACCCTGCTCTTTCCTCACAGTCATATACGAGCCGCCGCCGCCCACRCCCTCCCTGCTCAACATCCTGGTGTATTCCCTGCTGCCCATCGCAGTGCTGTCCATGGCCATCCTCCTGGCCTTCTGGATGTACCGGCACCGGAAGCCTCCCTACGGCCACGTGGACATCATTGAGGTGAGGCAGCTTCTCCCCTTTCTTTGGGTTTTACAAAAGGCMCAGAGGTTGCTCCGGTATCTGTTCACATCTACTTTGCTTCACTCTTCTCAGGTGGCCTAAATTTTCTTTTCTGTTTTTTGAAGTTGGTGGTACAGCTGGCTTCTGTGGAAGTGTCAGACTGATGGGTTTAGGTGAGGTTGCCACCATGTCCGAGATGCCTGARGGAGGGGATTAGACAGCCTGGCCTTGTGTCTGCCCTTCTTCCCAAACTCTAAACCTGATTTCAGACAACTTTTTAGAGCATCAGAGATTGTGAGAGATGATGAAGTTCCTACTAGCTTTATGGGAGGGGGGAAAATGTTTTCCCTGATGAAGTTCAGTTTTTATGAACCCTCAGAGAATGGATACAGGAGGCTTTGGGGTGACTTCATTGCAACCTTCCATGCCTGAATGCAGCCCACAAGAAAGATGGAGATGGACTTTTTACAGGAGCATGTGGTGACAGAACAAGTGGGAGGGGGTTAGAATTGAAAGATAACAAGTTTAGTTTAGATACTAGGAAAAAATTCTTCCCTGTGAGGGTGGTGAGGCACTGGAATAGCTTGCCCAGGGAAAACTGTGACTGCCCCTCCCTGGAGGTGTTCCAGTCCAGGCTGGATGGGGCTCTGAGCAACCTGATCTAATGGAAGATGTCCCTGCCTGTGGTAGGGGTTGGAACTGGATGATCTTTAGGGTTCCCTTCCAACCCAAACCATTTAGTGATATTGTGAACCTTTCCTATCTGAAAGCAGGTAGGACAGAGCTCCAATCCCCATATCCTGCATGAAGTTGTTCTCCTGGAGGAATGCAGAATTTAAACAGATGTGATCTGTATGACACTGACAGACCTGTTCACTGCCCATTGCTGGGGTGATGTGGAACATGCTAATGCAACGCAGACCAGAGGGAGGATTTAGGTGTAGTTGGCTGTCAGGTCACAAGGATCAAAAGGTTCCCACTTTTGGCAGGAGGTAGCCTTGAGAACATCGGTGCTTTAAAGCCCAAAATAACTTTTGCTTTGAAAACATAGGAGAATTCAGGTTTTGCCCAGAGCATGGCAGGCAGCAGTGTGACAAAGTGACACTTGGAGGTGTAGATTGTTATATGTGTTCTATGCCAATACCCTACAGAGCAAGCAAGATAGGGAATTTCGGTCTATTCRTACTGCAAACAGTGTATCTAAATAATTTCTATTAAATAAAATGTCACTTCTTTACATTTCTTTCCACACGTGCAGTCTCTCCATTCTTCCCCTCCCTTTATTTTACAGTCCAGCTTCAGCTGGTGATGGTGTTTTTCTCTTGTGCAGGACCCTGGCCCACCACCCCCTTCTCCCCTGGTTGGCCTAAAGCCACTGCAGCTTTTGGAGATCAAGGCGAGGGGACGCTTTGGCTGTGTGTGGAAGGCCCAGCTGATGAACGACTACGTAGCAGTGAAAATCTTCCCTATTCAGGTGAGAGGGACACTGCATTAAGTTCTTACTTGCCAGAGGCTTCCTCATCAGCGCTGAGATGCTCTAAGTGCTTATGGAGATTATGGTTTTTAARACCATAACAAAGATGCATTTGGGCTCTTCTGCTGGGGGAAAAAGTTCAAGGACCCTTCCTTCCTACACTTCTCGCTGCGTTATCTCATTACCAAATGCTTCCTGTAGCAGCACTTGTTGCAAGAAGGGCAAAAACAAGCACATTCTGAAATCTACAGGGTATTTTAACTCTCCTGCAAATGCCTGTGTTGTTTAAATCCAGCAAGGCAGGGCRCAGCTGTGGTGCCCAGAGCGCACACAAAGGGCCAGAGCCCCGGCTYTGTGTCCTGCCTGGGTGGATTGTAAATCTGGATCCAAACCTAGTGAGCAGTTTACAGCCTCCAAAGGCACAGCCCCGGCGCTGTGGAAGCAAATTGCACTGCAGCCTTTCTGTCAGCTCCTGTCTTCTGCTCTAGGAAACCTTTGAACACTCCTGACTTGATTCTCTAGGAATTGCAGATGAGAAGAGTAAAGCAATCAGAAGTCAAGTGAAAGCAGAATGAACTAAAATACCTTTATGCTCCTCTGCTATCTCCTTCATTACGTTTTCACTTYGTATTTGTTGTCATAGTGTTGCTAAAGGAGATCTGCACATCTTCTGTCCAAGCCAGCTGTGACCTACTAGTAAATATTCAATAAAGCCTGGATTAGATTTTGCAATTGCAACAATTACAGCCACAAGGCTGATCTGGGTGCCGTATGCACAGGCTTTATTCTTGCAGCTATCCTTAGGAAATCTTGACAAATCTTATTTCTCAGCAAGGCTGAGTTTGGCTTCCTCTGCGCTCCCCACACACGTCCTTTAGGAATAGCTGAGGATAATTTTGGAGAGGGGAGACTGAGGACAGAGACTTCCAGTGTTTCTTCTTTAGGGAAACAGCCCCATTTTGAAGGGATACATCACATCCTAACACTGGAGCATGTTTTTTAGAATGGTGTGAGCAGCTCTGACTGAACTGAAGGAGCTGTTTGCTTTAAAGGGAAGCGTGGTCTTTGATGGTGCATTTCTCTCTGCTTCAGGATAAGCAATCTTGGCAGAGTGAGAGGGAGATTTTCAACACTCCTGGCATGAAGCATGAAAACCTTTTGCAATTTATCGCAGCAGAGAAAAGGGGGACAAACCTGGAGACAGAGCTCTGGCTGATCACAGCTTTCCACGACAAGGTAATGTATCACTGCAAGCACATTTTGGGAAGGCAGAGAGGCAGCTGGTTGTGGTACAGCAGGATTGTAATCCCTGTAATCTATCCTGTCTGTTCCTGGTGGGCCATGACTCTGTGGTAGCACAGTGCTACCCTGCTTCAAAGGCCTTTCCTTTAAYGTTCAAGGCTTTCCTGCACAAACAAAGGATTAATAAAGGCAGGACCTGGGAAGAGAGAGGGGCAGAAAAAGCTACAGCTCACATCCATGGTGGTCACCATCTCCTGATGTGTGTAGATGAGCGTCATGGCAGACAGGTTTCACAGACCCAACTTGCCCCTTGCAGATGGGCTCCATGTTTGCTTTTAAGGCTTGGAGCCCATCTCCCGTTTCTGGGTTTGCTCTAGTTATAAAGCATGATTAACACCTCAAACAAAAGTGCAGATCTGGGGTTGAGCCAGCAGTGTTATCCCCCTGGTAAATCCAAGGTCTTCTGAGTCAATCATTGCCACAGCCAGCTGATACCATGCATCATCTTGAATTGTTCTTGTTAAAGATGATTTTTTCCCTGCCTTACATCCCATCCCCTCCCTGGCAGATAAGTAGACATCAGAAGGTCTGTGCTGTCAAGGGCTGAAAACTCATGAATGCCTCTGCTTTTTGTTTCTTCTTTTTACTTTCACTAGTGATTTTTTTCTCCCCCCTGTTAAATCAAGGCTCTGATTTCTCAAGCACTCTCTAAACCATTCTCTAAACTGATGACTTGGCACATCTGTCATGTAGAGGGGTCTGTGAGTAAGAACTGACAATGTCCCATTCTGCAGGGTTCTCTGACAGATTACCTGAAGGGCAACATTATCAGCTGGAATGAGCTTTGCCATGTCGCAGAAACAATGGCCCGTGGCTTGTCCTACCTTCATGAAGATGTCCCCTGGTGCAAAGGTGAAGGACACAAACCTGCCATAGCACACAGGTAAAGCCTCTTTCATTGACACCATCTTTGAAATGGTGCTGTTGAGTGGAGTAGGAGGTTGTGCTTTTAGGAAGTAAAAGGCTTTTTACCCAGTAAATCCTGTGCTAAAACAAGAATTTTTTTCTACTATGTAGAAAAGGGTGAATGGCAAGTTTAGCATCTTGCCTGTGAAATGGCATGGTTGGTAATGGTTGATGGGGAATATCTGAAGGGTAGGTGCTTGCCTCATCTATCAACTCTTCTCCTGTGGTGGGAAGGGAGTACTGGCTGCTGCAGAACTGCTCTTCGAAAGCACTTTGCTTGACAATATCATCACATTACAATCCGTGTACTTCTATGGCTGCGCCAGGAGCTGGACCCTATTTTTCCCTGTTTTAGACTGAGAACTYCACTGCTTGTCTTCCCACAAAGTTTTTGATCATTAGGTAAAAAATGGAGAAACTGGAAACACAGAAAATGGCTGCTATTTTTCTCTGCAGCTTTATTAGGCCCAAATTGTGCCAGGGTTCTTATGAGAGACCCTGGAGCAGGTGYCACCCTGCCACTGAGAGCTCCTGGCACACAGGGTGGCAGCACAGTGGGGACAGCAGGAAAGCAGAAAGCAGTGGGTTAAACCCTTGGTGCTTTAGCTCCTCTCTGAAGTCCCACACTACTGGTCCTGGACTAAAGCATCTCTGCTGAGTGGTTTGCTGGTGGCAGGACAGGATGGGGGAGATTTCCAGAAGGGATTTACAGGCTGTAATCTGTGGCCATACTCCCCCACCACCCACCGCATTTCATCGAGGAGAGACTTAAACCCCACGTCCAGCTGCAGCAATTTGTACCCGACCTAGCGGGCCTGTATGGCAAAATAATCCCTGYTTTTGCAAGGGTGTCCCTGCCCCCAAAACACCCCACCTCCCCAAACCTTAAAGTTCTGGAGAGCTGGGAACTGTTGAAAGAACCTGCAGCTGCCTTTGTGCTGCTCCTGGAGCTGACCCCTGTGTCCCTGACATTTGTCCCCGTGGAATAAAGGCAGTGGTTTATAGATGAAAATTCCTGAGGGTGGGGAACAGAGGAAGGCTATAGAAAGGCTTGAAAGCAACAGATCGTGCTCATTAGTGTCCCTGTCCATTTAGCAAGTGACAAAAGCTGGAGAATGCAGCATTTGTGTGAATTTAGCACATACCTAGTGGAGGAGGGATTTCAGGACACAAGGGATTTCCCTCGGATTACCCCATTCCTTTTAATTTTATTTCTAAAAGAAAACACTAAATGCATTTTAAATCTGAGGAGGGGGGCGTTGAGGGGTGTTTTTGAATGGCTTCCCASAGTGCACAGGATGGAGATGCTGGGGTTGCCAGGTGGAATTTCCCAGTCACTGCTGGGCAGGGGTTCAGCCAACTCCTCTGGGCCCCCGGCACTACAAGGAGGATTAAGGTTATGGAATCACTTGTTGGTGCAAAAGTGCCCCCACGTGGAAGCTGAAAATAAAATCTCTGGTGTCTCAATCGAATTAACTCACCCGTTACTCATAGTCTGCTTGCTCTGTAYTCCCTAGTTTGAAGTGCTATATGAAAAAAAAATAGTTTTCTTGTTTTCATGCTACTTCTGTTTATCTGCCACCATTTTAAGATGGTCTAATGCATGTGATGTTATGGGAATTCTACTTTGTGTGGCTTGGATTAATTAGGTCCTTCTCCCTGGCCCGGATACATTTTCACTGCAGCTCAGACTTGCCAGTTCAAGGTGGTTTATGGAAGGAAGGAAGGAAGAAAGGAAAGAAAGCATGGCAAAATGGGGGAATATATGGAGATAGGGGGGAAAATGGAATTGCAAAGGGAAATCCCTGCATCCTCTACCAAGATGTTTGAATTAACTGTTGCATGCCTGAAAGGCACTGCAGGTGAGCAAGAGCAGCATGTGCCTGTTCAGTAATGCTGGTTTACATCTTGTTTCACCTTGGAACCACATCATTCAGGCAGATTGTCTGATAATTTCTGTGTGGTGCTCACTGAGCCACTGCTTTGCAAAAATCTCGTGCACAATCTGTGCCATCCTGAGGGCATAATCCCCTAATGCTGAGCGAGCAAAGGCGTTTATCCATGTCATTAGATGATGGCTGTTTCCTAAGCCTGTGTCCAGGAAACTGCTGTAGCATGGAGGCAGGCACTTTCTAAGATGACAGGTAGTGGTAAATGCAGTTTTTCTGGAGGGGTACCAGTRTTTGGGAGGCTCTGCAAAACTGTGCTGAGTCCCTAGAGGTGATGGATGCTGGTTTCTGCTGGGGTTCACTGGCTATGTGGTGCCCTCCAACTTCACACCCACTTCCCCCATCTTAATCCCCCAGCCAGAAATGCCCATCATGCTGTGTTTAGCTTAGAAAGGATAAATCCTCTCTTCTGATATTTTAAGCTCAGAATCAGGGGCTGGGTGGCATAGGGTGATTTTTGCTTTGAGCTGATGCTCTGGCATCCGAGGCTGCAGAGAGCAGCCCCTTCTCTATGGTCCAGCAGTTTCTCTCTTCACAAAGAATTTTGACAGGTCTCTCTAGTGCAGAACAATCGTATCTGCCCTCATTAATTATTTTGTGCAGGCCTGCAGTGTCCTGCAATCAGCAGGGTCACCGAGTGAATTGATGATAGGGAAATTATAATGCTGAGCATACAGGACAATTGCCATCTGCTGTCTAAGGTCTGTAATTTAATTAGATTGCCAAACATTCCTTTTCAGATGAAAATGCAGGAAGCCCAGGGAGCAGGGCTCAACTGGTTAGGCCTCTCAGTATGATCTTCCTCCAACCCCCACCCTTTCCASTCCCTGCAGATTTACCTGAGCTGCCCTGAAATGATCCTGCTGCAGCACTGGACTGACACAAATGTCCCCTTCAAGCACAGACCCACCATCTCTGCTGTAAATTCTTACACCTGCCTGTGAGCTGCCTGCTCTGATCCTGACAGCGTGTCTGAGCGTGGCCTCACCCCCTTCCCTGCTTGCTTTTCAACCCTCCAAATTCCTCAGGGAAGATCAATCCAGCAATTACAACAGAAGGCTAATAGATGACTATGGCAAAAGTCTGTTGAAGCATGTAGCCAGGGTGGAGAGAGTCTCGYTAGCATCTGCTGATTTCCAGAAAGATCTAATTTTGTAGATAGGAGCAAACATCCTTACGAAGATAAAGAGCAATGTACTGCCTTAACCTGCCTTGGTTTTATTGTTGGGAATGAGAAGGACCCAGAGGTGGGGGTCCAGAGTGGTGCTTCGAGCAATAAATGGTGGCTTATATACAGCTTGCTCTAATTAAAATAGCTCCTTCAGATCAGATTTCATTTCGAGATCTATTCACCATAGAATTTGGCTGACTCTGTGCTGGTCAGCTCAGGGCTACTTGATTGTGTTTTAGGGAMAAGGGCAGCAGGGAACAGCCAAGTTAGTCAGCACTGGCCCTGCTGGGAAGCCAGGGAAGAAAGAAAGAAAGAAAGGAGCTGATTTATTGGGAGCTGCTAAGCCTGGGGACATACAGTGTGCTGTGCTGCAATGAGATTTAGACTCTTGCCATGATATTCCCCAACTTACCTCTTGGCTTGTCCATAGGGACTTCAAGAGTAAAAATGTCTTGCTGAAGAACGACTTGACGGCTGTGCTTGCAGATTTTGGACTGGCTGTTCGGTTTGAACCTGGAAAACCTCCAGGGGACACTCATGGACAGGTAATCATTACCTTTAACTTTTTTAAAAGTTGGCCTTGCCATAGCTCCTTCTGAGTGGGGGCTAGTTTGTGTAGATGCATTTAATTCTCTTTGAGGTATGTATTTTTTCCATAAAAACTTGTGCTCAGATAAATTCTGGGAGCTGCTTTAGTCTGGGTGAGTGGATGGATGCTCAAACCCTTCTGACTGCAGTGCAGGTGAGGTCCCCCCAAACCTGAGGCAGGGGGTTTCCTCCTTCAGACACAGGGCTCGTTGACTCTATTGTTTTGGTAATAAATACCCATGGAATCACAGAATCACAGAAAACCATGTTGGAAGGGACCTCAARGATYATCTGGTCCAACCTTTCTTGACCAAAGCAAGGCAAAAATGGCCCAGCACCCTGTCCAGCTGAAACTTAGAAGTGTTCAGTTTTGGAGTATCTGCCACTTTCCTGGGGAGACTGTTCCAATGGCTGAGGATTCTCGTTGTGAAAAACTTCCCTCTTGTGTCCAAACAGAATCTCCTGTGAGTAACCTGTACCCATCATCCCTTATCTTCTCTGTGTGACTCCTTGTAATGCTCTTTGTAGTCCCCTTTTTAGTACTGGAACACTGTGATAAGGTCTCCCCTCAGACTTCTTTTTCAAGGCTGAACAAACCCAGTTCTCTCAGCCTTTCCTCATCCAGCACCTTCCCAGCCCTTTCATCATCTCTRTGGCTCTGCTTTGGATTCTCTCCTGCCTGTCCACAATCTTTTTGGATAGCAGGGGCCAAAACTGCCCACAATAATCAYGACATGGCCTGACAAGCTCAAGTAGAGCAGGATAATGGCCTCTGTCCCAGCTGGTGGTGCTGCTGTTGGTGTAGCCCAGTGTCTCACTGGCTCTGTGCAGCAGAGCTTGTAGCCCCCCAGGGCCCTTCCCACAGAGCTGCTTCCCAGCCAGGTGGATCCCAGCCTGTGCTGCACTTCTGGRCTGTGTTTTCCCAGGTGCAATACCTTACACTTGTCCTTGTGGAACTTCTTACAGCTCTTGTCAGCCTCCTCTTTCCACCTATCCACTCTTCCTGAAGGGTGGCTGCACCTTCCAAAATGTTCATTTCCCYGCTCAGTTCAGTATCGTCAGCAAACTTCACCTGGATACACATGATCCSATCATCCACACCATTTAGGAAGATTTTAAACAGTGTTAGGCCCAACATTGATCCCTGGAGGACCCCACCTGTGACAGGTTGCCAGTTTGAGAAGGTCAGCTCTTGGCCAGTCCCCATCCATTGCACAGACCACTTATCTTGGCCATAACACAACTATTAAAACTCCTAAATATTAATATGAATACCACAATACAAATATTAATAATCCTAAAATGATTGATTTAATTTTAAGAATTCAGCCAGGCTGGCTGCTTGGGTGACCCTTGGCACAGCTGGCCGTGCACTGTGTAAACAACACACTACAATTTTACAGGCTCCTTATTTTCTGCCTTCGTGTTGCAGCAAGCAGCCCCTCATTCTGCTCTCATGCCAGGGCACAGCAAGTCTGTCATCCCCTCCTTGTGCCTCCGGGGTTTTCTGAATTCCTGTTTCCAATGCAGTCTTCCTTTTTTATCTTTATCCCAGAAGGAATGAACATTTTGTGTTAGCCTTCCCCAACTTTCCTCATTTTGGTCACCTTTTATTTGACTTCCCCAGTACGTTGCACCTCTTTCCACATCCTGACTTCACTCTGCCTCCACTGCATCAGGTAACAGCATGAACAGATGAGAATTTCCTTAAAGGAAATTATTAAAGGTGTTTCAATTCCCATGTTAAAAAGGTGCTTTTTCCCTTGCTGTCTCCTCTGTTCTCCTACACTATGAGCTGTAGTAAACACAACAATGGAGACACTATAATGAGCATTGAATCCCCTCARAATAAAAGGAAGTCTTTTCCAAACCATGGCAAGCCAGGGTTCATGTTTTACTACTCCTGTGGATGAAGGAGACTTGCTTTATCCAGGGCTATGAAACCAACACCTTTTTCTACCATTTCAGGATATTTAATTATTTATCTTCCCTGTTTTTTGTTGTATTTTTTTTTGTTTGGAGTTTTTTTTGTGGGTTTTTTTTTGTTTGTTTGTCTTTTTTTTTAATTTGTTTGTGGTTTTTTTTGGGGGGAGGTGGGGACTGAGAGAGAACTGAACTTTCAACAGTTAGTATAATGAGGTCTGACTGGACCTCTGAGTGTTCTGTGTGTCTCCAAAGCCAGCATTTTCTCATGCAGAGTGCTCTGCTGGAGCAACATGCAGTGGGATGCAGACCTGCAGTGTGCACTGAATGAGTATCACACACGTAGCCTTGCACTTTGGCTTTCTCCTTCAGGTGGCTTCCCTGGACTCGAGTGATCTTAATGAGAGTCAGTGTCAGAAAGAGCAGCTCCCCTTTGCTTGTTTTTYGAGCGAGGTGCACCTTAGCAGCAGTGGCCTCCAGGCCAATGTAACCAGCTGTCATTCACCTCCAGCCAGCAGAGGCTGAGGGGCCCAAATGCAATGTAACTTGAGCCGTGTTTTCTCTCTGTAGGTGGGAACAAGGAGGTACATGGCTCCCGAAGTGCTAGAGGGAGCAATCAACTTCCAACGAGACGCCTTCCTGAGGATAGACATGTATGCAATGGGACTGGTGTTGTGGGAGCTAGTCTCCAGATGTAGAGCAGTTGATGGTAAGAATAAAGATCCTCTCTTCCCTGGCAAGGGCTCTGTTTCAGTATGGTTTAGTGGTCCAGAGAATGGATTTGTCTCTGTTTAAAAAAAAAAAAAAATTGGCATATTTTTATTAAAAGCAGGTGACCTGTTTTTCATTTGTTTTTTAACATAAGCTGTTACTCTCTGCTGATAATAATCTTTGATGAGTGCTCAAGTCTCAAAGTGCTTTTTACTGTGTTGGTTACTTTGCAAATTGCTGAGAACTCAGAGGGAGAAGGAGCAGCCTGTCCCTCCAAGATGGGTTTCCTTTAGTCCTCAGCCTGCTCTGTGCTGGCACCTGCCTTCTTTCCTKTTACCAGGGCAGACTGTGCCCCAGAGAGAGCCACACAGCCAGCTTGGCTGTCACCTCACTTACGCAGGGCAGTGGGGTAGCTTGAATGGAAAGCACCTTAGTGAAATAGCAGAAACATGGGCTGGAAGGGTCTTTCTGGGTCAGCAAGCCCATTTCCCTGCTATCATAAATCATTAGTTATCGATCTTTAACTTTTGCTGATCAAGCCCTCTCTCAGTAGTGGCCTAGGTTTGTTGTTTCATTTACAGCTTTGGAAGACCTCACGTTTTCATGAAGGATCTCAAAGCATGAACTTCATGGTGTCTCCTTTCTCAGCTTTTTATCCTAAAATGGTGCTGCAATGTGGGGTATCTTTTCTGTCCAATCAACACATCTGTCCTTTAGTGACCTTTGCCATGTGCAAGACCTTGCCCCTGGACAGGGAAGCAGTCATGTTATTGTAGTAGCTCAAAGGCTGCTTCCTCCAAATTTTTTCTTCTTGTATAGATATGGGTACTCTGAACTGAATATCAAGTTCATAAAACAGYAGCACCTCACCTAGAGTTCAAAACTTTTTGTTGGCATTACAGTAGGACTGAGGAATGTGACTATAGTTAGGATGCCTGAATAAGTGTGTAGTCTCTTCAAAAATTTAGAGTCTAACCAGGTAAAATGCTGGAGGAGCAGGGAGTTAGGAGCACAGCACAGTAAAACACTGGTACACAGATCACTCATGTAGGATTGTCCTTCTCTGTTGAGGTGCCCCAAATATCCACTTCYGTTTTTCCTGTCATGGTTGTGACCTCCTGCCAGTTTAGGCAGCTGAGGTACTGCAGGTGCCCCACACAGTGCCACTGAACCAGAGGGAAGGCTTCCTTTGGGACGACAGGGAGTTACAGAGAACTTTTTCTGCTCTTCTAGCTCAGCAGTGATGTGTAAACAGCAGATTTAGCTTGGAGATCACCAGTGCAGCTTTTCACAGCCTGRGTTCCTCTTGGAGGAAAAGGAAAGTTGTAAGTGACTCTGTGCCATCCATTGGAGCAAGTGTTTCAGTTTGGTTTAGTGACTGCCATTGAGTAGATAAGAATATTGATAAGCTGGTTTAGTGATTTCATTCTTTAGAGTACCTAATCACATTGTTRGTGTTACAATTCATGACCAGATGAAGTGGTCAGCTCTATTTTAGTCTGGAAAGACCCTWTTGAAATATCCTCACTCTGGAAACAGGTCACTTTTTGCTACTGAGAAACTCTAAGTGATGCTGCAGAGTGCCCTGAAAAGCCCAATCAGTTAAGCTGGGCTGCTCTTTCTGAGAGAGCATCTATGCGTTGCCAAAAGCCAAATGATATTTCAATAAGCAGAAATTATTGCTATCATCCAGCATCTGCACTGATACTCATAACAGTTGTCTCATTCCCATGGCCCTGGGCATTTCACAGCCAGAACTGGTATAACTAAAGCATTCAGAAATCATTTTACACTTAGGAGCTGGTACTTAGGACAAGTGCATCTGGCTCCAGTGTGTCAGGGCTTACTCAAACCCACAAACAAGACAGATCACAAAGCAAGAAATTATAAGTGTTGTATATGCCTGACCTTGCTAGTCAGTGCTAAAATGAAATTATTGTCATGCTGGARCCTTTCTTTAGGTTATTGTGTTTTGAATTGCTATGTTAAAATGGGGGGAGGATGAGCTAATTTGCTCTTTCTATTAAAATCATTCATGGACTACCTGGCAAACTTCCTCAAGGAAATGGTGGGATCCAGASGCCTGGCCGAGGGTTCGGATTTGTAACTCAGCGAGGTGGAAAATGCATGGCCAGACAAGCAGCAGGGACAGCAAAGACCATTGTGCAGGAGGAATGAAAATCACATTTGTCTGCAGTGACATGTGAAYGTCAGCCTTTGTTGCAGTGGGTTGAGGTTGCTCTGGAGCTGCAGCTCACTCATGCATGGGGAGGCTGTGGCTCTGCAGAGGCCATTTCTATCCTAACCTGATTCTCTGTGTGCACCTTAGGTCCAGTGGATGAGTATATGCTGCCATTTGAAGAAGAAATAGGTCAGCACCCATCCCTTGAGGACCTGCAGGAAGTGGTGGTTCACAAGAAGATGCGCCCCGTGTTCAAGGATCACTGGCTAAAACATCCCGTACGTCGCTCCTGGTTAACAGTGGAAAATATTTTCCTGTGTGAAGGGAATGAGGGATGCAGTTATGCATTCCCAGTGTTAAGAGAGAGTCAGCACTGGGGAATGAGGGGCTKCTCAATATCTTTGTGCTCCTTTTCTGTTTATCTCTTGTATTTAGAATGAGCAAGCTGAATAATCAGCTAGTGCTGAACGTGGAGTGTGTGGTGGTTTAGCAGGACTCTAATATGGTGAAAGAATGGAAAATAAAGTCCTTTCATTAAGAAAAAGAAAACATACCATTGGAGACACTCCTCACAAGCTAGATAGCATGCAAGACTTGGAGCAGTTTGTGGAGGAAAAATTAATTAGATATGAAAGCAAGCAGACAATGAAGCAAAATGCAGCGTGGGTTTCCCAGAGGTAGTTCATTTCAGACTCACATTTTTAATAAAAGAGCTATTTTTTCTTAGATTGGGAAGATAAAGAGATGATGACATCTCACTGGGCTTTAGTAAGAAGTCAAATGATTCTATTTTGACCAAACTGCTACAGATTTGGCTAGACTCAGGTGTACTAACTCATTTCCCAGAAGTTAGGGAGAGCTGTGGACTGTAAAAGAAGATGAGTGTTCCACTTCAGATGAGGGTTCAAACAAGAGCAGCGTTCTTCAAGCACTGTTGAATTCAATTATTTTGGGGATATGGAGAGAAGTGATTGCAAACAAAGCAAATGGTTTCATAGTAACTGATACAGTGSTGCCAGCTCTCACAATTTTATCATGGGAATCATAATACTTGTTGTCTTTTAAAGCTCTAACTGCTGGATCTTGGGATTTATTTTGATATTAAAAAAGCACTTTGAAGGCTGGATGCGACCAAGCCTTAGAAAGCAGAAGCTTAAGAAACCGTGAAAACACATATTTAAAGTAATTTTTAAAGCTTATCTCGTGGTAATTGGCATACTGTGGAAAAAATACTGGTAGTTGTTTTTTAGAATATTGGCTGTGTTGAATGGACCTCCCCACCTTCTGCCAAGGTGGTGCCCATGATACCTTAAAGATCTAGAAATAAAACAACACACTTTCAAGRCAATATTAATATAGGAGGTAATATCAAAATTGGTCTTTATTGGAAGSCTCCAGGGGCAGATAGGGAAAAATGCCCCCTGCATACAGGCCGAATACAGTTTTATAAGTTTAGCAAATTAGCATAATTAACAAGAATCTCCAATTAGAAACACAGGTGATGAGGTAATCCCCTCTTTGGTACTAGCTGTACTTTGTTTATGAGAAAGTGTTCTGGGAGGGTAACTTGTCCGTGGTTCCCAGGAAAAAGTAAGATAGGATAGGAGCCTTTGGAATGTTTTGTCTTTCTGCCTACCCGTGCAGGGAAAAGTACTGGAGTCAACTAGGAACTATATAACTGTACAACAGTAATCTACAGAGCTATGAATATATATCTGAAGGAAACAAAAAAGCACAAATCATTTTGGCACCAGGCAGAGCAGGTGACGTTGCTGAAGGTGTTTTCTCCCCGTTGCTGTCCGCAGGGCCTGGCGCAGCTGTGCGTGACCATCGAAGAGTGCTGGGACCACGACGCGGAGGCGCGGCTCTCGGCGGGCTGTGTCGAGGAGCGCATCGCGCAGATCCGCAAATCCGTCAACGGCACTACCTCGGACTGCCTCGTCTCCATCGTGACATCTGTCACCAACGTGGACTTGCCACCCAAAGAGTCTAGTATCTGAGTCCTGGGTCCTGGTTCACTTTTGTCTTTCCAGACTCAGTGGATTTAAAAACAAACAAACAAACAAAAAAAAAAACCAACAAGGAAAAAGTTTAAAAAAAAACATACAAAAAAAAAGAAAACCACAAAAATTCAACAAACCCATGAATGCAGCTGCTATTTTATCTTGACTTTTTATTATTATTGTTATTATTATTATTATTATTTTTTTGGATTGGATCAATTTTACCAGCACATTGCTCTACTGTATTAAAAAAATGGACATTTCAGCAAGCATTCAGGTGCCGACTAATGAATGCAGAAAAGGTGCAGGTACCTCAGAACCTCAACAAACTCACTTCAGTTGTTTTTATTTTATTCAGTTTTTTGGGTTTCTCTTTATCAGTCTGTCTTCTGAGTGGAGCATCTGTGATATAAGCTTATGTGACATAAAGGAAAACCACCTACACCTTCAAAAACGCAATGCTGCAAACTGTGGAGGAAACTTAAGACTGTTATGTAAAGAATACACCTTCCTCAAAAGCATTTTTCCCCATTTTGGTTTCGGGTTCAGTTTCTTTTTTTTTTTTTTTTTTTTTTTTCGGATTTTTTTTTCAGACAAAAACAGCAGATGTGTCTTTTACGGAT
>NW_026623284.1:1829463-1872496 GCF_030028575.1 Malurus melanocephalus
TTTTTTTTTTACTTTGAATATAACATGAATTCTGTGTCTTGCTAGACTGACAAAGTTATGTCCATTGGATGGCCAGATATTCTAAATTTTTCTTTGTGTTAAGCCAAAATGCAGTCYTAAACTAATCACCCTGTAATGGAAATGTAAAAAGTCTGTATTATATATAAACGAATTGGACTTCTCAACACTGCCAAATTATCAGTGTGCACGCTTGCACAGATATAATTTATTAAGCAAACGAAACTGCTAATTGGAGAAAATATAAAAAAACATTGAAATATATTTCTTGAAAAGTATAGCTTTAAAACCTAGAGGTCACAAATGAGGACATAGTCCTGTATCTTGAAGAGACATTAAGAGAATTGCCTTAATTTGTCTATCTGAATAAAGTCTTAACCTATTCTTTCAAGTTACTGAATGTATATTGCATATTAGTATGTACACACATGTAACTGTGTTTCCGTGTGTAGGTTTGAAAGTTTCTGTTTCTTGATGTGCTTCTGTTGAGAAAACCTTGGCAAAACCAGACAGAATGATACCATTTTGACCCAGCCAATGTCCCCGGTGGCCATTGGCACCTTTGGGCCTGATGCTGCAACATACCTATGCTTAGCATTAAGGGTGTAGGTAGCTCTTCTGGTGATGACATTAGGCACTCACTTAATGTTAAGTGTGGTTGTAAATGTTTGCAGGATCAGTATTTTTCATGTTTATGACATTTCTGCACTGAGATTTATATGAAAATGTGACTATGTTTTAGAAGTGAAGTCATGTAAGGGTTGGGGTGGAGCGTAGAGCAGTTAAGATTGAGTGAATACTTGTTTCGAGGTGGGCTTGCTCCCTTTTCCCTGGGAATGGGAGCCAGTTCACATTGCTGCAGAAAGAAAAAAGCTGTACTGTCTTTTAAGTGTTAATATCTGTTTGCTCTTCTGGATTTTTTCCTTCAGCATTACGTGTTATAGCTAAAACAGGCTTATTACAGCAGTTGCTTTTTTATCCTGATTTCTTTAAGAAGCTTTAAAGTATTTATTGAAAGTGCCATATGATTTTAATAGCCTATTAAACAGTGTCTGAAATCTTCTCTTTTGAGAAAGCATCAACACAAATTCTCACATGTAGCTTATCTTACTGCGGGGAACTGCACGACTGTACAAACCTTGACTGAACATTGATTGTAAAGTGTTACATCTTCCTGGTGTAATGGTTCCTTATAGATCATCTTGTCAGCAGGATTCAGAAACTGATCTGAAAAAGAATTTCCAAATCGGGTGTGTGCTGAGTAACAAGTTTTATATGTATGTGGGTACGTGTGTCTTGTTATTGCAGCAGAGAAGGAAATCCTGAACTTTTGCTTATTTCCAAATTTGTACCAATTTGGCTAAAGCTGGTTTTTAAACTGATGTTTATTTATTTTATTAACAAAGACAAGCTCTGATTAACTTCTTCATCTTTCAAAAGTTGAGCTGTCAAGCAAGTAGTTCCCTCACCTCTAATCCAGCATTTGAACTCTCATTGACAACATGGTTTTGGTTCTGTTTGGTACAGCAGAGGCTTTTTCCAGGTCAGGAATTGGGCACATCCATAGGTGTAACTGTCATAAGCAACTGCAGCTCTTTTGCACTTAACACTCCCTTGACTATGATGGTGACAACACCTCTTTATGTTACTTCCCAAGCACTAATTTTCACTTCCCATTCAGACTCAGAGGAAGCAGCTCTTTGAAAAATTAGACAAMAGAATTTTATTGGTGACTTCCCTCTCTCATATAGAAGTTCTCAGGTAAATATTAACACTGAATATCCTGAGTTAAAATTCTCCTTGACTTTAAGAGCCAGGATTGCCCATGTCTCTGKTGTAAATCCCTTTTAGGAATTTATTGCACCTGGCTGGGCTGGGTTCTGAGGTGGAAAAAGTTTGAATGCACATTTTTAAACTGGAAATGCCACAGGAACTAAAACAGGTGTTTTTTGAGATGATACAGCTGTAACTTGCTGATGAAATTGCATTAGTACAGCAAGGCTGGAAATTGTATGTTGCTTATATTAAAACAGATGTGCATATGGCTATAAACCAGCCTAACGATCACTTACATAGTACCAGGCTTACTCATTAGGATTTGGGTTTTTARCTGGTCCTGATTGTTAAGAAATCTCTATTTAAGACTTAAGAAACCCACTTTTTATTCTGCTGAAATTCTTCAGTTGAAATTCTCTTAGAGAATATCCAGTATTAGATAGTTTCACCTATGGAAGTGTTGAGGTCTTTGTTTCGAAGAGAAGGTCTATGAGTGCCCTCAGTAACTCCACTGCGTTTTCCTTGGGTCTCCTGATTCCCTGGTGTTCCCACTTGAAGTCAGTGGTATCAGTGGAAGCAGGTATTTCCAGGCTGGCTAGGTCAGGCCTGGCTATTAGGAATCCTGATCCCCCTTAACGTCACAGCACTGAAACCGGAGAGYGCACGTTTTATTCCTCTTGTACTACTTTCTAGGCAGACTGTCAGACCTTGCCCTGTTTTGCAGGGAAAAGGTCTGGTTTCACTTAGTATGGAAGGAACTCATATTGCAGAGGAAGGTGCTGGTTGATAAGGTGTGACAGTGCTGTTTTTGCAGTCCTCTTCAAGCCACACTCCGCTTGGGAAGTTGCTAAGCAGGAAGTGTCCCACAACCTTTTAWCACTTTTACATACAGGATATTGTTTGGTAACATTGTAAATAAAATAGACTATATAATAGAGGAAAATAAGGACATTTTGACTTTTTTACTTTTGGAAAAATATATATATATTTTAGTTACATATACAAACAAAAATTCTACATTGTGTGAGAATTCTTTTATACCACAAATTATTTTTGTAATGTCTAATATGTTTCTGCAGGGAAAAGGGAGAAACGTCTGTGTATGCACAGCAAATAAATAAAGAAATATATATATAATGTTTAAATTAAGTGTGCACTACATGAAWATCTAGAGGATAGAACAAGTGTAGCCTGAAAACAGTTTGAGGAGCAAGTTTGGATGTATTTGGACATGCATTGAGGATGGCACTGAGTATACGTTTAGGTTATGTTGCATGTCACATCCCTTCTGCTAAAGATGCTTATTGCTTTTCTATGGCCATCTTCAGTTAAACCAGGAAGGGTTTTTTCACGTATTCATGCGAGTATCCATGTGTGGGCAGTGTGTCTTTTGGCATATGCTGTGGTGCTGCAGTGAGTTGTGAAGTCAGGGTGTTACAAATTTACTGAGGCCAAATAGCCGGGCTGATCTTGCTCGCTGCTGTATCTGTTCATAGCAGCTGTGTCTGCTGCATTGACAATATGATCTGTAAGGAGCTGTTGCCAGTGGAATCCTGATAAAACCAGTTCCTAGAAATTCCTTCTCTCTAAAGTGACACAACTAATCAGGCTTCACCAGAACACACAGATACGTGCTCTGTGTTCCCAAAATCAGATTTAACAGTCTGCGTCGGAGACACTAAAGAAAAGGAGCACTGTCATGTTCAAAGTCCTACTAAGAGAAAGAGCTTTCCAAATCTCTGTAACCACCCCAAGGTATTCTAAAAGTATTAAAGAATTTTTAAAAAGTGGGGTTTTTAACCTAATTTTCCTTTGGACCTAAAATTCACTCCAGTCTTTTCAGTCCTCTCAACTGCAATAGCACAGTGTCAGTGGATGAGAGGTACTGAAGAAAGCTTTAAACCCAACAACAYATGGCACTGCCTTGGAGCTGGTTTGACAGTGTGCCTTTTGCAATTAGTGCTCACTACTTCAAGCAGGCTTCTGCAATTGCCAAGTCCCTCAGCTGTGTTATGGTGAAGTCCTGGCCCTGTGGAAACCAGGGAGAGCGTTTCCATCCACTCCTGTGTGACCAAGAGTGTGTGTGTGTTCCTGGAACACTTTCTAAGCACACCTGGCCCCTTACTTACATGGGACTTCCTTTTTCATGACTCGTTTTAGGGTGATGCTCAGTTCCCTGACTGAAGTAGTAGCCTATGGAATAAGCAGTAATGCTTTTTGTCAGGACACTTCCACAGAAAGAGATCATACTTGTGTTATGTCCATCCAGCTGTTCAGAAATGTAATGCTATTCTGTTGTGCCTTTATTTTTCCATGTAAAAGCAACTGCTGTAAGCTTTCTTTTTCTTATGCTAGTTTTTTTTTAATTATTATTTCTGTCTGACAAACAACACTTTTCATTGCCCAGCTGTCATTTCTGGATGCAGTCTGTGATCCAGGTATTTCAAGAACCAATTACCTCAAACCTCATGTTAAACAGTGTTGCTATCTGGATTCTCCTTGATACTACAATATTGTAACATACACAAACAGGAACCTTGCTCTATATGGGTGTTTATATATATGTATCATATACATATATTCACATATATATATGATATATATATGTAAATGGAAAGTGATCCCCAAGGACTGAAGGAAAAAAGCAAAACTTATTTTGTATTCCAATATTGAAACCAAAAGGGCTTCTCTGAAGCTCTATAATGGCATTGTGCTGGATATCTATTAAGAAAAAGTGTTTTCTGAAAAGTGCTTCCTTTGTTAGCCTTTTATTTCAGTATTTCAGTGGGCCAGATGATGTGAATAAAACACTACTTCTGCATTTTTGGGCCCAYTTGAAGCAGAGGCCTCTTAATCTTTCCAGTAGTTACAAAAACAAAAACTCAGTTTATAACATTCCAGTAAAGTTGATACTGCARAACTAAAACATATTCTGGAAAAATTTCAAAGCTTCTGTTTTTGTGACAAGGAAGGCCATCATTCARTTTTCCAGTGTTTTGAGGAACTGAAATTTAACCAGTAACCATCCTAGACAATTGTAATCCAAATTCAGTAGTCACTGGTATCTCTGCATTGCCACCTCTGTTAAAGTACCAAAATAAACCCCAAAAAACAATTTAAACCAAAAATCCAGCCATGACAGAGGAGGAGAGGAGGTTGAGGCATTTCATAGCTCTGGAAGGTGGACTTAGCACCAGAGCAACTTTGTGGATTACAAAAAGCATGTTAGCAAGACCTACAACCTGTCTGTCCTTTTCCTTTTTCCAAATACCCACTCCCAAGAACCRTCACATAAAATCAGACCTTCAACTACAGCAACTTCTTAATGGTACTTTGCTGAAGAGAATTCTGTTCAGGATATTTTTTTTGGGGGAAAAAGAAAATACCATTTTTTAAAAATTAACATTTTACTGTATGTGTTCCACTCCCAAATGACTGTTTTTAAAAACTGTACCCATGTAGCTGATACAAAATTAGTCTGATTTTACTTGGACAGCACAGTAGCTTTCCTGTCCAAATACTAATGAATTTATTATTAGTAGTAATCCATTAAATTACTGGCAATGAATTGCTAGTAATTAATTTACTGTTGCTAAATGAAGAGAACAAGATATTTCCCTTTCCCCAAWTTTTTCTTTACTGCCTAATGTTTCTATGGGTATTAATGGTTGATGATTATTATCTTTGGTAAATCAAAGTACTAAAATCTCCCAGGAGGAGGTATTTTGCAATGCTGCTGGCCTTCCAATGGAATAACTATGATGCAAAAATCAATCTATTAGTGGGTGAGGATTGAAGGAGGTGGTTACTGCAAACTAAGTAACATTTTTGGCCTCTATTCTATGCCATAAACCCGCACAATGCCATTGTCAATCTGTTCAAACTATCTGCTTATGAATTCTGCATGATCCTCATGATAGAGTTGAAAGCCTGATCTTTCACCTGTTAATATTTTCACATTTGTCCTTAAGTTTGACAAATTTTGTACTGTAAAGTTGACTTAAGTACAGTTTGATGTCAATTCTTGTGGAAAGAGCTTTCTGCATGTAACATTAGATGCATACAGTTAAACAACACAGCATAGTACAAAAAACTCACAAGAAAATGTTTTGGCACCAGCAGGAAGAAATCTCACCCTAACCATTTGTCATTTTAAAACCATCTTATTGTAATTTTTACCAGCTACTTCTAAATTTGTGCTTTATTTAAAGAAATAAAATAAAAATCCTAAGACTTGTCTAGCGTAGTGAAATATGTGTATATCAGTTTTAGGATAAATAGCTAAGTCTTATTACGCTGTGTTACTTAACTTGTATATATAGAGTATACATAAGAGTTTGCAGTAACCTGTTTCTCCAGGATTTCCAGTTGGAATGGATTTAAACTCAAACTATGAGATTAAGTAAATGATTTAGAAGATTGCAGATTAAACTGAGTGTAAATTACAGGAAGCTCTATCAGATGGTGAAATAATTTTTAAAGAGTCTTTTGGTCCTTGGCTCAAATTCACTAAGTACTGTTTGTATACCAAGATATGTGAAATGTAAATGTTGTAGGTTATATTTCACTCTTGTAGCTATAAAAATGTAGAACAGAGATAGCTTGTACTACTGAGTTAACAAAAGTTATACTAAAGTATCCTGTTAAAGAAAAAAGTATACAGAGAGTTAAGCTCGTTGCTGTAACCCCTTTTGGATTGAAGTGTGCTGATTTTTTATATATGTACATTTTATATATATATATATTCTGCAGAAGTATACATATATAAAATGTATGTATAAAATGGCCTAATGCAGACATCCATTGTATTGCAGTTATGAAATGAAGACATTTTGGAAACAACATTGTATCATAGTTCATGAATTTGCAGTGGATCTTTGTTCCTTTTTACTGTGGTATTTTAGAAATGAGTCTCAAGTTTGAAATTAGATCTGCCAAGTTGGAGTTTTGCTGCTTCAGCTTTGCACTGGGTGTCCGAATAAACCAGTATGAATGTAGTATTTGCCCTGTGTGAAGCAGCTATACCCCAACAGATAGGAGGAAAAAAACCTAGAAAGAACTATTTCAAGTTTATCTTTTTGTATATGAAAATAAACAGTAAATTACAAAGAACTGTTTCCCTCGTTGGTGTGACATTAAAACTCATTGTTATTTTATTGTCTGTGTCATCCAGCTGGAGAATTTCCTTCTCATAGATGTTTTTGGTGTTTCAATGGTGTTTCTGCTATCCAAAAATCCTTAAAAAGTCCCTGCAGAAGCATAGCTGAGGCCTGCCTCTACTACCTGTTATTTGCAAACACTTTCAAAGAGAAGAGTGAATTAGTTCAAATAGAATCTTAGAATGGTTTGGATTGAAAGGGACATTAAAGATCATCTAGTTCCAACMCCCCCRCCAAGWGACACCATTCGCTATCCCAGGTTSCTCCAAGCCCCATCCARCCTGGCTTTAACACTTCCAGAGGTGCGACATCCACAACCTGTGTCTTTTTATTATTACTATTATTTTTTTATTATTAAATTGCTTATTATTTAATTGCCCTTTTGAGTGTGTTGCCTCTGGTAGCATTGTGGTAACACTGCTTATCACTCCTTGCAAAGAACTGTTCACACAGAGCATTTTGTGCATGTTAAGCTGTATCATACAGGCCAGCAACACAGCTGCAACTGCCAGAAGTCAAAAGCAGGGAAACTTGACCAGGAAAAAGTTTAAAAAAAAAGAAAAAAAGAAAAAAAAAAGCAAAAAAAAAAAAAAAAAAGAAAAAAAAAAGCCTGAGTTGCTTGTACTCATAGCACCACACTGAGGTCTGTAATCCTCACAGGAGATAGGAAGATGCCCTCAGCCACACACTGAAGCATGGCCAGAGCTCTCCAGGAAAGTTGGCTACAATAAYATGATGGTGTGGCCATGAAATCCTCTGGTGTTCTGGTGTTTTCCTCGCTAAATKGGTCCTTTTGTTCAGAAAAAAATGCCTCTGGCTTGGTGCAGGGTTGGATATGCTTAGTGTGGAGAGATATGGGTCAAATATGAACATTAGCAAGCATTTGGGAGGGAAAAATAGTAATGGGCTGGTAATTTTCCTGAAAAGAAGCCCAATGTAACACCATCCTTTACTGATTAAAGGCAACCCCATAGCAAGGAGCAATCTTCAGCTCCTTGTTTAGCCTGGAGAAGAGAAGGCTCTGGGGAGATCCTACAGTGACCTACCAGCACCTAAAGGGGACTTGTAAGAAAGATGGGGACAAACTTTTTAACAGGGCCTGTTGTGATAGGACAAGGGGAAATGGTTTTAAACCAAAGGAGGCTTGATTTAAATTAGATACAAGGAAATGTTTTAAAATGAAGATGGTGAGGCACTGGCACAGGTTGCTCAGAGAGGTGGAAACATTCAAGATCAGGTTGGATGGGGCTCTGAGCAACCTGGTGTGGCTAAAAGTGTCCCTGCTCATTGCAGAGGGGTTGGACCATCACAGAATCACAGAATTGTTTGGGATAGAAGGAACGTCTGGAGATCACACAGTCCAACACCCATGCCAAGGCAGGGTCACACACAGTAGGTGACGTAGGAATGTGTCCAGGTGGGTTYGGAACATCTCCCAAGAGGGAAAAGGAAAACTGTGACCTCCCTGGTCCAGTGCTCTGCCAACCTCATTGTAAAGAAGTCTATCCTCATGCTGAGGTGAAACTTCTTGTGGTTTAGTTTATGGCCATGACTCCTCATCCTGTTGCTGGGCACCACTGAAAACAGTCCAGCATCGTCCTCTCGGCACTCATCTTTGGAATATTTATATGGATTAACAAGARCCTCTCTCTAGACTCAACAGACCCAGCTTCTACAGTCTGTCCTCCTAAGGGAGATGAGCGTTTCTCCTCTAAGTAAAGACTTCAAAGGTCCTTTCTGACCCAAACCATTCTACGGTCCTATGATTCAACAACCTTTTGCATTTGGAGGCCAGGGTGGTCGCMCCAGCCAAGCTGGATGGGCGCAGTTTACCCACCCACCCCGGGACAGTCTCTGTAGTCCTCGCGAGGGGACACACTCTATTTTTCCACAGCTCTAGGGCAAATCCCTCCGGTCTCGTTCTCCTCCCGCCGTGTCCCGCACTGAGGCGATGGCGCCGGGTTCATTCTCCTCCCGCCGTGTCCCGCACTGAGGCGATGCCGCCGGGTTCATTCCCCTCCCGCCGTGTCCCGCACTGAGGCGATGCCGCCAGGCTCATTCCCCTCCCGCCGTGTCCCCGCACTGAGGCGATGCCGCCGGGCTCATTCCCCTCCCGCCGTGTCCCGCACTGAGGCGATGCCGCCGGGTTCATTCCCCTCCCGCCGTGTCCCGCACTGAAGCGATGCCGCCGGGCTCATTCGCCGTGTCCCGCACTGAGGCGATGCCGCCGGGCTCATTCGCCGTGTCCCGCACTGAGGCGATGCCGCCATGGCGCCCCGGGGTTGTGCCGTGAGGGGGCGCTGTGGGGCCGCCCCCGCCCCTTCCCTTGGCTTCCCTTCCCTTCCCGCCGCCGCCATGGCGGCCTTGCCCCGCCACCGCCGCTTTCTCGGCGGCTTCGTCTGCGGGGCCGCGGCCGGGGCCGCCGCGTCCTGYTGGGCTGCCTGGCGGCTCCTTCGCAGCCAGAGCCAGCCGGAGCTGGGCCCCGGGCGGGCCCCGGCAGAGGGTAAGAGCCGCGGGAAGCAGGGAGGCCGGGGGCAGCGGCCCGGCGAGAGGGAGCGGCCGGCTCAGCGCGGTCCTGCATCCTGCAGCCTCGCTCCCCAAAGCCGCTTCTGCCTCTAAACCTTCTCCCTCCCCTCAGAAGAGCCATTTCCCTCCTTCCTCCCTTCCCGCGGTGCCCAAAAACTGCCGGGAGATCGGGAGATTCCCCCAGTGCCTGCGCCGGGCTGAGGGGGGAGGAGGTTATTGGAGGATGCTGGGCTGTAACTTGTAATTAAAAGCGCTTCCCATTGCACCTGCTCACGGTGTTRGTGGTAGAAGAGGAATGTGTATTAAGTTTTAAGCACACATTTCGGGTCAGACCATAACTAAATTTCAGCTGTTGCTGCCCTGGATGAGCCGAAGCTCCTTTATCAAATGTGGGGGCTGGTGGGGTTCAGGTGTGGGGGAGATGTTTGGGGCACCTGAGGAGTGAATGGTTTTCTCCGCAGCCTCAAGGCTTTAAAAGTACCGGATTGTTGGAAAAGCAGAGGAAGAATGGCTCTAAAAACAGAGTTGCTGTTGGACAGATGGCTGGAGAATGAACAAGACAGTAAGACGGATGTAAATATTCCTCCATGAGAGAAAATTATTGCTTGCAAAAACAGAGGAAGTCTCAGTTAAGCTTTCATTCATTCAGTGGAGTGTAAGCATTCCCAGTGAGGGCAAGACTTCCTTGTGCCCAGCTTGTAAATTTTAGTTTGTGAGGAGTTCGATTTCCAGCTCCAAAGAGTAAAATCTGTGTGTTGATCTCCTGTGTCTATAACTCCTTGTTGCCTGATTTGTCCCTGAATATCTGATAACTTTTCTTTTGCCTTCTGTAGGCATTAGAGTAGATGAGTTAGTCCTAGAGCTGAGATCCTCATGTTAAAACATGATGAGAACCTCAACTRTTTTGACAGATGAGAGTTATATGGGGTAGCTCTCCTAATATTTTTTCGGTCTTAATTGTGGCAGTAACCTGTACAGTATATTTACACCCAYTGAGATGTTTTTCTTACTGTCTTGTTTATGATCATATTTAATCTTTGGATGGCTTTCTGGTTTGTTTTCTTTTCTTTAGAACCAATAGAAGAGGCTCTGTTGGAAAGATACGGATTTCCTGAGGCTGGAACAGAGACCAGATGTTACACAAATCATGCACTGTCTTATGACCAGGCAAAACGGGTGCCTAGATGGGTGATTGAACACATTTCAAAACAAAAGACATTAGGTATGTAGGTGTTTATTTTCTTAGATTTGTGATGGCCTGACTGGGCTTTGCTGCTCACAGAATGTGGACCTTGGAGCAATTAGGGAGAAAAATCCTATAATGATATCTGGGAGGAAAGCTCAACTTACCTTTTTATAACACGAATGGAGAAAAGATGAAATAATTAAAATGAACCTTTCTTTACTTGATTTGGACCTGCAAAGTTGCTTGTGTGCATAAAAATGGCTCCTGCTTCCATGCTGTCGAGAGATAGCCAGTGGTAGCCAGAGCTTTTGATGTACGAAACTTAGAGATTTGCTCAGAATGGGAGGAGAATGTCCATTTGTGAGAGGAAAATGGAGCAAAGGGCATGAACAGTTGTRATTGTTCAGAGCTAGGTAGGGCATTACCTCGTCACTGTGGCCATTATTTATTCTGATGCAGTTCTGTTGTAGTTCCTGATGTGCTTTATCTCATACTCTCTCTCCTCTTCTTTATGCAAGATAGAGGCTTAGTGATTTTTTGCTGTCAGTGGTGAACGAAATATGAGTGGTACACAGTCATTGTAAATTAAGTTTATAGCATTAGTTCAATTTTAATAAGGCAGATTATTAGTAATGGAGGTAACCATGTAATTGTAAAATGTTTTATGAAAGCAATAGCCCTCTAAATATATCTTAATCACTGTCTTCAAATTACCTTTCAAAATTAAAAGCATGGTCTTGAAAACACTATGACCAACCCCTAAGTAGCATCATTGATCCCACTTCTTTCTGAAAAGGAAACAGTAATTTCAGGTTTACTTTCAAGTGGGCCTTAATGGCTGAATTGTTAAAATGTTTCCAAACAATCAGATACAACTAACCTGCAAGTTGAAATAAAGCATCTTGAGGCATTCAGCTCTGATTTATGTCTGTAGCTACTTGAATTGAGATTTGAGGCAGACCTRTATTGTTTGGGGAACATTGAAAAGTCATGAAGCAAAAAAACCATGTATTTTATTGGTAAGTAAGAACTTAAATATACTTAAAACACATGGCAGAAAGAAATTAGCATTACCTGTAAATGAGATATATAGAATTTAGATTGTGTTGAATCCTTAAGCAYGGGTCATTTGGCAAGACATGACAGAATTAGACCTTTTTGCCTTGTGTTTATGATGGTTTAATGAAAGCCTAACCATTTAATGTATTATTCCTCAGGTGATGCAGATCGAAGGCACTGTAAATTCCGACCAGATCCTAACATCCCTCTGATGTTCAGTGCTGTCAATGAAGATTACCTTGGCAGTGGATGGTCACGAGGACACATGGCACCAGCTGGAGATAACAAATTTTCAACAGTAGGATTTTTTCTTCCCATCTTTTTAATTTGTGTTTATGAGCTGGAAAGGGTCAAAAAAACATTAAAAGTAATGTGCAACGTTCCTTTTGCAGTTTGTTTTGAGGTGGAACATGATGTCATTATTGATGCACAGAGCTGGATTTGGAGTTACAAGGTCTATTCCTGACTGAGCCATGTAGGATGTTCTCACAGTCTGCTTCAGGCATCTAAATCAGGTGCACGCTCTGATGACATACTTCTCTTCATTAAATCACACCTAGATCAGCTTGTTTGGCAGAGATGATGTCTTGAACARTGTGGTGTTAGGCAAGCCATCTCAGCCTCTTGTATGTCACATTGGCCATCTGTAAAATGAAGATGATAACCTTCACCAAGAAAACCCTGAAAGTCTTCAAAGCTCAGTTAAAGGGAGACAGGGAAAATGATGTCATTCTGTCCAACAGCTGCTGAGGTATTTAAGGCTACACTGGGCAAAGCGAAGATGCTGTTAAGTACTGTTGTGTATTGGCAAGGGGATTGCCTGGATGATTTAAAAGGCTTTTTCCTTTCTTTCAATGTGTATGAGGTAAATTAGACCCTTTTGCTATAGTTCTTTCAGTCTATAAAATGTCTTCACCTGCCATTTATTTGAGCTGTAAGAGAAACATGCCTTAATGCCTTAGCTGACTTACAAAGCAGCCTTGAATTTATTGGATCCTCATGTGAAATGTGCCTAATGCAGCAATTTGTTAATTAAGAAGCAGTTTGAATTTGTATTTCTCTCAGGCAGAATAGTATTCAGTGGGGTGGWGTGACAGCGCAGTGGCATATGGTAAACGGAAGAATCAGTAGTTTTATTTCTATTGAAAGTGTCTTGTTATTTATTTCTGATATCTGGGGTATTTTTGCTGGTGAGCTCGCTGTGCACAAAGATCCTGGACCTGGCTTGAAATGCAGTGAGATGATACAATCTTTCAAATACAGGATTATAAAAATTTAATTTCATGGTCTAATTAGTTCAGGTAGTGTTTRCTCATTGTCCTAAAGAGTTCTGTCAGTCCCTTCACTTTGCAGTAGCAGTATCTGAAAAATATTCATAAGTRCAGGACCTGTGAAAATTCTGGGCTAAGATCTTGGAATTTTTTCCATCTATATTACCCTGCATATGCATAATGTTTTAGCACCGGGTCCTTCATTTCTGGAGGTGTGTGAGTTTCTGTTCAGAGATGTTTGTGACACTTTTACAAGATGAAATTAAGTAGATATATGGATGTTTGACCATTATGGTCTCATAAATCATTTCATTGCCTGTACATTATGTATTTGTAAAATATTGATGAGTATATCTARTAAAACTTTTTCTTCTAAAGGAAAGAAGTTAGTCATTAGGCAGTCAAATAAATGAAAAGCATGTGTGAAAGTGTCCTTCCCATTCAAAATGAAAAATGACTAGTTGCTTTCAAAGACATTACCAAACTGACACTGGGTGACATAGCAATTCCTGTGCCTCTAGATTTAGGCATTTTTGTGCTGTTCCTGCCTTAAAAAAAAGTAGAAAATTTTGCAAGGTTTCACCTCAGTTATGCATCTCTTAATCTGAAATAATTTTGTAGGTGTTCTGACTCAGGTTTTATCTGACCTTTCATGTTAATAAATGTTTAAACTAGAAATGGGATTCTCTCCCAAAAACTGCTGAAATGTGTTCTCMGCTCGTAAATGTTTCAGAGAAATGATACTTTTTCTTTCTCTATGCAGAGAGCTATGGCCGAAACATTTTATTTGTCAAACATTGTGCCTCAGAATTATGAAAACAATGCTGGGTTTTGGAACAGGTGAGAAGTAACTTGTAAGTAAACTAAGAGAAAAATACCAGGCAGCAGCATCAATCAAAAAAGGCTTTATTTATAAAGCTTCTTCACATCCAGGTGAAGATGGTYACTTTATTGGCTAACCATAGAGATCGTAGGAGCTTTTGCTGAAATGAAAGGCAGCTCARTCCTCTCAGTCCTAGGACAGTATAATGACTGCTTTAGTTCTTTATTCTGTCAAGCTGTCAAGGACATYTATTTAGGATAGATAAAACTACTTCTTCTGGCTTCTTCTGGCTGATGTGGGGTAAAAGTACCGGGCTTAACATGTCTATGCTTAAGGAAGTTTCAGCAAAAGCAAGGAGTGGGTTTAGATCTTCCTCAAAGAAGCACTTGCAGTGAGAGTATTCCCATGTCTGTGTGTGGATGTTGGCTCCCTTTGAATCGGAGAACTGAGCACTCCCCACTGAGTTGTCACTGCTTCAGGTCTGAGGTGTTCCTTCAGGTCCTGGCTCCCAAGGAGCAGTCAGGCGGGATCTCTGTCACTTGTCAGTGCTGACTGGATCGCCTTTGAGGTGGAGTGGTTGATAAATTTAAACTTGCTTCATGTAAGATTTTTATTCTTTCCTTCCTTTGTGCAGYGAACATTATAAAAGTAGCATTCATCCAGTGCTTCTTGCATAGGACTTACAGAATGTGAAGGCTCAGAAACAGGAGGGGAAAATGATAGATTTCTCAAGGGAAGATTAGCAAGATTATATACAGTGTTGTACTGAAGTCCATCAAAAGTACGTCATCATTCATTTACACCTTGCTYTCCTGTTTTATAAGAATGTGTATAAAATGAGATGAGGCATTCAGTAAGGTTATATTGTTTCATAGACAAATAAAACGCCATAAAATTTTAAGAGGGTTATTTTCTTAATAACTCAAGTGTTTGAGCATAAATCTTCCTTATACCAAAGCTAAACATGTGTACCAATTTGAGGTAAGGGAAACCCTCTTTATTTCCCTGAAGCAGAATTTTTGCCTAATCAGGAAATTGTGGGGTGTTTGAAAATTTCCTCTGGCACTATCAACCTTGCAATTTGCCACTTTTCCCCAACCCCAGCACCTTGTTCCCAGAGCTTAAATGCATGAACAAGGCAGTGATGCCACTTTTTTTGTTAGTCATTTCTTTTATAATAATATTTTTTAAGGATGCCATATTTCACATGTATTGTATCCTTTCCTAGCTTCAATATTTTCTTCCTTTGTTGTGTTTTAATTGCCTGTTTCTTGAATTGTCTTCTGAGGGTTAAGGTAGACAGGTAGACAATGCAGCTTAGTCAGTTTAAACATCTGTTGTTTTCTAAAGTGGTGTTTGCCCTCCTGCCTTGTGTTTTTGCTGCTTTCCGAGTTCYAACTCTGGTAGTAACCTCACTGGTGAGTTAGTTTCATTTGCTAGCCCAATTAAAAACTGATTCTCATTTTGTTTTGCTTGGTTATGTTTCTGCCAGATTAGAAAATTGGATCAGCTAATGAGATCAGTTCCAGAACCTACACCGAAGATGGATTAGGATTGGTCAACTGGGACAGACAAAGGGATTAGTAGGAAAGGGGAGAGCAGGACTATAATCATCCAGCAAGCTGTTAGATAGTAAACTGTTGGCTCAGTGGTATGGTCTGACTGCGCCTTAGTATTCCTCCTTCTCTTCCAAACAAAGTGCTTCTTTCTTTCTTTCCTGATACTTACTATTTTCTGTTTTAAGTGTGATTTCATGGTCACTGTATCCGACCTRTGTCCCTCCTGCCACCAAGAACAGTTTGCTTTCTAGCTGCATTTATTCCCATTCTTTCCAAGTGGTGTTTGTATTGCCAGGCCATGAGACAGCCTGAGGAGCTGAGCTGCCTGGAAGCAAAGCTGGTGACAGCAGGAAGAATACCACCTTGTAGTCAATGCTTTGGTGTATCACGTGAAGAAAAGGCTCATTCTTGCTGATTTAACTCACTAACCCAGCACAAAAAAAAATTGGGTTGTTGACAGATGAAGAATGCTCATGTGGCCCGAGGGAGAGGTGTGAGGAACAGGAATGAGACAGAGAAGGGGACAACCTGCCCCTGCCCCCTTCAGAGGCAGCCAGATTAGCTGGGATAATCTGTCTGATACTGTCTGTCCATTTGTGTGAAGTGCACCTCTTACCTTTGTAGAGGACCAATGCTTGTTCACTGTGATTTCTGTAACAGTTGAGTGTTAAATCAAAGATCAAATAGTAGAATTATTGAATTATTTAAATTGGAAGGGACCGTGAAGATCACCTAGTTTCAGCTGCCCTGCCATGGGCAGGGRCAGCTTCCCCTAGATCAGATTGCTCAAAGCCCCATCCAGCCTGGCCTTGTTAATCTTCTGTTTTATGTAACATAGATGTGGTCCAGAAACCTTCTTATCTGAGAAATATATGCTGTAAATGGAATCAATTAGTTTAAAAAGCAAAAATAATGGTAGTGTTYCTGGAGTTACTACTTTATTTTTGAYCAGTTTTATATATTTTTTAAAAAGGCAGAGTTAGTGGGAATGGCACACAGAAACTTTCCTCAGTACTTGTTGTACTGTGTTGCAGGACTTTGATTCCTTGGGGAGAAACAYGCAAATCTAATAATAAGATAAAACCTTTCAAAGTAAGAATGCTGCAACCTGCTGTTTAAAGCARTTCTATTTTACTAATCCCAAGTGACCATCAACAGTATATTTSTAGTGTCAAGTGTGGGAGTAAGTGGAGAACTCAGCTATTCAGACATGTGGTAAGGCTGCAGAAACCATTTTCAGATGTGTGCAGTAAGGTGTCTATRTGTAAATAAATGAACATTATTTACAGAGGACAAAAAGGAAGCAGGACTTGGGCCTGCATTTTACCTTCTTTGGCTTGTGAGTGAGTCAGATGAGTCTGGAAGAATGGTCCCTGTCAGTAATTCACCCTTCCCTTCGCAGTAGGTCTCAAAGATTAAGTTTCCCAGCTGACTTTTCCCTATCTGAAAAATATGTTCCAGAATGGAAATGTATTGCCGGGAATTGACTGAGAGATTTGAAGATGTTTGGGTGGTTTCTGGACCTCTTACCTTGCCTCAAACTAATGGTGATGGAAAGAAGAGTGTTACTTATCAGGTATGTATGTATGTATGTTGCTGGGATAATAGTGCAGCGGTAAATGTATTTCTTTAAAATTGACATTCTAATTTGATAAACCAAAATTTGGATATCTTAGTACATGCAAAATGTACAAAATGTCCAATTTCTTGTCTTGTTGGGACAAGAACAGCAGAAATGTTACATCATGCCTATACATGAAAAAGGATAATTTTAAAATAATTTATTTACAGACATCTATTTCATGTCCACAGTCTGCAGTAAAACTGTCTATCGAAGCAGAGTTAGTGAGGTTTGCTGATGCACAGGCATCTATTCAATCAATTACTTGATATACTTTAGAGACAGGGCAATGCAAGGTATTATGGGGCTCTCAAAACTATACAAAGTATTGGAGTGCCTGTGCTCTGTTAATTGCACAAATGGTTGTTTGCTGCTATCCCATAGGCATCACTTGGATGAGGCCTTGCAACTGMGATTCTGAGCATGCCAGAGTCACTTGGAAGGCTTTATTTAARTGCAGTGTGATCACTGGTCAATGGTACTGATATTCCATTTCTTTTAGTCTCCCGTTTTTATTACCTGCTTAAAATACTGTGTTTAAAGTTGATCATGCATAGTCTGTAGAAACCATCACTGAGAGTCAGATGGGACAGACTATCAAGTAGAGAGGTGAATTTATTATTGCTTATCCAGACTTACTCTTTCTAGGTTTGTGTTTAGACATCTGTAAGGTTTGAGCATCGTAAGTTATTAAAGGGAATGTTACCTTCTGCCCCCACTGCAATGAGATATTATTGCTATTTTCAGTTGCAGATGAAAGCTGGCATAATGCAAGTAATAAATGTTGCATTTTGCACCTCTTGTAAAAGCACTTTTCCTTGAAAATAAGTAGTTGGATCAACTGCAGCTTCAGCTTGTGAGTGATTCAGCTTCCAGCTAGTTCTCTGAGGAGCAATGAATGAGCTTGCCATAACAACCCCCTATTTCAGAGGGATGTGAGAGACACAAAAGAGAAAGATGTTCAGCTTTCAACACTGGCTTGTTTGGCAGTAAGAGTTAGGTGCTAATTCTCCTTTATAAATACACAGCTGATTTCCATTTGATTGAACTTGGAACTCAGTCATGAGAGAATGTGATTTTTCCTGTTTGCTTTAACCTTTTCACTTTCTTGAAAATCTGTCCCCACCCACACATATCAAACCTTGACTGTCATGAAAACATGGGTTTGGGTTTGTTTTGGGGGGTTATACATATGAAAATACAGTAATAATAAATTACATTTTTCATGTTTAGTGGCAGTTCCAAACTTCAGTTCTCACCACATCTTTGTGAGGGAGATGCAGACTGTGCTYATGGTGGATAAATGGTTACCTTTACCCCATGGTTAAGGGGTATGGCCAGTGCCAGATGCTAAGTTAGTGGCAAAGCCAGCTTTAGTTTGTCAATCATCCTGTGCCCCCCAAAGGTGCTTGCTCCACCATTGCCTGTTCTGCTTTTCTGGCCTTTCTCTGCCTTGCTCTTGTCTGCTAGCACTGATGACTGTCAGATTCTGCCACAAAATGCTTAATTACCCAGTGCAATAGAAAAAAGATCTGTGCTGGATTTGCAGGGCTTGTTTTATACTGCTGTAGAAAGATAGAGGCAGGACACAGAGTAGTCCAGTGATTCGTGGTGACAGACAGCATGAGATATGTCCAAAAGCACATAGCTGGGAGCAGGAGGGAGATCTTCCCTTTCAACAGTCTTCATCTGTGCATTTGGCTTTCTGTCACTCAGAATGGTACAGGCTTGCATAAAGCTTGCACAAAGTTCTCCAGGCTTGCACAAAGCTTGCTGGGATTTGCTTCCTTGTAGCTGTCAGGATATTGCGTTTATTTTTCATCCTTAAAAATATATATTCGTCTTACATAGCAAAAGATTAAAACTCCTGAGCTGATTTGAACATTTTATAAGTGGAAATCATTTCCAGGAAGAAGCTGAATCATCTATCAACTCTATGTATCAACAGCTTCACTTTAATCTTGCTCATCTTTTTCTCGTTTGTCTCCAGAGAAAGTATTTGCTTAGAAGAGAAAGATTGCATTTTCTGAAAAAATGATTGTCATTCTCAGTCTTGGTTTTGAAATGTAAATTTTAGTATTCCACAGGTAAAAATCACAGCAGGCACTGCGTCTTACTGGCTTTATTCGAAATAACTTGATACCAGGATCCAGTGATGAAATAATAGTGCACTAAATGCCTGTGCTGCTTTGATTGTCATCTTGTTAGGCCCTTGTCTTTTGTCTTCATCATCTTTGGGTTTGATGACAACACAGGTCTTTTAGGAGTGTTTTACCRGTTTTGGTCRGTTTGGTCACTGAACTGAAGTTCAGTGTGAGATTGAAAATGAGGGAATGATGGTGTTCCTGTCGGGGTGTCACCRCTTGTTCACATTCACAAATCCTTTTACTCATCTTCCTACAGTAAGATTCATTATGTAAATTGATTTTTATTTAAGTACAAATAATTGTGTCTCCAGGTGAGAAAAGTAAAATTATGATTTTATGGGTTTTTTGTTTRTTTGTTTAAAATATTAAATTGTTTGATATAGGTTCCCTAAATAAAGACAGGCTGACAATGTTTGTTTTTTTTTATTTTGAAATAATGGCTTTTGTGTTTTGCATTGCAGTTGTACTTTGAGGGGAGAGACTTCAGAGTGGAGTGGTGTATTGGTTTTTTTGGGGTTTTTTTTCTTTATCAACACATACACTTGGAGGAGGGAATACAACCTGTCAAAGCTCTAGAGAGAAGTTCTTTTCAAACAGACACCTTGGATATAATTGCAGTCATTGCCATTGATTTTGGTAGTCTGGGATTCTGCCCCTAAACGAAGGATTGTGAAGGGAAGGTATCTCTTAGCTGTCTTTCAGAGTGAATTCTGCTAAGTTCACACAAATTACTTCCAAATGAAAGGGATTTTAGTCCTCATTGTTTGGGCATGAGAAGCAGATGTGAGAAGATGTCCTTTCTTTTGTCAGTGTTGTTCAAGGAGAATGCTKCAGTACACAGAATAGTGCTGAAACTCACAACCTGTAATCTGCCAATGCCACTGTTAAGGCTCAGCTCCTCACTAATGTTTTTCTCTCAGAGTAGAACTGTGGCAGAAAAAACAAACATGTAAGTGCTACAGTGAATGTGTCTGCATTGATTTGTTTCAGATCCTCTCTTCAACCTAAGTTTCCTTGGTTTCTGCTAAAGGAATGGTGAAATAGTGTTTTTTCGTGCTGGTGTTTTTCTCGTCAGACATCCAAAAAGGTTGTTTTTAGATCTCTATAGAAGAAAAACAGAGCATTGGTCATGGCTTTGTTCCCAGTTCCTGCTTGGGSTCTGGTACCATTTGCTCTTTAATTCCAGAAAGGGAATTAACCTTGAACTTCTTAGGTGCCAGCATTGTTCTGTCTATTGGCTGAACTTGTGSTATCCTCAGATATGTTCTGTCATTTCATCTGTCTCCAGCGGAGATTTTTATTGCAAAGAGTAGATTGATGACTGTGCCTGATATCTGAAAAACRTATTTTGAGAATATATGTAGAATAGAATGCCAACAGGAAAAATCTGTTCWGTGTCATTGGAGAGGCAGATGCAGGTTTTTCATCTTTGTCCAGATCAAATCAAAATGACATTGTCTTGTTTTATACATGACTGCTCTCCAGTGACTGTCACTTTAGTGATTTTCCTCTGTCAGCAGATTTGGAGTTTGAAACACAAATTTTGCTATAATTAACTACATCATTCTCATACTCCATTCCCACCCATTCCCAATGCCATTGTGAATTCTAATTTAAGAAGAATCAACTGTGGTTGGCAAATGAAAATACAGTTTAGATAATAYTTTGTTTGTTGATTGAAAAAGACATTTGAATGTACTTTTTACTGATACATGAGATTCATACTGGGATTGTGTTTGCTGTTTAGTTTTCCAAATTGAATGACTAGGCTGAGCCAGAGAGGCACAATAACCATTCCAGAASATACAGTTGTCATCTGTGTCTGTGCCAAATAACAGGGGAAAAATTGCACCTCTCAAATACAAGATGGTACTTTATGGTTTTGCCTAGTTAATTTTCAAATCTAGTAGAGGTTGTCTCCTACTAAGATACCACAGGGGAAGGAATCCTTGTTAAAGGAAGAAATAAACCTGGGAACTACTCCTTTTTGTTGGCTGCTCCAGATGGTCCCAAGGCTAGAGAGGTGGATGTAGGTCCATTATAGATGTTCCATAAACTTTGTGCAAGGGGTTCGATCTTAGATCAGCTGGTGTAAAACACCTGAGCTCTGTCAGCCCTAAATTTAGACATGAGGTACAAATGAGTATGATAGACACTGGGTTAAGATGGGAGGAGGAGAGACACTGATGGTGCAGGACAGATTGATGGAATTGCTTTTATTTATCACTGCACTCACACAGAGACTGTGGTGGGTTCAGTGTTAAGTAATCTAAATGAATTCTGTTAAAGTAGTAGGCTCTCATGTACATATAGTTTATTACATACATAATGTGTATACATACACTCTTTATTAAAGAAAAACAAGAAGGAGTTGAGGTGTCTGTCTTTTAATGCCATTACTATTTGTTCAGGAACAGCTTTTTTTTATCGTCTCTTATTTATTTTTTTTCCTTTCCTTTTTAGGAATGCCAAGTGATTTGGCAATAGCAATCAGACCAGCCATAACAAATTTAATTTTCCTGAAGTACATACATTTGCATTTTTGAGTGCTTGGCTATGCAGAGTGTTAGTATGATTTTTATCTGTAATGTTTTCTGGTTTGTGTGTTGCTAGGTCTGCTTTCACACCCCTCAGTTGTTCTCGGTGCCATCTGACAGAGTTTTCTCAAATATTGGGGGAAAATACTCTCWGCAGAATCAGTGCTGCCCAACAAACCCAGAAGGAGCTTGAGTGAAGGCAGTTAATGCTGTCACAATGATTGAGTAAATAAAGCTACACTGATACCAAATGGAATGTTTTGTTCTGACAGAAAGTCTGTTTCTATACAGAATTCAGTATCAAATTATAATAAAACTCTGGGTTGTCAAATGTGGGATCACATCAGCAGGAACATTGTTATATCTACAGTGAAATACCTGATGGGCCTGGTCAGTCATGCTTGGGGGACAGGAATGATTCCTTGAGTTCTGTGCACCAAGRAATGAGGTAGATAAAATTGTTAATTTTGCTGCTGCCAGATGCAGGTGGAAGGACTTCTTTCACCAGGAACTCTGTGTGCAATTCTTTTCAGACAGTTCTGTTTGCAGTTCTGGCTCAGTTCTAAACTCAGGTTAGAATTTCACAGAGAGGGAAGAAACAGCTACTGGAGTGTSGAGAGAATTTCTGGAGCTGACATTTTTAAGTATTTGATGGCAGTGTACCATCTGATGCAAAGACTCTTCAGTGTGTGCTGGTGGTTAAGGCATGATTGAGTGCAATTTCTGTTTGCCAGGTTCTGAGGAATCATGGATAATTGACAATCCAGAGCTGGCTCTGGTTGATGAAGAGCTCGTTAGTTCCTTTTGCTAATTCTGTGCACGGTTGATTTTCAGTTTCTAGTCACTAGGTGGCAAAATACCACTTTCGGATTCACAAGCCCTTTCTTTAAAAAATGCTCTGTACCCTTGCAGAGGAAGATAATTTTCGTTCAGTCTGGGAAGCTGTAACAAGTCTAGTGCAAAATGAAAATCTGATAACATTTTTTTGGGTGTATTTAAAATTTCCAGTAATAGTAACACTTCCAATATATCTGAGCTGATCTACCTTTATACTTAATATATTCCTTTTCTCTTGTTCATGTAGGAATGGAGTTTTCTGTYTTATAAACTCCAAACTGATGTTTCTAGGGACTGCCTTGTATTTGTCTGATTACCACCATGAAAGTGACATTAGTTAATGCCAAACACTTAAACTAACCCTAGATGCCATTGGGAAATGTCTTCCTTATTTATTGTGATACTTACTCCACAGATATCATCAAATTTGCTTCCTCTAATTTTAAAAACTGCAGTCAAGAATAGGATTTGGCCAAAATTTGTGAGGAAAGCCATGTTTAAGACATGCTCATCCAGTGACTTGGCTGTGAGACTGAATTTATCAAAACTCTCTGAATTCTCTGTTTTAAGAAATGTTCTGCCCTTATCTGTCCCTATGAGCTCTTTAGGTTTGTATTATAACTGCTTACCAACACATTTGTTGTTTTAGCAATATGTAAACATCTCTAGTTGTCAGGAATTGCACACATTTTAATGGCCTGTCCTCATGACAGCTGTCCACATTTAATTGGGCTTTGAAAAGAATAACAAATTCACACACACTTGTGGAATGTCAGTAACAATGTCAACAATGAKAGAAAAATAATAAACAGTACTCTGAAAATGACATTATCATAATGTTACATAATTAGGAGATACCAGTTCAGTCAAAAAAAACAAAACAAAAATGAAAGTAATAAGTTGCTGCAAAAAGTTAGGACAATGCACATATTTACATTGAACTGATACAGACAGCAAAATGTCTGAAATTTCACATTAGTTTCCCAAATGATTATGGGAAAGAAATATATTTAATGCTATAAAAAGCAGGCTTTTAGCTTGAGTGCCTTTTTTCTTTTTCATGTTATGAGGCTATTGAAAATTTGAAAGATTAAGCAAAATTTTATAGCAATAGCAAAATGGGAATTTTCAAAGGATTGCACAAAAATTTGCTTTGTGGGCAGTTACCAACATAGTGTGAAAGCATTTGGGACAGCAATGATTTCAACGGGCCATTGCTGTATTTTCTTGCTTGTATTGGAACACAAAATTCCTTTCAGAATCACAGATACTCTTAAAAACTGCTGCTCCTCTCCTCCTGGGATAAAGAGCTGTTTCAGGCCTTGATTTCTGAATGATCATCTTCTGCCTGTGGATAGACAGGCACAAATCAAAGTCAACATCTGTGCATCTTAACCCATTTTCCATCCTGTTAYAATAGGAGCATATGCTCTCTGCCTCTGTCATGCAAGCATTGAGATAAATGGGATGGTGCAGATTTGGATAGTGACTGAGGCTGCTGAAGTTTGGGAGGAAAATCCTCTAGGTGGCAATAGGTAATGGAATTGTGGAGTTGTTTTTCCTACCTCTTGCTTCTATTCCAAACTTCACTTTTCTAGGGTCATACGTTACCTCTTTCCCTGGCAGTTGAGCTGGAGGCAGGGGGCAACTCTATGGGAATAATTATCTGCAGCTTCTCTTTTTACTCCCATAAAAAAGCAAATCGTGAGATATTACAGGGAGAAATGATGGAAATATTTTGCTGTGCTCCAGAACTGTATTTCCTTTTTTAACAGAAGTCATTGGGTCACACTGACTGCGGAAATTACTGGTGATGCATCCTGTGCATAGTTCACTTAAGTGTTAAACTGCAGAAAAAGACATTTATTCTTTGTCATGTATATTTACTCTGTCAGAGGAATCAGGCACTGTCCTTTGATGGTGTTCTCCAGCAGACTGAGCTGGGGTAGAACTTTTATGCCCTGTTTTGAGTAAGAAAAGGGCACCTGTGGACTCTGGCTGTTTGGCAGGCTGAAAATGGTTTTAACCACTTTAAAGTATTAGTGCTCAGTGAAGTCATTGTGGTAGTAGTTTGCTGCTGTTAAAAGAGTTGAAGCCTGTACACTACTTAAACTTTATTTAAATTCTCAAAGGAGAGCCTACATGGTACTGAAATGGTACAGAAATTACATATCTGGCCATTGCATGTATGRAGTTGAATTTAGATTTTCGTTTCTCAAAAGGCCTGCCCTTCCTTCATTTTGAACTAGTCCTCTCTTTCTTCTCTCTTCATAGGTGCCCATTCTATGCATAAATGTGCATTATTTTGCATATAATAAATATATATATTTGCATAATATTACATAAGCACAGGGTCTGTTTTCCCTTAACACCCACTTCAGGCATTCAGCATTTCCATCTCGTACCTGACTGTTCTGTGTGCAGCTCTATTCACTCCCCAGTCTCTCTATCCACCCACTCAGCCCTCAGCCTCAATCCCCAGTTCCCTCAGCTCTCTCCACACACATTCACCTGTTTGTTTTACATATTCCATKTACCCCCTAATTGGAGATCCTTATATGCTCCATCTGTGTGCTCGCCCTTCCTCTGGTCTTTTATGCACCAGAACAAGGATGCTGGGATGTGGATATGTGTGGGAAGTGTGGAGAAGGGGAGGAAGCTGAGCTGAGGAGGACCTGGTACAGATCCATGGATTTATGGTGGGATGGAAAAGCCACAGGAATGCTGCAGGGCAGGAGATTGTTGGCCCAGGGAGAAGCTGAGGACTGAGGTTTAGCCTCACTACTGCCTTCTCTCAGGAGGCTACAGCTTCTTCCTCCTCTTCCTTCCCTTCCTSCCTGCACTAAGAATGTGCAGGCGGTGGGATTCAGTGCAGGCTCTGCAAGCTCTCTGGTCCAGGGGAACAAGGAACCCCAGCATCCTGCCTTTGGCAGTGTCATCACTGGGTGCCCTTGGGTGAATATGGAAATATGAACCCCTTACTCTCTCCTTCAGGGATTTTCTTGGCTCTTTCCCTCTCACCCCCAGTGTTTTACAGGTACTCCCCAGTTCGAGTGCCGCTGATCTCAGTTTAAAACTCCCAGCACCATTGATTTTGTAACTCTGTGTTAACTCACCGGATGTAACAGCGTGGTGCTGCGTAGGTTTTAGTACATTTTAGCATTACCTATACATCAGTCAGTTTTAATTGTTTATGTTGTTGGTCCTGGGGAGCTGTAGCTCTGGTTTCACCTGCACAGAATGCTAAATGCAAAGTGCTTCAACACTCAGGAGCTCTAATTTACCTGTCAACACATCTGTCATCATTGAAMGGGAGAGGAGATTTGGCATAAGGCAGTTATTCCTTAACCAGTTTCAATGACTGACGTCTGGGCAGAGCATTGCTGGGAGAAGGTTGGTGGCATAACCACAATAATTTTTTTGTAAGAAACCAAAAACCAAAACAAAAAACTATCCCSAAACCCAACCCAAAAAAACAAAGAACCAAGCAACAAAAACAAACCCACCAAAACCACACAAACTCCCCACCCCCCAAAAAACAACAAACAAACAATCAAAAAAGTTTAAACTATAATGAAACTATTAAATAGCCTAGTTTAGGGCAAGTGAGGGAAGTATTTTAGAACACACAAAAAAAATGTTACGAACACATATTTTCCAGATACAGGAGTAAAGTTTCTACTATATTACTGCATAAAACATGAAAAAAAATTTGTCAGTTTTCCCTTTCTCCTGAAGGTACTTTCTCTGGTTTTGGTCTAACCAGACTTAAAGATCTGTCACTTAAAAAACTGGCAACAGAGATAGAAGACACACTTTAAGCACTGAAAGMGTTTGTAACCGAAATTTAATTAACTGTGGGAATAACCAACATGAACCTTGGTTCAGTAGCCACAGGCAAAATTTAATTTTAAAAGCACATTTCCATTTGAGAAAGGGTGGAATACTCAGAAAAAGTGTATATAAGAAGTGTTTATTCTGTAATTGAGTTATACTCAATATATGAGTGGACAAGGYATGTCTGAACTGTTGACACTGGATTAGTTTGTAAAATACTTTCAATTAATGTGATAAATACCTGCTTTCCCTGAAATGGTATTTTAACTGTATCTAACAAAAGCTGTTAAAAAAATGAAAACAAGCCATTTCTGCTTTTGCAGATATTGCAAATCCTGGAAACAGCACTAAATTACTGGATTTTATGTATCAAATAAAATGCCTTTGTAGTTTTTATAAGGGATCGGCTTCTTTTTCTTCTTGCAATTAGAATAAAAGCACAAATTWAAAAAGTGTACTTAGAGAAGGGTTATGCAAAACTCAGGTTTTCCTGAGTGTGAGCCTGTTAGGCTCTCTTAAGATGACAGATTCAGTTCAGCAATAGTGAATTTAAAAAAAAGCTTAATTCAGTGCATGCATGAGCATAACTTTCTGAGTCCTGGAGAGATTATGTTTGCCATCAATAGGTGTATTCCCTTGGAGTTATCCCTAGCACAGGGTGGGGTGTCTGCTGTGTACACATGTGTGAAATTTTAACTGTCCTGATCCTTGGGCTCCACTTGAATCCCTGGATCCTGGTCTGAGTGACACAGGAGAAAACCCARCATGTACAAGCATTTAAGTTGGATCAGAGGGAATTTGTGGGAGAAATAGTGCATTTTCTTTGGAGAGGCTTCTCTTCCAAGAAGATATTGCGTCACTGAGTGTACTTTGTATCCAGATCCCCTCAAAAAATGCTTACTTGGGTAAAATATCTTTTAAATACTATCTATGTGTGGTTAACAGAGATAGAAAAAGATATCTGACAGAAGGTAACTTAAAAGTTGATTTGAAATGCATGCAAAACACTACATTATTTGGAACTGTCAGGTCGGGAACTTTTGTTGTATAAGTTATTGTAGTTATAAAAAGTAGAGGGGCTCCAGAGCAGGGGAACATGAAGATATGGTGCTTAGGAACATGGTTTACTGGTGGACGTGGCAGTGCTGGGTTAATGATTGCACTTGATAATTCTAAAGGTCTTTTCCAACCAAAACAATTCTGTGATTCTGTGATCTGTATCTGTAGCAGTCCTTTCCTTTTGGCAGGTCATTGGAAAGGATGATGTGGCTGTACCATCCCACCTGTACAAGGTGATCCTTGCCAGACGGAGCAGAACGTCCTCAGAGCCCCTGGTGCTGGGAGCTTTTGTGGTGCCCAAYGATCCCATAGGCTTCAGCCACCAGCTGACGGACTTCCAAGTCAGTGTTGAAGATCTGGAAAAAATGTCGGGTTTAGTTTTCTTTCCCCAGGTGGACAAGACCAAAGATGTTAAAAATATCTGTGAGGTGGATACCTGCAAACTGATGGGCTTCAAGGAATTCACGTTGTACATCACTGCCCGCAAAGTGCAGAGCGCCCGGACACTGCGCCGGCTGGAGAAAGCCATGTCAGAGTTACAGGAGGCAGGAATTGAGCCTGATGAGTATCTCCTCAAGCTTTACAAGAAGAAGGAGGAAGAACTGCTGCAGGAAAAACCAGTAGCAGCTAGAGAAGGGAGAGCTGGCTGAGTACATGTTCAGGAAGCTGTTTGGGGTTTTGGAGCGGGGAACTGAAGGCAAACACAAAGACAAGGGTTCCTTGAATCATCTTTTTTTGAGTTGTGAAAACAATAAAGAAATATTTGGAAGCTTGTGGGTTTGGAATAATGTTCCTTCTTGTGTAACGTGATGCACATGCGTGGTTTGCTGCAGTGGTTAGATATGGAGAGTGTAAATGACCCCTTTCTRTCCCTAATAGATCACTGGACCTCCAGGAAGGGCTTTGTGCTATTTTCCATCTGGGACGTCAGACTTAGGGTTTGTGTGGAATCCCTTCCAGGAATATCACAAAAATAGACAGTAGGCACCTTGGGAGTACGACTGGAACGTGTTTAAATGGAATTCCGCCCACAAATGCCTTTCACTGCAGTGCTGTAGAAGCAATTGTACTTTMTGGAATATTTTGAAAATTGTGTTAATGAAGAAATATTTCATTTTTACTCTTTTATTAGAGACCTGTAAGACATAACCTGGTCTGTCCTTAGTTGTATTAACCCAAACCTCTCCTGATCTTGCGTGCTTTGGGTACTTTAGTATATCATGAGCTCACAATTGTTATCATTTGCGGCATACTTATTCCATCATGTAGAATTCTGCATTTTTTTTTGTAAGAAAACCCCAATAGAACTGAAGTTTATACAAGTGCCTACCAGYGTAGGCTGGGTTTTCACAAATTAATGTAACCTTAATACTTAATTTTAGTCACTAACTTTGGATAAACATGTTTTCTTCCATATTGTTTGAGAGGTGAGCACTGCTTGCGTTTTGGTTGTAGCCACTGGCTTGCTCCCCAACGCCTGCCTTTGGACTATAAACTATGCAACAAAACTTGTATATGAAAGCAGAAGATTGACTGAAAATGCATTTCCACTTCTTTTTCAGTGGCAGCTGATGTTACTCAGATTTGCACCTGCTTGGAAGATCTAATGAATTTTTTTTTTGTTACTTTTGTACTTTATTTGGGTAACTTAATGTGGCTTGTATCCTTTGACATCTTACATCTGAAAAGAAASAGTAAAATCTCAAAATATTCAGATTTTTTTTTTTTGATGATGAGAATTGATTGACATTCGGAGTTTGTACCATAAAAACACCTTCAGTAGTTTTCACATGAAAGAAGGGTCATGTAATGCCTGGCTGAATGGGGCTGTTTTCCAAAAGGATGAATCAGGAGCATTATTTGGATACTGTGAATCATCAACTGGGTGTTTTAAGAACTCTAGTTTCTTTCATCTCTACTCAGTTGCAGTATCCCAAAGCAGATCACTTCATAAAGCAAGCCATGGTTCCCATGACRCTTTTGTGTTTGCCAAGAACATGTACACAAAATCCAGACATTTAAATCTGGAGAAATGTCTCTAGCTACGGACACCATAAAAGCCTACTGCCCACATGAATTAGAGAGAAATCGGCTGAAATCCTGACAAAATATTTGCTCACTTCAATTTTATCCCAGAACTATGGATGTAAATCCTGTCAGATACAAGAAAAACAGTAAATTGCAAAACAAGAAGCCACATCTCCCTTTTCAGAACRTGGGAGATGTCAGGGGGTGTTGCCTGGAATAACAAAGTGCCGATGCTTCATGTGCCTCTTGGTGGTCCAGTGAGGGTTTCATTGGAGTCTGAGCAGCCTTTGGGCACTGCCATGGTGTCCCCTTTGGAACAGATACCTGTTCATTGCCCTTTGCATTTTTTTCCCCTTTATTTGAATTATTTATGGTTTTTAATTCAGCTTCCACTTTCCTTTTCATCCTTTCAGCTGAGAGGTTACAGGTCTGCCTTGCAGTGCTCGTACACCCATGGGCAGCCGAAGCAGTTCTCAGTGCTGCAGGTTCGTGTCCACCCATAGCAGAAAGCTGCCTTGGGACAGTGCCAGGTGTGTGTGAGGAACTCCAGGTGTGTGTGAGGAGCTCCAGGTACCGTCCCTTGCTGCTGACAGCTCACCACTGCAACAGCAGCAGAAGCGCCAAGTGCATTCCTGTGGAGTCCTGCTATGGAGACAGCTGCTCCCTGACTGCACCTCTTCAAGCCTTGCATGCCCCCTTGGATTCCTGTGARCCCCAATTACCATGATTCCCATGCCTCGTGGCTTACAGCATGGACTGGGCTCCCTGGATCGTTTTCAGCCCCGTTTGAGCGTGGTTGGTGTTCTTCAGCTCCCCTTGGAGGGCAGCAGCAGGTGGTGAACCGTGAAACCACTTCCAGAGCTACTCCGTGCCAAAGAGAACATTCACCTGCTCCCGTCCTGCTGGTTTCCTGATCCCAATTAACTGTGGAGTCTGGCATGGAGCAAAAAATGTGCTTTCTTTACAGCAGGAAATAYAAGACGAGTAATAGCAAAGGGGTGAGGCTTTACACACTTGTTTGAGCCACCTCTGTGAGTGATTGATTCAATGTCCGTGAGAACTCTGTGTCCATCTGTCATTCCTGTTGCACAATTAATCACGTGCATCTCTAGTGACAGTGGGAACCTCTGTGCTGCAGCYAAGCAGCAGGAGGCCTGGAAATGGAGAAATCTGTTCTTCCACTGTTCTTCTGTGTTTGTTTTAGAAGATAAATAACCAAATCACAGGGAAAGTTGACAACTAGGCTGTCCACAGACTGATACAGTGATTTTTTTTATATTCCCCTGGCTGGCTGCTCTTGATTGTTTCTGCTGGTCTGGGGTCAGGRTGAAAGTGATGGGAGACAGGAGGCAAAAGGGAAGGGAATGCAGGGGAGAGCTGTTGCTTTGTTCATGGACTTTGGACAGTGCTCAGTGCACTTTGGTATTTGGCCTTTTGAGGGCAGACTCCTTCCACAGTGTCAGCTTCGGCAGCCAAACATGGGAGACATGAACTGAGTGCCTCCAGCCCATAATAACTGTATTTCTCTTTGTGGTACTAAAATACCTGTTTAAAATGAGCAGTTTCAAGCATTATATTGAAGCATTATATCAAGTGCAGTATGAAGCTAATGATTTTTCCYAAATAAGGGTTTTGACAATAATATCTGGAAGTGCTTTCACATTGACCACCCAAGTTGTGTGAGACAAAAGGCAGTTTTGTCTCCAGCTTCTCCATGAGTTTCATTCTACATGAAGATTTAACTCTGCACTGATATCTTGCAGTGCTGTTGATTTGCACCTGTAAATATAATTGKGTGGGGAGAGAGGAGTGGAATTAAAAGTTCTCATTTTTATTTTTGTGTGATTGCTTTATTTCAGAGCACTTTTCAATTTGTCCTGTAGTTTTAAAGATGGATCTTATTTGCTAGTTGTGTTGAGTGCTGCATTAAACTATAGAGAAATAGTTTCTCTCCTGAAAAATATGTTGGACACACCAGGCAACAATTGGAAGAACAGAAAATATACAAGCAGAAATTTGAGGATTTCTTTCATCAGAGGAMTTCAGTGGTGCTGCAACACCCTTTGAGTGTTCTTTCCATCACTGGAACCATCTCCCTGACAAAGACACTTAGGTGTCCTGTTATATAACACATGGAATTAAGGCTGGAAAAGACCTCTAAGATCATTGATTGAACCATTAACACTTCATGGATGCCAGCCTGGTGAAGGAACCCCCAAACCCTCCTGTGGCCATCCTGGTGCCYGTGTGTTTGTTTCCCAGCAGTGAAGGTGTGGAAGAATTGCATATAAACCTTAATGTGTTGTTGCTGATAACATGGCTCAGTGGGGAGGTAAGGAGCAATTTTGTTCTTATTTTTGAATTGTCTTCTTCAGTCACACAGGAAAAGCTTTTCTCACCATGCAGCAAAGGAAATGTTTATTTTCTTTTTTTTATTCTTTTGGTAATTTTTTGATTCAGGTCCATCTAATCAGCTCCACCCACACAGTGGCAGTGTAGCCAGTTCTCACACGCTTCCTAATAACCATCTGCCCATGCAATTACTGGCTTGTCTGCTTTTGCCATAGTGTGGAGGAAAAGCCTGAACCAGAGCTTTGAGTATTTGCTTGAAATACCTGAAGTGTGTGTGGATGCACACTCTGGGATGGAACACGGTGCTGGCTGTGAACAGCCCCCACTTTCTCATGCTGTAAATCATTATAGAGCAACTGGCTTTTCCCATTGTGCCATTCAAACAGGGCAGGTTCCCCACCTGCTGTGAGAAAAACCAGCAGCTGTGGCAATATAATATTCCAAAAATAGTCACTCCCAAGAGCTGAACACAAAGCTGATAATGTTGGTTTGAGAAACACAATGGCTGCCATCCCAGTGTCTCCATCAGTGGGTGGGGAGAGAGACAGGAAACAGGTCTGAAAGGAAACTCTTCCAACTCTGCTTAAGAAACAGAGCAGAAATATTTAGCAGATCACAGAAGTAAATTTGGATTGTGTCAAGAATAAATATTTCCCATGACAGCAAATAAAAAACAGTGCAAGTTTTCCTTATCATCTCTCAGCAGCTGACGGGGCAGGGCTCAGCACTGAGCAGACTGGAGCCAGGAAAGGAATGGGAGCATGTGCTGAGCTGGTGCTTGACAGCCTTAAATCCTGTCCTATCTTTCCTTGGATGCATCATTCTGGAGGAGGATCGTCCCATCTCCTTCCAAGCCTCCTTTTGCTCCCACATACAAAGAAAAATATTATTCCTGTCCACACGGTTGTTTTGTGACCCAGACGATGCTCTTTGGTGCTGCAGTGCCTCCARCCTTGCCCAAGCTCCTGAGGAGCCACAATAGGACACAAAAGGATGGGCAGCCAGGCTGTAAAACTGGGTTTGAGCTTGGGTTTGGTTAGAGATGTTGTAAAATGCAAGGCAAGCTAAGACTGGAAGGTGAAAGCAGGTGAGAGAGCTGACCCAGCCCATGGCAGTGCTAGAGGGCAGGATGCCAAACTACCCTCAGCAGGTCCCTTGAAGTGCACATGAGCTGCTGCAGKGGGAACTGAAGGGCTGCAGAGCATCACCCAGACATCAGGCGTCAGCTCACCTAATGAGCTGAAGCTCCAGAAAAAGSTGCTGGGATTCACCTGACTTGGTTTAGCTTCATCTTCAAGACATCTGTACTGCTACTCCTGCTACTACCCTATTGCTAACTGCATTTTTGTATCATTAATCCATCAGACTGACTTTCCAGTCGAGGGAAATCTAATCAGAGAATCTCCCTGGTGAGAGGCATGTGAGTGACAGGGCTGCCTTTCCCCACTGCCACCCTGGGCCTGGGTGGGGTCTGTGGAGTCCTGCAAATACTGCCAGGGTTAACGAGCAAATTCAGGGATTGCTTGGTGTGTGTTAGCCTGGGAGACAACACCTTATCCTTTTYCTCGTCCTGTGTCACAGGCATCCTGGAATGTCACATAAGTGTAACGGGAAAGCTGCACAGGGAGGAGCTGTGCAGGAGCAGCAAAAATCTGCATGGAAATTTCCCATTCTCTCCTCTCAGCTCCACTCTTCAGGTGTTTCAAAATGCGGGGAGATTCCCGTGGGCGGGAATGTAAAATGTGTGTTCGTGTGGAGTTGGGATCAGCGTGTGGCTGCGTGGGAGAGGAGTTTTGGCTCCAGGGTTGTGTTTTCATTGCGTGAGATCTGTGCTGCAGCGCGTGGGAGACTTCAGGAAAGAAGTTGCTGTTGCTGCCATCGGGGTGARTCCCATCGGTAGCAGAGCAGCACTTTCAGCACCTCTGGGCTTGCCTGTCCTGAGCCCTTGCCAGGAATTTGGTGTCCAGATTCCTGGCAATGTTTTTCTCCCAAAGTCATACAAAAAGCAGGCACACACASTAGAAACGCTGAAGGCCAATATTCAACCACCCCTGCACCCAGTTTGCACAGGGGATTTGAACTCCAGGTTGCCAGTGTCAGGGGGRACATGTCCTCTGTGGGGCTGCAGGGAGAAGTGGGATGTGAACTTTCCTGCTCTAAAGTATATCTATTCTCTTTAAAGTGCATCTGCTGTCCCTAAACTGCTCCGTAGGTCTGGCTGCCACCAGGCCAGTGAGGGAGGATGCAGTGTTCACTGCAGAGTTTGTGGGTGCTGCCAGGTGCGAGTCGGTGCCCCACAGAGGCTGTAAGTGCTGGGAAGAGATGGTTGAGGCTGTGCAGGAGCACGTTTGGGGTATCCCACTGAGCAGCASCCCCAGTGCTGCACATATGAACAGGAGAACCTGGGGAGATCTGGGATTTCCCATGGCCTTTGGAGTCTCGAGTTAGATACTCCTGTTCCATGTGCTGAGACTTCAGGGACCTGAAGATTAAGHCAGGTGATATTTTTTTAATGCAGCGTGTGATAAGCACAGAAAATATGGAGTCCAGGCATTTGCACGCTCTTTTTCATGGTGAACTCTCCCYTGAGCATGACCTTCCTCACCCCCATGGTCCTCCTTAGCCCCCCATCCCCATGCACTCTTTCAAGGCATCAGCTTCTCTTCATTCTCCCCCTTTGTCCTCCTCCTGTGTTGGAAGCTGCCATCACCAAAGCCAGCATGTTGCTCTTACTAATAGCAAGGTAATCAATTTGAGTCACTGTATACATTAGTAATGGCCATGTAATTCTAGTGCAAATTAGGTTTGGGCAGGCTGTGAAGCCTGAGATGTCTCGTCTTCCTGAGCAGAGCTTGGATTTACTGTCCTCTGGGGAAGGCCACAGTGAAACACCCCTCTGCCCCCCTCACAAATCCTCCCTTGATTGGATACAGTATGGTCGTCTGATTAAAATTGTGCAGCGGTTCAGAAAATGATTTTCAGCCAGTGCTTCACAGTAAATTACTTTTTTTTTCCCGCCAAGACAACAAATTTTTACCTCAAGTACAGCTGTACTGTAACACTGAAATGAGAAGCTCAARAAAAGCAAGATGCCAGTGGGGTGAAGATGGAGAGAGGCGGGGAAGCACCTGGTGGTGGTGACACCCTGCCAAGGAACATCCCTGCTGCAGCTCCTGAGCCCAAAGCCTGGCACCCGCTCCYGGGGTGATGCTGCCACTCACACCCAGACTCCTTTTCCCACTGAGACAAGCCCCTGTGCCATGAAGTGTCCTGTGGTGCTCACCACTGTGTCCCTGTGTGGTGTGTCCCCGTTCCTGACATGCCTTGTCCGTACCTGTCACCAAACTGCCAGCTGTCACCAAACTGTCACCAAAYGGGAGGTGGATGGGAGGAGCAGAGTGTGTGCCACCTTCCCTCCACCCGATGGCCACTGCTATCTCTGGGGCAAGGAAAGCCCCAGAACAAGGTGCCCACCCGTGCTGGCCATGAAACATTTCCCAGCTCTAGGTGGTTAAACACCCACTTCACACTGAGCTGTCACTGAAGGAAATACTCATTTTTTCCTCAGTCTGTGGAATCTCCTGTTTTCCATGCAAGCACCCCAGTGATGCCTGAAAATCCATTTGTCCCTGCTGCCTGATCCTGCATAGCTCACTCATTGAAAACTCTGCTGATGCTCTTCTGCATGGGGAGAGCCTACCATGTGGGGAAAGTCTCCCTTCCTTTAAGTGCTGTGGCAAAGCCTTGGCAGGGAAAGATGCAACTTCCAAGATGAGTCTMATCTTCTAAGATGAATCTCATCCATCTTGGGGTGCCCAAAGGAGGGTCAGGAGGTGCATCACCCTGCCTTACCTTCTAAAAAGCMTCTTGAGTATCTGTCTGCAGGAAAGTGTCTTTGGCTGTGACTCTGATGATGTCAGCCAATTTTGGCATGTTTGAGCTTTGAGGAGTGTGAGTTAAGCACTCAGGTCTTTCTGGTGGCCTCTCAACCCCTTGTGCCCCCCTACTCAGTGCCCAGCCTGTGCTGAGTCTCCAGGCACTGGGAACACAGGACTGAGCCTCACTTCAAACACCTCCCACCCATGGCAGAGGCAGGGCCTKTCAAAGGACGCAGGGTAAGGAAGAGAGAAAAATCAATACGTAGAGCAAATGTATCCCTGAGAGGGAGTGGCTGGTGCTGAGGGAAAGGGAGATGTGATTTTTTTTAAATTAGTGATGGGTAATTTATTGTCTRTGTTTCAATGTGTCTGTGTGTAATTTGAAGTGCCTTTCACCTGGTGGTATTCCACTGCACATATGTGGGCTTGCACTGAGGTGAAGGTCTGAATTTACCATAATTTTGTGGTTTTCCTGCAGGAGCTGTGACAGCCTGGGGGYGTGGATAACAACAGGCAGTAAAGCAGCTTTATGTGTGGTATATTTAAGATATATGTTTGTATTCCAATAAATGTGAAAATGATTTGCTCCCTTTTGAGAAAAAAAAAAAGAAAAAAATAATTAAATGGTAACTACAAGTCTGCCAATGGCAATGAACTGCCTGCCTCTTTAACAGCCTAGAAGCAAGAGAAAAATTTGTATATGGTACAAAAAAAGCGAAGGAAACTTTGCCACAACCAGAACAAACTTCCAATCTTTGCTGCAACACAGGCTCTCCCCACCTCMGATTTGCTTCCTGAGCAGTGGGTAGTGCGAGGGAGGGAAGGGCTGTTTATTTAATTAAGAAAACTCGTTCCACAGCGCATTGGCACTGAGCTGGAAAGGAGCAGCTCCATTGCCCACTCCCTCTGCCGATCCCCGCAGGATCGTTCCTCACCGGGGATGATTAGTGCCTTCATCCATCCAATTTGAAATGTCACATTTCCTGCTGCAATTAGAAGGAGCTTTTACCCACAGGATATGTGTGTGTGCGTCTGAGGGGGTGTTTTCGTGCCCTTCAGGTAAATGTTTTATTAAGCAGTGTCCAACACATAACACAAGTAGAAAAGAAACGTATTGCTAAAGACTGTTATTGCAGCTTTCACGACCTTTCAGAGATCCCTGGGAACTGGGAAGAAGGAGTAGGCTTATAAAAAGAAGTGCARTCTTGCTTTTTAAGCTGAGAACAGKAGAGATGTAGTTTYAGCATGATCAGATCCCAAAAGGAGCTGCTTTCMCCCTGGCAGGGATTGCTGGGACACAGCAGAAGCAGCTGCCCTGTCCCTCCTGACACCACCTCCAGGCAGCTGGCAGCAAATCTCCATCACGTTTTGGTGGAGACAGACAAAACATGCCAAAGGACACTTGCTGCAGGTGAAATCCCCCATGGTGACACACCAGTCCTGTGCCCTGCTCCGAGGGTGCCCAGCGTCCCTGGGCTGGAGCGGGTTGTGCCCAGGCAATGGGGCTGCCTGAGCTGGGCAGAGGGCTGGAGAACCCGCTGTTTTGATCACAGTCTTGGCCCACACCATCTGACACTTCTGTAGGACACCTGGTAGGGTGATGATGTGGGCTGGGGGCTTTCMTTCCTGAGAAATCTGGATGAAAGCAGCCAGTTTGAGGAGAGGAAGAGACACAGTAATTAATGCAAGCCATTCTGTACTCACACTATTTAATTTACTGGTACAGCATCCCTGAATATGCCTCGAAGGTCATGAAAGGGCAGTCCTGCTCAAGGAGCTCATCCTAAACAGGGGGTGCCTCTGGTTCTGGTGTGTCTGCAAAAAATTTTCATTCCATTTGCTGTCAAGTGGATACATTCTTTTTAATGGAGCACAGAACAGATCCAACATGGTCTTGGCTATGACAMAAAACAGGAATTATGTGTTTACTTCCTGCAGCTGTGTAAGAAGATGACATTCCTACCCAAATGGCTTAAAAGTTTTCAGGTCTGAACCTACAAACCTTTATTCATACAAGTATCCTCAGACTTCCAAGGGGGCTCCTCATAAAAAGAAAATTTTCCTATTTAGTGGTGGTGTGGGGGTGCTGCTACTTCACTTTTGGGGTGACTTTGCACAGGTACTGGAAAATGGGCCAAGATGTTTGTGGCTTGCAGATAATCCATTTTCATGTACTTTTTCATTTTTTTGTTCTTATTTCACTTGTTCTTCCTGTTGTTCTGGCAGTGACCTCACCATGTAGCTCACAAGGTTTTGCCCATTTCAGACAGGGCTGACTGGCAGGGGAAAACGGCCAGATTTTGAATATATAGAAGGAAAAGCATGAAGCCAAACATTAGTAAGGAGCAGTTTTAATTACCCAGCCATGATTGCATTACTGYAGCSCAGAGGAAATATGACTAATGCCATRTCTGTGCTTCTGGCATGTGACTGCTGTCACATCCAGTGAGGATTTACTGACTGTTACAGAGGTGTGACGAAAGAAATGGTGAGCAGAATATGGAAATGAACAGCCTTGGTCCTATTGTATGTGCTAAGAATTTCTAATATGGGATGATGGGGGATGTCTATGTGGGAAGAACAGCAAGAAATTGTTGTGTTTCTTCATTAAAAAAATCAAAGTTAGGCTTCAGGAAAAGCCATCCTGACCATGAAGTGACATGTGACCCTCTGGCCCATGTGACCCTTGGGTGCTCTTGAGTCTTCTCTGAGTCTTCTCTTCCCTGGGTGCTGATCCCTGCTTTAAGGGATGGCTTAAACCCTTTATAGGAAACAGTCATTGACTGAAAAACTCATGAATTGTCCTGTGAGGAGAGACCAGAAGGCAGGTCTGTCCTCCTGTGTGTGGTCTGCACTACAGGGTGGGTGTCAGTTTTCCATCTCTYTGGCCTGGGAATTGCCCATCTTGGCCATTCTAAGTCCAGAGCTGGATACGGAGAAAGCCTGAGTCTCAGCACACCTCCAGCCTGTGGGAGGCTGGAATTAAAGAGCTGTAGGCTTGATCCTATTCTTGCTGTCACCGAAACTGCAGGAAAAAGTCAAGGCATTACTTTATTTTCTGTCCAGGATGTTGTTCTGTCCAGGATGTGTAAGAGAAATAATTTCATCCACACATAGCCCGGGTGTGCGGAGAGAATCATTCCATGACAAGTGGATTTTACAAGATTTCCCTTAAACGTTATACAGTCAAAACCCACAGAACTTTATTGGTTTAATGTTCATTTGGTCCACCTTGCKCAGTTCTCAGTATTTGGGTTCCTATTGGATCTGGATTTCTTTGCCTCTGATGCTAATGAGGTCTTTTTTCTTATCTTTCTTTTCCCAGACCAGATGTGTCTGGCACACCAAGGGGGAGGTTTGGGGCTGATGTTTTGTTAACAACCATTGATGATCATTGATAGTTGTCATCATTTGTGCTTCTCCAGCTCTGGTGAGATGTAACCTCCTCAGCCTCACCTGGTGGAACAATGCCCTGCAAAGAAACTTTAGCACCCTTCCCCCGAGGCAAAAGTGAACTAAATCTGACTAAAGTTGCATAAACATTTTTAAACTGGTCTGTTTTCCAACACTGCTGCTTGGAAACTCAATCTCCCATTTGTCAATCCCCCAGGACACAGGAGATGTCTTGCACAGGCCGCATGGTAGCTCCTCACTGGTGATGTTTTGGAGAGCAGGAGCTCTGCTTTGATTCCACAAGGCAGTTCAAAGTGACYGAAGATATTTGATGGGAGACCCCAGCTCCAGGAAAGRCAGGAGTTCAGGTATCTGTCYCTTCCTKGTGCCTCCCACCAGCCCTTGCTGGYTCAGCTCCAGCCTCAGCCTGCACCRAAAGCCCARTGGATYTGGGCAGTCTGGAYCATCCCAGTGTGRCARAAACACAGAATTTTTGGYGTCCCCGTGCACATGTTGATCACCTCAGCAGATCATCCAAATGCTGCTCACAGCCTCTGGTGTCCAAATCTTCTGAGATGCACTTTTATTTAGGAATCAAATCAGCACCAAGGGCTGCTCTGGCAGGTCAGGGCCTACCATGAAATGTTCAATTATCTCCTTGGAGAGGTGTAATTGTAGGACCAGGTTTGCTGCTGATGGAAAAAACGCCCAAAGCGTGGTGACCCTGCTGGGCCCGTGCCAGCTCCTGCCAGTGGCCACGTGCCCCATCCTCCCTATGTCCACCCTCACATCTTTAAAACAAAGACACAGCTGACAAGCTCGGCCGGATTTCCTGCATTAAACAATTAAAATAGAAAACACAGAGCCTTTACATCCCTTCTCCTCTCAACACCTATCRCCACTGTCTCCCTCCCTAAAGAGTTTTTAACAGCTGTGTTTTTTTCAAATGCACACAGCACCATTAGCATCTTCCCATAATAACTGCATCACCTTTAAGCAGAGCATTACAGGGCTGAACACCATTTCTTTCAGGGCTGTAATTATGCAGGTGATGGGGCGTGATGCCTGCTCAGGTGATTGATCGAGATTGGTTGGCTGCTGCCCCGTATCAGCAGAACAATCAATGGTGCTGATAAAAGTTTGCTAAAATATATGGAAATGAGGGAATAGCGGGGTTGGGTGCTTGTGTGATTTAACAGGCACCGCTCCACTGTGGGAGGATTTCCCTCCAGCTGTGCTGCAAACTGGGTTTGTGAAGGGCACGGAGGTACCACTCACTCATCACCTGCTCCTTGAGGACTCCCTCGGCAGGGCTGGGAGCTTGCAGCACATCCATAATGCAGGTTATCCTTTTGAAGATCGATGAACAGATTGACAGGACTGTCTCAAGGTCAAACGTGGAGTCAGTGAAACCCAGAAGCCCTCGCCCCGTTTTGCAGGCTTAGCCACTTGATTAAGTTATGGCACTGATTTTTTTTTCCCTTCTTTTCCTGTCCTAATGCTATTATCGCCTGCTTAATAAACTGCACAYATTAATGACCCATTAAAACCTTCTGGAGAAGTAAAATTAATTGGGAATTTCAATCTCTTGAAACTTTGACTGAAAAACCAAAAGAAAAGCATTAAAATTAGAAATTTCAGCACAAGCTAAGCTCTAAAAGCCACAGCTCAGCTGCTCTCTTATTTGTAGCTGCCCCAAGGGCCTAAGTTGCTTTTGGTCTATTTTCTCTCTTTTTGAGTCTATATGAAGCAAGATATATTCCTGCAGCCTATAAAGAAACCCACCCAACCAACAAAAAAAAAATAGCCAGCCAAATAAAACCTCAAAACTAGCTATGTATCAAAATGTTTTTATTTTAGAGGGTTTTATGCATACCAACACAATTAATCTRTAGCTGTCCTCATCTACATGTGGATGACTGAGATGGGGAAGAAAACTCGTCAAGTCTTTTGCTGTATCATCAGTCCTGATCAGTGACAATTCCCATCAACAGACTCCAGTGGGTGGCTTAAAGATCTTAAAAAACATCAAAGGATCAGAAAAAAAGTTAAAATTCGTTTAAACTAAAACCGTTCTGTAAGGATTATGGGCATTTGGCATAATCATTAACATCACAGTGTCTACAGTGCATCTCTGATTTTAGATATTGAACTTATTTTCCAACCATAACCTGTGAACCTGTAGGAGAAAGGGAGAACAAGAGCACAAACCTCAGCTCTGTGAAAAAAAAAAAGTAATGTAAGTATTTCCTTGCATGGCAGGAACCGCATTTCTGTGATATTATGTGTATTTAACTGAATTTTATTTTTTTTTTAGTTGATCTTGGAGGTCTTTTCCAACCCTAATGATTCAATGGTTCTGTGAAAAGAGGTGAATCAGGCATATGTAGCATGAAGAAAAAGAGAGCTATATTAAACCATAGCTGGAATTTGTGGCTGAGTCATGAGAACACTTTATAGATCAGCAAGAGAAATTTCAGAGGTACAAGAGATATTCACCCAAATCTTGTGCTTTCCTCTGAAAGTGTCTTGCTCACAACCATMATAAATGGAATWATTTCTGGTCAGGGAAAAATGGGAWGACATCTTCCTATCTCATCTATCTTGTCCAATTTGCRAGACATTTGAGCCTGACTCCTGAATGTGATTGTGGGGAACAAAAACAGCTCCACACCCCAAAAGGCTGTGGGTTCTTGGAGATTTTGGCCATGACTTTGAAGGAATATTCCTGTAACAGAATGAAGGACAAAGAGCCCAGCCTGGGCCTGCATGTGGTTGGCTCAGTACTCGAGCATGGGGGCAGCCTGGGACTATTTTTCTTTCTCTTGATTTTTGTATCTGTTTCCCAGAGTTTTTCATGCTTATCTACATGTTTTTGAAAACAGTCACTTGTCAAGCATAGGGACTCTTGCTGCTTGCTCTGTGGGTTTTGGTACCAGTTTTTAGGGACTTTCTTTGATGTCCCTCTTGATGGCACACTGGAAAATCAACAGTTCAAATCCCTCCCACTGAAATGTGAGGTGAAAGCGTCAGAAACCTGCATGTTTCCATTTCACAAAATCCTCCTAACAAGCCATTTGCTGGCTGACCCCCTCTTCAGACATCAGCTGATCGTCCTTCTCCTGACTTGAGGAGCAGCCTGAGAAGGGAAGAGAGATTTCTGAAGTGAAAAGTGCCCTGTGATGAGATAGGGGAGCCAGAGAGACATGAGCTGCTCCTGGACTCCCAGCCTGTGGATAAGAAACTCCAGCTGACACTCATGAGTGAGTGGGGAAAAAATGCCTTAAACCCATGTGACACTTATATAACTTCAGGCCTGGGATGTTTTTCTTACAAAGGAAGGACGAGTGTTGCCAGGGGCAGCTTTCATGATAAGAGCAAGCCAGTAACCTCTGAAAACAGAGAGTTTCCAAAAAACAAGCCTCCAGGAGAAGACAGAATGTTCCACATCARGCTCGTGCCCCTCCTGACTCCAACAGGGTACAGAGGCTGCTGGTGGCTTCCAAAACTGGTGTAAACTGAGACAAACAAGAGTTTTTGGGTGAAGTAAGGAGGATTTTGGGTGTGGAGGATGCTGAAGAGTGGGASCACATGAGAAGAAGGGGAGGGAAGTGCCGTGTTGGGAATAGGGTCACTTTGGAGCACAGGAGATCTGACTTTGCTGGGTCAGGAGAGCTCAAGGCATTCATTTTTCTGGGAACTTCCTGAACCCAGCAGATGCTCCTCATTCTTGGCAAGCCTTTAATCTTCCTCCAAGAAACAGAGTGGGAGAGCAGAGGAGGGCTGCAGCARGTCCTGTCCAACCTGAATTTCCCTCTGAACCTATTGGCATGGTATAAAGAAGTAGGTCCTTAAGAGAAACCATTTAATTCTGTGCCTTTGTAGATACAGATTGTGTGACAAAGGCAGGGAAGGGAGGGGTAGAGGATGATCACTATGGTTTGAATGCAGACCTGGACCTGTTTTG
>NW_026623284.1:1872501-1883620 GCF_030028575.1 Malurus melanocephalus
TTTTGTTTTTTTTTTTTTTTTTTGCCAAGGCATCCTCAAGATTTCTGCATTCATCAAAACACGTGCTGTAGCCTCTTCTGCTTCCCCAGAAGCGATGGGTTCACAGGTCCTTTGCAAGTACCCTGTGCAGGGTCTTCAAACTCACTTCCTGACTGCTTGGGTGTTAAATCACTGTTTCTGTGCACTAGAGAGGTGTCTGGAGGCAGCACATGGAGCTGCAGGAGCCATCAGAGAGTCTGGAAAGGGATGGACTTTTGTGCTTTCAGCAAATTAAGTGTATCCCCCATAAATACATCTCTGTACTCCTTTTTACTGATATTTGATACCAGTGTGTCCCAGCTTGCTCCAGGCACAAAAGACACCCCAGGGCAGAGAGGCTCAGCAGGGTGAGTCTCATACAGCTGTCAGGTCTCACCTCACAGACACATTTCTGTCTCAGTTTGGGGTCCCATGTACATGCTCTTGTTCTGTCTGCAGTGGTTTCCCTGCTTCCCCATCCCTGTCCATGCTGTCCTCTTTGCCAATGAATCCATGGCAGCAGGAATTGGGGTGTCTGTGCAGTGACAGCTCCTCCTTTGTGAGCTGCACCTCGTCGAGCCAGAACGGCCTGACCCTGGTGTGTGTGCTYGAATCAGTCCCCTGTTCCCCCACTAAATCCCACCTGAGGTCAAGCTTGAAAGAAAGGTCAGATCCATTTGAAGGCTGTCCAGAGAGGGACTGAATCACTCAATCATGAGTCACTGAAAATTAAATTGATGCAAATGCTCATCTGACGGCCTGTAAGTCTGGGGAGAGTTCCAGCTGTACCACAGGTTTTGTGCCAGCGCAGCTGGGCTTCCCCTGGCTGGGAGGAGGTTTTTGCAGCAGGTAAACAAGGACTGKGAGAGATGTCAGAACACCAGAATTATCTTTCCTTCCCAGGGTCTGACTCATGGCAGGAGGGGAATCTCTGTGGAGAGCCTGGATCGTCACTGTGTCACCGCCTGGCAGCACTCCTGATTAGTGACCCTCGTTCTGGGCTGTTGGATTTTTTGTTATCAGCATCAGAGGCGCTGGGCACAGCGATGCTGGCTGACTTGAAGAGCAGCTGAACACTCCCTGCTCTCCTAATAAATCATTAACTACTCCAGAACCATCACTGAAGTGTACCAGGAAATAAGCAATTACCTCCTGCCCTAGAGGAGCAGATCCTGTCCAGAACTAGAAAGTGTCTGGGGATAACAACGTAACCAGAATAATTAAATGCTCTTTTGTGTTTGCAAAATTCAGGATCATATTCATAGTTTTACTTCCCCTTCCCAAAAGTAGGGGGTAATTAACTTTGAGGCGTCGTCAGTGGCATTGACTGACCTTGCATGAGTTCAGCTGAGACATTTTGCATTGGCTTTGCATGGGTCTGACTGACCAGAGCAGCAGTAAGGAAAAGGAGAAATAGGATCTGTATTTCACAGAATCACTGAGCCATTTGGGTTGGAAACAACCTCTAAAATCATTGAGTCCAACCTTTGACCCATCACCACTGTGTTAACTGGACTGAAGCCCAAAGGGCTGTGTCYRGTCRTGCCTTGGACTCCTCCRGGGATGGTGACTCCACCACCTCCCTGGGCAGCCCCTTCCAATGCCTGTCCACCCTTTCTGTGAAGAAATTTTTYGTGATGTCCAACCTGACCCTCCCCTGGTGCAGCTTGAGGCCAYGTCCTCTCATCCTGTCYCTTGTTTCCCMSGATGCACTCTCCTCTCAGGGACTTGTAGAGAGTTACAAGATCCCCTTTGAGCCTCCTTTTCTTCAGTCTAAACTTCCCCAGCTCCCTCAGCTGCTCCTGGCAGGACTGACTCTCCAGACCCTTCACCAGCTCTGCTGCCCTTCTCTGTACATGCTCCAGCCCCTTCCAGTGTCTTTCTTAAAGTGAATATTTGCCACATACACACAACTGGCTTAAGGTTGTGCAGCCCAGCTCAGACAAGTGGGGAAAGGCCAGAATTGAGGTTATCTCCGTGGTGCTGCAGCAGAACATCAAAAGATTCTGAGTCCTGTACAAACTTTAAAGATAAATCTAGCTAAAGATAGGTTTCTTACCAAAACAMAGCCATGTCAGTGCTCTACATCATCGTGACATTTGAAAAGCCCTTTATTCTCAGGTTATGATTTAATGCAGACATAGGATGACTTGTTCTGTCTAAAGTAGAGTCCACTCAGAAACCTGAATTCTTTCTGTCTTTTAGAGTGACCACTAAGCCTTGGGACTTCTCTTTGCCCTTTGACAAAAGAACACTTCTGGCCTGATACATTTTGAGTCAGATTTTTAATTCCTTTTTAATTTTTAATTGCCTCCCAGSTCAGGAAGCAGTCAGAACATACTTTCAAATACAATTTATTATATTACTTGTACACCTAATCAGACAATTGCTATATTTATCTTAATCATGTGTATTACTTCATTTGTTTCAACGTGGGTTCCCTTTGAATACAATTTTAAAGCATCATGACAGTCCTCCAATTAGTAAACAAGGGCTTGGAAGAACTTTAATGGGTGATATTTGTAATTAAGTATTAAATGAAACACAGTCCTCTCTTCCTTAAAGACAGTAAAACCATATCTTCTTAATATTTGTAAAGTTTGTCTTTATACATATAAATAAATACAAAGGCTTCATAAAAGCTCTGTGGATTTCCTTATCCCCACATTTTCCACATTTCCTGACTGCTTTAAACTGTGTCTAATGGTGCGATGATTTAATTTGGGAGCTGATAAATTGGTGCAAGTCAAACAGAAGCAGTTCTAAACTTTGGCCCAAGAGGTGAACGATATTTTTGGCAGGAGACTTTTCTGCCACTTTTCCTTGTGCAAGCTGATTTATTCACTTCTGAGGAAGCTGCACTCGCAGCATTTCCTGGCTGGAGTAAAAGTCCTGAGATTCCCATGGGAGAAGCCRAACTCGACATGCTTTCAAAACAAAAATTGCTCAAGACAAATAATTTGGACAAAGCTGGCAAGAAGTACTAAACAGAACTGAAATCTTTGATAATCAGCCAAGGGTAGGGGAAGTGTAAAATACCAAGGGATGAGTTGTGCTCTTTTATTCAGCATCATTTCTCTGCAAATAGCACAAGTAACATTCCTGCAGGGCAGGCATGCTAGAGATGACTAAAATTTAAAGTGTTTAGTTTGCTTAGGYAGGAAAACAAGAAAGAACAAAGTTTCTCAGTGTAAACAGAAATTTCATATCTGTCAGACTGATTTTGTCCCAGATAAAAAAACTCAATCAGACAAACAGAACCTATGGGATAAAATGTGAAAGCCAGGGGAGCAAAATTTTCCAGGCTCAGCCAGTTTATTGATTTCCTTTCAGCAATGTGAAGATCATTTTCCACATTACCAGCTACTATGGATTTACCTTACATTGCAAAATAACTGATGGTTGACTTGGGGCTCCGAGCACCAGCGAAAAGGCAGAGCTGAGTCTGACTTTCATTGCAAGGTCTCATCCAGATAAAACCCAGCTGCTGTGGCAGAGGTGAAAGATGAACAAATCTTTCTGTTCTCTCCTGGAACTTAAGTCCTCATCAGCTAGGGAACAAAAAAAAACAAAAAAAACTGAAGAGAAATCTGAAAAGAAAAAAGTGAAATGCRCACAGTTTGAGCCATGAGATCTTGGGTTTTCAGGGTCCTCCTTGGTGAGGATGAGGGCTGGGATGTTGGGGAGGGAATGTAGGGAGCATCAGCCTTGSAAGAGCATCAAGGGATTGCATGAGTACTAAGTGCAGTCTCCATCACCCCAAATTTACCTGGCAGTRGGCTTGCACCCCTCTAGGACTGATTTGTTCATCGAGAGGAAGGCTTAGCTGGCTTGTGCAGCTGAGGATGAAGATGAAGGAAAGGTTAGCAGCAGTGGGCAGCACTGCCATCCTCACATGGTCCTTGGAGGGGCTTGGGGGGCATCACTGCAAAGCATCCAGCACTGCTGTCACTTGTTTGCTTGTTATTGTTGTTGCCATTTCTCTCTTTTTGAAAGGGATGGGGTGTATTTATTTTGTTTTATTATTTTATTTTATTTTACTTTGTTTTATTTTATTTTACTTTGTTTTGTTTTATTTTATTAGATCTCACTGAGCCTTTGTAAGGGAAGGGAAATGTATGTGGGAGGAGAGAGGGAGAGGTCCTGGCATGGCTGTTGCTAGAGACAGGGCTAATGGCCGAGACATTTGATAAATAATTCTGTTTAATTTAAACCTCAGGAGCTTCTCATCAAATTGCATCACCTGTGGTTCTGCTGCTTTCTTCCAGGCCAGAGAGAGGGAAGAAAAAAAGCCAGCAGAAAACCCTGACCTTTGCTACAGACAGCTGTGAATGGAGAATTTCCAAGCCTGAGTGAGCCAGGGGAAGTTGAAGAGAAATGTTTTCTCTCTAAGAACCCTTTCCCTGGAGAGCCCAGGGCAGGGATGCTGCAGCCAAGGCGCTGTCTGAAGGAGCCTGGGCAGCTGCTGAGGCTATCACAGGTACCGAGCCAGCCAGACATGGGAGGGGATGGGGAGACACAGCTTTGCCTCGCTCAGTGGAAAAGTAAGCGGCACATGGTCCCTCAAAATACTCACCCCAAAGTCAAACACCGGATTTTGAGCATCCCTCCATCAGCTCRTGAGTAACAGAAGCCTGGAGGTGAAAGGGAAAAAAAAATTGCCTTGATGCTGCTGAGATTGATGTGCCCTAACATGGGTAGGGCAATAATAGTCCATCCTAGAGCRATGAGGGCTGCAGAACATCTGATTTTAACAGTTACTGCTCTTTTAAAGGGATAAGCAGGGTTTTCTGAAAAAAAGGAGAATTTTTAAAGGATTTCCTCACTATATAGGTTAAAACTGGTATCTGTGTCCCAGAAACTGCRACTGCCTTGCTGCAATATTTTGAAAATACTGGGGACCTCGGGCTGGGAAAGCAAAGCTTGGGCAGCAATGGCTTCAGAAGGCAGTAATGACCTGGAAGATGCCTGATATTCATCCTCACTGCATTGTCAGTAAATCTGAAAGGGATAACTGCATTTTGATCTTGGTATGAGTGCTTTAGTCTCCTGCTCTGTTAAGCACAGGGTTAGATTTCTGCTGTGCAGGCWGTGCTGGGCACACACCTTTTTTAGCTCTGAGTCATCCATGCAAGCTCTGCTCGGGTGAGAAGGGGCAGGGGAGGTGTGGAGTGGTCCCAGAAGCAGATGCTGCTGCACAGCAGCCTTTGTCTCTCCTGCTCACATTGCACAGAATTTTTCTCTCTCTGTTACTACTRGGAAGTGGCTCGGATGTAGCTGGGAGCAAAGCGGGATGCAAACATCATGAGTTAACCAGAAAAAGACATCCTTATTGTGGGTTAAGGGGAAAAAAAATAATAAAAGGGAAGTCTGGAGAGGGATTTAACTCTAGAGTGGGCACACAGCTGAAAAATGTCCCWGTTTGAGCCAGAGCTTCAAAATTTGGTAAGTCTGGACAGTGCAGGGAATAATAAGGGAAAAGCAGAGGAAAAGGGGACAGATTGGCAGAGGTACATCAGAGGGGCCAGGAAACCCAGCCAAGAGCATGCATGGCAAAGCAAATTCAGATTTGGCTGGGGGAACAACATGATGTGCCCCTTTTGGGGCACAGGAAAGAAAAGCAGCAGGAATCACAGCCCACAGCATGCTTTTCTGAGCTGAGCGAGCACCAATGAGCTCAGAATCAGCCCTGTGGCCAGAGGCAGTGCACAGGGAATTACTGAGAAGGGGCAAATAAAGGGACATGGATTGTAGGCATTGGAAAGGGCAGAAAAATGCAGGGACAGAGCCCTGCAGCTGCCACGATGAAGCACCTGCAGAAGCTGAGCTGGGAATCCCCATCACATCCACGAGAGGAGATGGGGCAGAAGCATTTCTGTTGGGTTGTCTGAGTTGTGCTGGGAGCCCACCATGGTGAGATGCTGCTTGRGCCACCCCTCCTGTTAGGGAGGGCTGAAACTGGAGACAAAGGGTGCCTGGAGCCACCTCTGAGGCACAGCTCYGTTTGTGGATGGGTGAAGCACGTGCCGAACCGGCCAAGGGCTCACATCAAGTCCTGGCCCTTCAGACTCATTTTGAGAACTATTTTTTGCTCTGTTCAGACCAAAGACCAGCACTTAAAGACAGCCCCATCCCATGCAGATCCATGGCCAGCTGTCTCCTGCAATCAGATCAGATCAAGACAGGCGAAAGCCTGTCCAAACTGCGGTGCATGGAATTTTGGRGAAGCCACGTGAGAGCTGGCCCTTGCCTTTGGGAACCAATCACGGGGTGAGGAACAGAGTGACTTTCATTTTAGCAAGGACAGGGACAAGAAGAGACCACAGTGATGATCTGATTTGCCTTTCTGCACGGTGAGGGAAGGTCATGAGGATGTGCCCAGCGATTCCTGCAGCCATCCCAGGCTTTTTGGGTGAGGTRGTGGGCACCAGCTGCAGCATTTGTGATTCCCTGCCTGCTCCCCAAGTGTTTGCTGACCCACAGCCCAAGGAAATGAGAGCTGAATGCAGATTTCAGAAGAACATTCTAATAATGATAATCACACCAAAACTGCGTTGCTCACGTGGGTGTTTTTGGGGGTTGGGTGGCATCATTTGGGAGGATGGAGCACATGCTCAGGCAACACTGACCCTGTCGTTTCCACACCACTGATTTGTTAAAGGAAACATTCAATTAAAATCCCATTTAGTCTGGCTAAGCAGGGGCCTGTATTATGCAGCTGATAAAGAGAAGATAAGACACTTCACACATGTTACAGGACTGACAACTGAAGTTTGTGCTAGGACATAAATCCACCTGGAAACCAGGCTTTTTTGGTTAAGCACTACAAAATTCAGCCTGACTTCTTATTTCCCTGATATCTCATGGACTCTGCAGCCCTGAGCTGGGCATAAGGGAGCTGCACACAGACTCTGGAGAGTTTTGGTGCCTTAGTGTAGGACCAGGAAGGCTGAATGGCAGAAAGCTCTCCAAGCTGTCTTACAGGAGCGTGGAAAAAAAGCGCCATGTCTTTGATTCTGCCCTTTGCCAAAAATTACAGGTCTTCCAGTGGGAGTTCCTGCACACTCAGGCTTTGTAAACCATAATTAAGGAACTGCWGAATAGCAATTTTAAATAAGCACATTTTCAATGTAGCTCCTGGAAGTTGGAATTAGGGGYAATTCCCGTGTAGATTTAAGCATTTATGAAAATGCCATGCCRTCTGTGTAAGGAAGCCCTGGATCTGACTTTTTTCAAGGATTTGGACCTACATTATTAACGGATCTTCAGGCTGGACTATCACGAGCAGCGACCATTTATTTTGGTGTCTGTACGTAATCTCTTTAAAAATGCAGTCCTACTCATACCTGCATAAATTCCCCACAAATAGTCTGATGATAAATATCCCCTGAAGCCAAAAATGCCAACCATACACAGCTTTCAATMTGAAGCTGAATTTACTTTCCTTTCTTGTATGCCAGACTACTTGAATTACTGAAATAGTAACGAAGCTGGATGATTATTGCAACATCTCCATCCATATTTTGTTGCAATTAAACTAGTTTCATATCTTTCTGAAACAAAGCCCCTAGTTTATTTAAAGAAACCAAACACTTTGTTTCCAAAATAAATAGGACTGTGCAAATACAATCATTGCAATCCAATTCCAGGAGAACTAAGAAAAAGATCAATCCAGAATTCATTAAATGCCTTATGTGTCAAGATGACCTTTAAGGTTTGCTGGTAATCTACATTTTCAAATTTTTAGGCCTTTTTTTGCAGACTCTCAGAGTCAACAAAGAAGCACTGATCATATTTTTCGCTTAGCAAATGGGGAATTTTCTGACCGTTTTATGTCTACATATTTTATTGTACATCAGGATAACAATTATGGACTTCAGACTACAGGAGAAATAAGATGCCCTGGAAATGCAGGTATTGTGAGCTCTTTTTCCAGGACAGTGGAGGAAAAAGAGTTGTTTCAAAGAAAAAATCAGGGATGCATCTGCCATCCAACCCCCTCTAAGGAGCATGTGCCTCCTCATCCTTACACCCAGAGAGAAAGGATTTTTCTAACCAGAGAACTAACTTGCCCCAAATCTGCCATCATCCCAGGGATTCCCCAAATCTAGCATAATCCTCAGGGTTGCTCCTGGATGGAGTTTTGTCCCATGCCCTGTTTCCCCCAAAAGCTCAACCACTTTGAAAACTAGTTGTGTTTTAATGAGGAGAATTGTGCACAAATGTCTGTTACAATCTGGTGGCCCCAGAGTAGTAAATTATTGTAAAAATAGTGAATAGTAAATTATTGTAAAATTGGGTATTTCAGKGAACTGGATTCTAGATTAAATAGAGGAGCCCAGGTTCGGAAGCAAACCAAGGACAGGATTGGCAGAAACAAGCTGTTGATGGGAAGTCACCCATCCAGAGAAAGAAAACCACCATGTCTGGATAAAGGTCTGAAAYTGCTGATCCCAGTGACCAAAATGCTGGCTTTTGACCTGGCAGCTCCTTTGATGTGTGACAACCTGCCCAAAGCAGGAGCTGCTGCTGGACCTCATGCCTGCTGGAAGCAGTAAAAGTCCAGCTCTTCAGGACAGACCCTCTCTTCCCCAAGGCACGTTCCATACCTGCATTTTTGSGGGGTAAGAAAATCAGATTTTACCCCTAGGGCTGAGAAGTCATGAGGAAGGGCATTAAGCATGACCCAAGGCCTTGGAAAACCATCTCCCTCAGGATTCCCATGTGCCTCACCAGTCCACTGTTTGGCCACGAGACAATAATCATTTGCTTATTTGAGATAGGAAATGGGACGGCCTGGGGAGACTTTGCCCAGGATTTCACATAAAAGGTTGGACAGAGCAGGACACACACCCAACCTGCTCTTTTACCCACTCCCATTGTGTTTTTCCTGCAGCACAGACGTTTTCTGTCAAAAGCCCTGATTGACAGCACCAAGGGGCAAGACCTTTGCTCTCCCCTACAAAACAGGTACATCTCTCTTGTGAAAGCACCACCTGCCAAACCCTCAGCCTCTCTGCTGCACTATTAATAATCCCTTGCCGTGATTTCCAAAGCTCTCTGATGAGGACACTTGACCTGTTGTGGTTGTATCTGGATCCCCAGCTCAGATTACCGGGGATATCCAGCAGCCGTGGTGCTGGGGATGGGCTGGACCCGCCTGCTCCTCGCTGTCCCTGCCTGGAGCCCGTGTGCCGCTATYCCCCTTTCATCTGCACCGCCCGCTGCTTCAGCCACTGCCCTGGCAGCTCTCCACTGCCCCTACTCGGGTTTAAGCRCCAGGCTGCACCTGTTAGCTGAGCTGTTGATTGGGAGGAACCCCAGCAGAAAGTGACCCCGCGTGTCCGGCTGAGCCATCCCCTCCGCTAATGGAAGCGCGCTAAAGCCACCAGCCTGTTCCTCCGGGCTGTTTGTATATCCTGCTCCTGCCTCACCCACTGCCTCCTCGGCAAAGAATTCTGCCMCTTAACTCATTGTAACACTTCTTTCTTTCTTTTTCTTCCTCTCTGCCAGTCCAGCAGCCTCAGGACGTGATTTCTCACATTTATTTGGTCATTGCTGTGCAGCAGGAGGTGAATTTAGGACAGCAGGCAGCACATCCTCGTTTCTCCACAGCATGAGTTACAGAATTTGATGTTGACCTGTCATTGTGTCTCACTTCAATGAAAAACCAGTGGGATTCATGCAATTCTGGCTTTCCAGGATGACTCCATTCACCTCTATGCTCTGCTTTGTACAAAGACTTAAATTTTCCCAAGTTGTTTCCCACTTCTGTGGCTTCCTATGTATTTATGGCTGGGCCTCAGGAATGGRGGCTTCTCATTGTGAAGGATGTGAGAGGAGCATTGGCTGGGGACCTTCACTCAAGCAGCACAATCACAGAGTAGGATGAGTTGGAAGGGACCCACCAGGATCATCGAGTCCCACTCCTGGTCCTGCACAGGACCATCCCCAAGAGTCACCTCCCTGTGCCTGAGAGGATTGTCCAAACACTTCTTGAACTCTGTCAGGTTTGGTGCTATGATCACTGCCCTGGGGAGCCTATGCCAGTGCCCAGCCACCCTCTGTGAGAAGAACATTTTTCCTAAYATCCAACCTAAACATCCCAACTTCAGGCCATTCCCTTGGGTCCTGTCACTGTCACACAGAGCAGAGATCAGTGCTTGCCCCTCCTCTTCCCCACACCAGGAAGCTGCAGACCATGGTGAGATCTCCCTTCAGTCTCCCCTTCTCTAGGCTGGACAAACCAGCSTGCAAGAGTCCCTAAAATTCCATATCAACACCAGGTCCTCCCTGGTGAGAATATCCACCAACAAGGAGAGCTATGGACCCTTGTGGCAGCCCAGAAGTCACTCTGGGGGGAAGCAGGGACAATGTTTTTTCCTTTCTGCTGTTGGAAACTCTGAAAGTCACATATTAAACACACCCKCAGATCGCCCTGTGGCAGCCCATATCTCGATACCTCACAACAGGCCATAAGGAGCTTTCAGAGGTCCCTCAAACAAGCCTCTTCCTATCTCACATCAGCCAGCACCTTCTCAGGGTGGCTCAGCTCAGATAAGAGATGTCCTTTTTCCTTCGTGTTCACAGTGTGACAAACGTATTCGTCCCAGTGCTGCTGAGGAGGGATGATATCGTGTGTATTAGGGAACAAGGAGAGTGGAGATGGAGYGAAAAACAGCCTGACAGCTGCTTCTCAAGTAGACCATCAACAGCTATCGACCAGCAAATTCAAAATAAATCAGGGGATAGTTCTTTTTTACAACTTTCCTTCATTTTCCCACTGGCTAGAAGGCAGGTTTTTGCATCCAGCAAAATAACAGGCATTTCCCTGAGATGTTTATTTGACAGGGTGTTGGAGGAAGGTGAATGATTAGGTCTTGGGGGGTGTTAATGGGGCCATTTCATGCTGCGGTGATTGGTGGACTGGTAGAATGGATTATGTGCCCATAATGATAATTTTTTGCTGCTGGGTGGTCACCATTTCCCATTGTAAATCCGCTTGTCAGGGCACCAAGACATTTTTTTCCGTGGGTGTTCCTTATTGTTATTTAAAGGTAAGGAAATAATTTCGAAAGCACAAATTAAGCTCAGTTGCCAA
>NW_026623284.1:1883652-1911947 GCF_030028575.1 Malurus melanocephalus
AAAAAAGAAAAAAAGAAAAAAAGAAAAGCCATTGGGAATCTGACAACCCCTCCCCACATGGAACCACACTCCTGTGACATGGGGGGATGCGTGGGCTGTCAGCGGCCCCCACGCTCTGTGCTGATGTGGAGAGCTGGGAATCAATCACTTTGATGTCTTATCTTATCCCCAGAGATAGATAGCGGTGGCTCACTCAGTGCCTCGGCAGTGCCACTCCGACAGACCCTTTTGAAGCGCTAGAGCAGCACTCGAGCGTTGTGGCGAGAGAGGAAAAGCTGCCACCAGCACTGCTTTGGGACACGGCCACCAGGGACGTGCCCAGGGTGATGTGTCTGTGCTGGGTGGCATCTGTCTTGTCACCCAAGGGTGTCACAGCAGGGGCTGGCAGTGCTGGCTTTGTGCACACATCTCCCATCCATGCCCTGGGCACATTCRCAGCTCTGCCCATTTTTGTTCCACTGGGTTGTGCTCACTGAGTGTGGAGATGGCAGAAAATGGCAGGGAGGGCTTCAGAGGTGATCCTCTGACTCTTTGGGGCTGAGCTATCTCACTGGCATTTGGGTGTCCAAACTCAGCTGCTGACTCCATCCCTGGCAAATCTCTGGGGACAGCGTGGACTGGATTCCTATCAACACCCTTAGTAAGAATCTTCTTCTGCCCCTCCAATGTCTCCCTGCACAGGTTCTTTCTTGCTCTTTCTGGTTTGTTCTTCCTCCCATCCAGCAGACACCACCTCTCCTGTGCTCCCATAGACCTAAAAGGCAAATGCCTGCTCCAAATTTTTATCACCCAAATCTGCAGCAAACTTTCCCCTGGCCTTTGACAAACAGAATCCTACTGTTCCCTTCATTTCCTCATCCCTTCTTTCTGGCTGACACACTTCTCTGCTTTTATCTTCCCCCTGCTTTGCCTTCCTTTTACATCAGGAAGAGCAGTCAGATTGTGTTTTCAAAACCTCTCCTGTCTGTTTCTTGCTGCCTCTAATTCCYAGCTCTGCCCTACACCTTCTGCTTCTCACTCATATAATTTCTGAACAAACAACTTGGTGTTTTCCTGCAGACACCTAGAAATATCTGTAAAGTGCCCTCATTGCCCTCCTTTGAACTTGCCTGGCTGCAAGAGAGCCCTGGGTAGTAATTAAGTCACTGACTGATGAGTATCATGGCCACGATGCTGACAGATACCACTTCATCATTTCCCAGTAATCCATTGCACCTGYTATTAAATGTTTCCTTTCCTTTCGCCTGGAAACTCTTGTGAGGGTTTTTTATTTGGCGTTTTTTGTCCCTGGAACAAAGTTATCCTGGATTCTCTCAAGTGCTATTGGAACTTAAGTGACAAATAAAATAATAACAATTTAGAGCTTCCACGTAGTTCAGAGCTGAGGATAAAAATCAGTTGAGTTGCTTTCAAAGTTTTCTCCATTGTGCATCAGTTGAATGAAATCCAAAAGCTCCTTTCTTTGTCAGCTCRGCTGGTTTGTTTCCAGCGTCACTGCGAAAATTCCTTCCTTCTGATGGGGAAGGTGTTTTTTGGTGGTTTTTTTTGTCGGGTTCTTCTCGTGTGTGTTTTTCTGGTGTGTGGTTTTTTTTTGGTTTTTTTTTGTTTTGTTTGGGTTTTTTTGGTGGTTATTTGGTTACTTTTTTTTTGGTTTTTTGGTTGGTTGGTTGACTTTTGTGTGTTTTTCTATTCTTTTGTTCTTTTGTTTGGGTATGTATATTTGTTTTTGGGTTTGTTTGTTTGTTTGTTTTTTTTTCCAAATAATTGAAACCTTAATGTTTCAATGAAAATCAGTCCCCTGCCTGCCCCCCCAAATCACTGCTGTTGTGCATCACAGACCCTGTGCAACCATGCAGATCCTGGAAAGAGCATAGTGAGACATGGCCAAGCCTGATTCACAAAATATAAATTACTGCCATCTGTTACCGTGTCCTGAGGAACATTTCTTTCCTTGCTTTAAGTAATCAGTCCAAATGGAGAGCACAAAGCCATGGAAAGCAGACAATCCTTGGTTAAAAGAGAATGAAGTGCTTGGTCTAACCCTGGCAGTGAGTTGCTGAATGGTTTTCCCAGTAGGGATCTCCCCAGCCTGACTCCCAGACAGGATTCCAGATGCTCTTTGCAGAACTGACCCAGTGGTGAGTCTTGGGGGTGGCACAAATTCTTTGCACCAGGAGGAGCCTTTCCCAGTTCTCTGACCAATTTCATGGAATAATTAAGGTTGGAAAAGAGCTCTGAGATCATCAAGTCCAACCATTAAACCAGCACTGCTGATGCCTGAATCCAGGATTACCTAAAACTGAAGCTAGACACAATTGAGAAGGAATAAAAAGCAACTCTTTTCATTGTAGGGCCTTCAGGGCCATTCAGGGCAGTCCCAGCCCACCCAGGGGCTGCACCCACAATGGACAATGGCTCACGGGTTTTTCACCCCTTCTCACTTTTGTCCATTTGCACATCGGGGCTGAATCCTCCAATTGCAGCTCAGCCAATGCAGTCATTGACTCCAGGTTGGCTCCCCCCAATTCTCTGTTGTTTCCATCTCTTGGGGCCTGGCACAGGGAGGTGTCCTTGAGTTTGGGGCTGCAGAGGAATTGTTTTGTGTAAAAACTGGAGAGCAGGAGCTCAGCACTGTCTGTGGAGTCTGGAGTTATCCACTAAAGAATTACAGGATTACAGACACATGAAAAATGTAGAAGCTAAAATCCTAAGGAATCATTGACAGACCCACCACTGAACCAACTCGCCCAGCATTCCATCTGTACATTTTTTGAACATTTCCAGGGACAGTGATTCCACCTCTTCCCTAGGCTGCCTGTTCCAATGCCTGACCACCCTTTCAGTGAAGAAAGATTTCAGCATCCTCCTTCCTCACCCACAAATCTCAACATTTCTTGCAGACCTTGGTGGATCACCTTGAACATTTATCTGGCTCAGGCCTCCTTTATGAGCCTCACCTCTGGTGATCAGCAGCAACAACTGCCCAAGGGATATGATGGATTAAATTCCTGCCTCCAGAACCTCTGCTTGCAGTATATATTCCAAATTATAAATCTAAAGGCAATATCTGGGTAGTSCCTCCTCAAAGCTTTCTCTGCTGGCCCAGCTACACCTCATTTTCTCTTCATCACTTTGAGTCATTTTAAAATGTCACGTTTTCCTGGCCTTAAATGAGAACACTCATAACATTTTATCCCACATTTTTCAATTTTTACCYCATGGATTCTGATGTGAAATTGTTTAATTAAAGGAGTCCCATTCTGCTTCAATTTATATAACCAAATATYAGAATATAATGCTTTGAGACAAAGTCACCCAGATCCCAATTTTCATCTGGCAATAGCATTTGCTAGCAAATCATGGTTGGAAGTGGTTGTTTTCCGTTATTTTTACACCGTGGAGAAAAAGTGACTTGGTGKCAGGATTCCTTGAGAGCCTGGGTAAAACTGATTGTATTTTTTTACTAAATTACTGTTTAGCAATCCAAAGATGTTCTTTGCTATTTGCTGGCATGTGAAAAGACACACTAAATGGCACTTGGGGGTTAATTTTCATGACCCTGACTCTACCTCTCAACAAGATAGATTACATTTTCAATTCTATTCCTTGGTGTATAAGAGAGAATCATTTTGTAGAAAATGAGAATTGATCCAAATCTTCACCCTAAAGTCAAAATGCAGTTTTATTGACCAGAAAGGGGRAAAAAAAAGAAAGAAAAAGAGGATGCATTCTTTAAAAGGAGTGTTSCCTGTGATATCCTCCATGACAAAAGAGCATGAAATGGGAGCAGAGCTGCCACCTCAGTGGAGGAACCAAAGTCTGGGGAAGGACAGGATGTGCCTGGGAGACCCAGTTCCTCCTGTGGGGTCATTTGTGAGCAGTTGGTGTCCAAACCCTGTGAAATTTTCTTCTCTTCCCAGGATCTGGTTTGCTGCCTCCCTGCTCTCTGTGCCTCTTTCAGCCTGGCACTGCAGCTGCCAGGGACCATCCATGGTGCAGATAAAAAGCCAATGGGTTTTTTCAGCGTGTGGCAGGAGCCAGGCACTTCCCCTCTGCTGGAAGTCCCTGGGAGATGGTGTCTGTGCTGCCCTTCTTGGGGTGAAGGAAGCGCTGACTTTTGGGCAACAGGCACCCCAAAAGAGGTCCAGGGGCATCAACAGTGGGACACAGCTCATGTACCCTCCTGGGGCCAGCTGGGAACAGCCTGCAAGCCAAGCAGGCTTGGGGACATCATCCTGCTGTCCTGGCTAGGCACAGATTTGACTTCTGGCCATGCCCTAGGCTGGCTGTCACTTTGGGAAACATCATTTCWTGCTCTGTTCCCACATCTCCTTCCTCACCTTAGGCTTTGCTGTGCTCATCTACACTGCTGGTCCTCCGGGAACGCTCTGGGAATCAGCCCAGGTGTCTCTGGTTGGGTGTTGGGTCTGATGGCATTTTATTTTCTTCATCCCTTGAGAGATTCAACACAGTTAAAATCAACAAAAATGTTCCTAACGTTTCCCCTGTGAGAAAAACACTGAAAAATATGAGCCTAAAGGGCTCATATAAACAAGCCCAAATTTCTCCYTTTCACAGAACACATAAGAAAATCTCCAGGTTTTCTTTGTTGTAGGGCTGAAGAGTTTTACAGCCCACTCACCACATGGCTCTGAGTATTTGGGCTGTCACCACCAGTGCCGAGCTGGGCACGCCGGCGTTTTGCTCTCAACATTTTGCGTGCTGGCATGCAGCCAGGCTGGAGAATTCTCTGTAATCACAGGAGAGGAAAATTAGAAACCCATCAGATCCCCAACCCAACAACAAAATCCTAATGCAGGAGGCAGAGGGCAGTGTTTGCACASACATCGTCACCGGGAGCACCAGCGGGTCAAGTGCATCCCCGGTGTTCTCCCCGTGTTTCTTTTTGGGGTGAGGGTTGTAGGGTTCTCTTTGGGGYGAGAGTGGCTGGATTCTTTTTGGGGTGAGGTTGGTGGGGTTCTCTTTAGGATGACGATGGTGGGGTTCTCTTTGGGGTGAGGGTGGCTGGATTCTCTTTTTGGGGAGGGTGGTGGGGTTCCCTTTGGGATGWTGGTGGTGTGGTTCTTTGGGATGGGGGTGGTGGGATTTTCTTTGGGATGAGAGTAGTGTGGTTCTTTTTGGGATGCTGGTGGTGGGGCTCTCTTTGGGGTGAGGGTGATGGGGTCCTTTTGGGGATGATGGTGGAGGTCCACTGCGGATTCAGAGAGATAAAGGACAGCTTGGATATGTTTGGGGAATGTTGTGGGGATGGTTGTAGCACTCACCTCTTCTGAAAAGCTGCCACAAGCCCCCATGGAGCCCCTTGAGACGGGGGATCACCACTCCTTCCGTGGGACACCTGTATCAGGGACCCCCAGTGGGTTTTTTCCCCAGATGGGGCAATTGCCCTGCCCTGAGTAGTCAGAAGCTGAGTCACAAATGTTACAGGCTTCACAGGAGGCAGCTGCTCACAGGTTCAGCTCTTTCCTCCTGTCCCTGGGGCACTTATGGATCTGGAGAGGGGRAAAAAAGCGCCCACTACGTTATCGTGCTGGTTGCATTTAGCAAGGCTGCTTTAATGCCCGCAGCACGCAGGCAGCTGACCCTAGAGAGGCAGGAGGGGGGCCGTGTGCCCGTGCTCATGCCTRGGAGGCGAATTTGATCTGCTGCCTGCCTCCCCCCTGCCGCCACCTCAAAACAAACCTACAGCGTGGCGATGTGCCTCGCGGATTAGCGAGGGGAGAGCGCGGCACCGCCTCGCTTCTGGGAAATGACACGGGCTGGTGGCACGGCAGCGCCTTTGGCAGGAGCCTGCCAGTCTGAAATCGATACCCCTGCGCTTCCTGTGCCCCCCTGCTCCTGCTCATCCCTCCGSAGCGCAGCTTTCCCGGGGTCACAGCCCAGATCCGCCTCATCCGGATGCTCCCTSTGACAAAGTGTCACAAACACGCTGGAAAAGGGAAGGAAAACTTTTCCAAAGCGAAAACTCAGTTTGTGTTTACAAAACCAATAAACCTCACACTCTCCTGCTGGTACCCTCAGGGGAAAAATATCACAGCTCTGAAGCTGTTCCTGCAGAAACTCTTTGTGTTCGCCTGTAGAGACCGCTGTAGTTTGCATCCATCGGAACAGAGAGTACACAAATCTTTCCTGGGCATCTCTTTGTTACCTGCAGCYTGTGCTGAAAGGAGCTTCCCCTCTCCAGCACCCGCTGTGTTTCACATTCTGGTAAAGACAGCAAATATAACTATCCTCTGATTAAATTAATCTGTGCTTTAGCTCCGTTGCGCCACTGGAGCTGAGTCAATGTTGAATTTATCCCACCAGGTTTACAAGGTCCTCACGAGTTTTCAGCAGAGGAGAAACGCACTCCCTGCTCCTGGTGCACTCGAACAGCGGATGGAACACCCCAGGTCCCAGCTGAGCAGGGTCTGGGAGCAGAGCAGGGCAGCAGGGGGTGTGTGAAGGGGTGTGTGAAGGGATGTGTTTAACCCAGAGGCCKGAGAAAGGCAGGGTGATCCCTCAGACAGCATTTCCCACCCACCAGAGGCACCGCACGGCTCTCACCGAAGGATGGTAATTGCTGTTCCCCGGTTTGAGCGAAGAAGCTGCCGGGTGCTGAGGGATGCTGCTTCCAGTAGGGATGGGAGCTGTCTGTAACCATGCACGTGTTCCAGGAGCACGACTCCTTTTCCATGTTCTCTCTCCCAGTCAATGCCTCAGCCTTCCTCTATGATTTTTCCTAACTATTCCTAAATATTTTTAAYAATAAATAAATAATACAATTAATATATTACAACATTAATATTTGATAATATAGGAATATTACGTATCATATACAAGTATAATAAATCATCTATAATAACTTTACATATACAATTTTATTATAATTAATAGATAATTATTTCATGTATCTAAATACATATACATACACACACACACATATATATATATATATATATATATATATATATATATATAAAATGTACCATTAACAATAAATTTTATAGTAATTTTCCGCCTGTGATTTTTCCTAAACACACACCATAGCCCTCTTCTGGCACCAGTTTCTGCTCTTCATCCAGTCCTAAATCCAGGTTTTTCTTACATGGTATAATTCTGATCAGCCYCACATGTTCCTCTGATCAGTCTTGCAACTCAGGTGCCTTCATTTTAAAAAGCTTCTTTAACACCTCCCTCTCTCCTGAATAAAGAATGACCATCCCACCTCCATGGAACACAYCTGGGACCAGATCTCAAACCTCTTAAACACCCCAGGGGTTTCCACAGTGGGAGAACAATGCACTCCTAAGTTCACCCCCCCATAGGATTTGTTTTGTTAAGGATTAAAAAAAGTTGYCAGAAATAAATTATTTTTATAGAGTGTTTCTCCTGGGACATTTTGCTGATTCAGGCTGATTTTGGTCTTATCCAAAGCTCATCAGAGGTCCTGTGCCCATCCCAGTTGGCCAGGACCCCTCCCTGCACAAGCCCACTGAGCCCTAGTGCTGGGTGATGGCTGCCTGGAGCTCCAGCATTTTTGTTCAAGAGGAACATTGCCCTCACTCCCAGCCTAGCCTTTGGCATCCTAATTTCCTTTGTAGTTTTGGAGGTTTCCACTTTGAAATCCTGTCCAAAAGCTTGCCCCCTTCACACCTCTCTGGGTTTTCTATAGGGAAAACTTTGATGGAAGATCTGAGCCCTGTGGCCTCCTGTGCAGAAATTCACTTTTTCAGTGAATCCATCTCAGGATTTCTAGTTTGCTTTCCTTGAGTGTTGTGRAAACAAAAGCAGTTTTAAGCATTTCACAATTTAAACCTGTTCCCTGCAAAAAATGAACTAAACCCTTTTGCYGATGGAATTATTTTATCAAAACATCTATCTTTTAAAATCCCCGTAGTCCTCAGTGTGAATTCAGAGAGTGATTATGGCTTGGAGGGCCTTGTGGGGCTTTGATGCAGGATGGTAAAGGATTCAGTGGTAATTTCATGGGGCAAATGTTTTCTCTTTCATGGGTAAAACACTGGGGCAGTCAAAGATGAAGGCCAGTGGGAAGAGAGTGGAGGACCCCAGCAAAGAACAAGTCCCAGACTCCTCTGACAAGCCCAGGGACAAGCCCACTTCCTAGGGAAGTGCTTTAATTAGGTCAACATTCATGGCCAGTCAGGCTTCCACTTCAGATGTACTCCCAAACTTCAGCAAAACTTCAGACAGGGCAATTCCACGATTTGTAGCAGAGCCTCTGTGGTGCTGGGRCTGCCATGGCTGCTGGAGCAGCTCACACCACTGGACACTGCTGGTCACACCTGTTGGGAGGGCACCAGGAATGCTCAAATCACCTCAGGAAAGTACTTTGAGAAACACAGCATTTTTGGCCGTAAGATGTTTCTTCCGCGGTAAGATGATGCTTCCATATATTGGTGAAAAAAAAAAAAAAAAAAAAGGAAAATATCTGCAGTGGAGTGACTTCACCCAGTCCGATATTTCTGATATTCAGAGCTGGAGATAAGCCCAAGGGAGGGATGGGCCCCATGGCTGAGGATTTGTGGGAGCTCACAGGAGCTGCCTGCCCATCAGTGCCTCAGCAGCACTTTGGGCACCAGCCTGGCAGGAGARCTGCTTCACAATCCATGGCTTTCAGAAAAACTGCAAAGGAGCAAAACATCCTCAGAGCTCCTGAATGCACTTTGAAAAATTTCATTTTTGTTTTTCTTTTCCTCCCAAGAGAGGCTCGGGCTCCGCTGGCAGCGCTCCGACGCGAGCTGGCCGTGGCTCTCCTTCATGGGACACTGGGCAGGGAGGGCTCTGCTGGGTGAGCACTGAGATGTGACAGCTYGGTGTGAGCTGCAGCAGCCTGGTGGCACCGCCTCGGGCCAGGACCAGCCTAAACTTCCTATGTGCCAGGAGACACCTCTGGAAACGTGCTCGGAGACCCCAGGAAACGTGCTGCCCTCAGGCACCGAGCAGATGAGCAGCAAATGGGGTTACTTGTGGAGATTGAAGCTCACTTTTATTTTCTGAAGTCTCTAATAAAGCACATTCGGAGCTTGTATACAAAGGTTTGCTTCTTAGGTAGAAAAAAAAAAAAAACCTGTTAGGAATCCATTTGTTCCCAAAAGTCCCGATGGGGGCTATTGTTTGTTTGGGAGGTGTCCCGCCGTCCAAGAGCACTCCTCAGCTCAGGAGCGCTGCGCGAGTCATCCCCCAAAAAAGCTTCCTGGGAAGTCAGATCTTCATTCAGCCAGATGAAGAACATAATTCCCTGCTCATTTTTTGGGAACAAATGGATTTCTACCAGGTTTTGCTCGAGTTTTTAACATCTGGCTCGGTGCTGGAACCAGGCCACATCCCCTTCGTACCCCTCTGCCTCCAAAGATGGTGCTGGAGCGCCCTGGGTGCCTGACCTCGGCGCCTCCAGGGATGCTCCACGCCAACATATGCCTTGCATGGATTGGGATATTCTCTGCCGAGACAATAGACTTAATCCTCGGTGACAGCGTGTAAATAAAACAGATTTTAACATCTGGTCTTCTGTCTTTAAAACACAATGGCACCTCGTAAATAATGCACCATTGTAACTCCCAGGAGGCGCTAACAAGTCCTTTATTAGGTGTCAGTGCCCCGTTTTGCAGCAACTGCCCAGAATGAGATGTGCTATAATTCAGTTACACCGTAAGTAGCTACTAATGAGGCACGTTATTACAAAGAGCCGATGCCGTGCAGCCAGACCGCAGTAAATCTGGAGTAATTCCAGTGAAATCGGCGCTAAAGCATGGAGGTGTCCCTATGAAATGAAAAAAAATTAAAAATAAAAAATAATAAAAAAATCCCAAAAGAGAAAAGTTCTGAAGAACCACTGCGACATTTTGAGGAGGGGTTTGTGGAAAGCTCCTAATTCTTATTTTTTGCCCTTCCCTCTTTGTCTTTTCCACTCCATTCTCATCTGTCACTCATGTATTGAGTGTCCTGACAAGTCTGCCTGATGATTAATGCTCCTGTTTTGTGGGTTTGCATAGTGCCTCCTGAGTGCTTAGCAGGTYTTAGAGAGTTCAGTTCACTAAGCTCTCAGCTTGTCTGGCAGTCCCCAATGGCTTAATAATGTAAAATCATAAACCAGACTGCAACTGATTCCACTTTTCCTGTCCATTCTTTTATCAGGWACTGCTGTGTGGGATCTGGAAGACAGGAGCATAATTAGATGTGTGGTGAGTGGGATTTCCCTCCTGCAAACACAATTCTGACCTCCAGCTCCACATGTAAGCAGGGATTTTGGGGAGATGGATTTTCTGGGGATAATAATGCTCCCTTCGCTGTAGGATGGAGAAGTTCATAAAGCAGATTTCTGCTCATAGAAAGATTTCTATCCTCTTTCCTGACATTGCTTACTCAAATATGGCCTTAGAGCAGAGCTGAAATTGCCGTATGCTCTCATAGTACATCAAACGGGATGCAACATGGCCWCATGATGTAACCCAAAAATTACCTCACCCTCCTTAAAACCAGTCTTATTCAGCCAGTTTCCAGCTGATAGATTTATTTTTAGCCCTGAATGGCATTACCTCCCRTAGTAGACTAAGAGGCTTGTTTCTGATCTCTGCCTAATTAATAGGGAGTGTGTTTTCCCTGGCCCTGGTGTGTGTGCAGGGACAGGTCACTCCGTGGGCAGCGCGTGGGCCCRTGTGCGTGTGCTGGCTGACAGCACACCCGTCACCCCCATCCTGCCAGGGGGTCACAATCCAATTTGCTGCTTCCTTTCGAGCCCAACAACGTCATTGCCTCCTGCTAATGTGGTTAGGAGGGAGCAGGAGATGYTCTGGGATGCTGGCTGCTGGTGGTGAAGCAGCACCAGAGCACGTGTGCGAGCCCTGGGCTCTGGGGGCAGCTGCAGCTGGCAGGGCACAGGGATGCTCTGTCCTGGCCATGAAATTGGAATAATGCTTGAACTGGGATTCTGTAGCACGTACTGTGCTGAGACTGCTCTGAGCAGTGTTAGCCAGCAGCATCACACCCACATAAAATCACTTCTGCACTTTACGACAAATCAACTCTGACTCAACAAAAACCAAACAAACAAACAACAACAAAAAAAACAAAACAAAAACAAAACCCCCCACAAATCTGTATACAACTTGAGCTGGGCTTCCCTGGGACAGTCCATGAGCTCATGATGGACAGATGTTTCCACAGACTCTCCAGAGACAGGAATGATTGTCACCCAGTTGGGTTTGCAGCACTCCTGCTCTCCCATGCTGGGACACCAAACTGGCAACAAAGCTGGACAAAAGCAAAGCTTTTCCTTTATTAACCAGTAAAATATTAACTGGGCTTGAAGTCAGCTGTCCTTCCTCCTAGGGGAGCACCCTACTCATGAAACAATAGAATCACACTTCTCCTTTCCTGCCAGCCCAGCMCAACTATAATTTAATTATTTCAAAAACCAACATTACGTGAAAATCAAGGAATGAAGCACATTTCATCCCTTCAGCATCCCCTATGATTCTGTGGCCACAGAGCCCAGAAAATTGGTTCTCATGGCATCATTAATGGTTTGGGTTAGACCTTAAAGAATCATCTAGTTCAGACCCTTTCACCACGAGAGGTTCAACCCCTATTGCTGGAGGCACAACCATAATTTAGCCTTCCATAAATAATGGCCTTCCTCAGCTGTGCACCTTCAGGAGGAGAGGGAGGAACTGCTAAATTTTGGAGAGGGCAAAGCCTGATCTTTGCAAGCATCTTCGAAGCACATCTGCAGCCCAAACCACACCTAATTTTGCCATATGATCAGCTTGAGGAATGAGCAAGGTGCTAGGATATTTGGTTCTTCGGAGAGGGGCAATTTGGGAGAAATGTTAATTTAAAAAGGCATTAGCAGCTCAGAGCTTCAGAGCCTCCTGAGCCCTGCCTCTGCAGAACAAGGAGTTTTCACCTTGGAGCTCCAAGCAGCATCGAGGCCATTGGGGCTCCAGTGTGGAGGGAGGGATGTGCACTTTCCTCTGCAAAAGGGGTGTGATGAGGTGAAAAATGCTGCAAATGTGAAGTGCTTGGCTCTTTTGACARTAGGAACAAGCAAATAATGCAGACAAACAAATACAAAAAGCGTTCCAACCACGGAGAAAGAATAAGAAACCAGATATCTGGTGTCCCTGCCCCTGAGTCTAGATGTAAAATCAGACTCCTTTCCCTTTGGTGCAAAGATGGATTCAATTTCCACTTATTCTATGTAAGAGTTTGCTGCAGCTGTGTTTTAAAGCCCCACCGTGTTTTCTCACCTATCTTTGTTACGCAGCTGGTTTTCACTCTTTGAATAAAATAACTTCTTTTTTTTTTTTTTTTCCTCAGACACCTCATGCAAGATCTATTTTTTACCCGTTTCCTCTGGCTTGGCACAGTGAATCACTGTTCACACAATGCTGAATGAAGCCACTAATTAAATATGTGGTTTTTATTAGACTGTAGACAGGCTATACTTACAAGACGGTGCAGTAAATGACTTGTTTGTACTATTCTTTAACTCATCTCCTGCCCCTACCCAGCTGCTTTGAGTGCAAACATGTCTACACTCACAAGGTATGATGACAAATTCTCTCTGGATTCATGCTTTTGTACACAGATCCACATTCTTAAGTAAGGAAACTTGGGAAAGTGATTCCATGGCTGCTGGTGACTCATTTGCTTACCCTGAAGCAGCTCCGAGGGGCTCTCTGTGCTCCTGCTGAGCTGTTTGATGGCTTTGAGAGGAGTTCACTGAAATGAATGGTGGATTCCTGCTCTGGTACCCACAAGGGTCAGGCAGGAAAGATTTAGGGTAAAAAAATGCCAAGAGGCACAATCTTATGCAGGTCTGAATCACAGAATCACAGAATGGTTTGGGTGGGAAGRGATCTTACAGATAGCCTTGTTCCAAGCTCCCTGACATGGGCAGGGACACCTCCCACTATCCCAGGGTGTTCCCTGGCCTTGGACACTTCCAGGGATCCAGGGRCAGCCATAGCTTCTCTGAGCAGCTCTGACRAGGCCTCCCCACCCTCACAGTAAAGGATTTCTTCCTAATATTTAATCTAAATCTCCCCTCTTTTAGTTTAAAGCCATTCCCTCTTGTCCWRTCACTCCATGCCCTTGTCCCAAGTCCGTCTCCAGCTCTCCTGGAGCCCCTTTAGGCACTGGAAGGGGCTTTAAGGTTCCCCAGAACMTTCTCCATGCTGTACAAACCCAACTCTCTCAAGCTTTCTCTCACAGGAGAGGGCTCCAGTCCTGTGATCCCTTTCCTGTCCCTCCTCTGGACCAYGCAGATGAGATGCTCAGCATCCTTTCTTTCCCTTAAGCAGGGTAAGTTGGCATGTTCTTGGCAAAGCTCTGGTCAATAATAAATCTAATTCCTGTGCTGGGTGTGCTCATGTGTATGGAACAGCCCAGGTGGACACAGCCACCTCTCCCATGTGCTCTGCACTGCCCATGTCCCACATCACACCTGCAGCTGAACAGCACCCAATGCTTTATCTACTTTTGTAAAAACTCATTTATCGTGGTGCCTCAAGGGGTTTCTGTAGCAGGTGAAAAATGGGTGGAAGTAGGCAAAGAAATACATCACTGTACAGTCAATCTTTCTGTGACTGAACAGATTAAAAGCAACTAAGCAAGCAAATAGCATCCACAATACCAGCAAAATTTAAAAAAAAAGGCTTAAAAAGATAAGAAATATGATGTTTGGGTGAAAAAAAAAAAAGCTTCCCTTCTGTTTCTCAGACAAACAGTCTTTTGTAGTGAGGATGTGTGCTATTTTCTTATGGTTTTTAAATTGGTTCCTTGATTTGTTTCTTTATCTGCTCCCCGAGACTTTCCTGATTAGTTGAGATTTCTGCACTCACTAGTTGATTAAATAATGAATACATTTGTTTGATTTGCAGTTGCTTACTTAATTAAAATTTCTTTTCAGTGCCCCAATTTCCATTATGATTTCAATTTTGCATTTAATCACTGTGTTGTTCTTTGCTGCCACCTCTCTTAATAGAGGTCTACTCTCCTGTCAGCCTCACTGCAAAGCCTGGCTCAGCTGCTCGTGGGCAGAGAGAAAACTCCATTTGTGCAGTTGGTTTAGACAGGAACTTGAAACCTGGAGTGAGAGGGAGAAAGTTGAATTTGCAGGAATATCCAATGAGTATAGGTGTGGTTTAGTCTAGGAAATTAGTGAAAACTAWTTTTGTGATTGTCTGGTCAAGGAACATCAAATTTGCCTGTGGAGAAAGATCAGGTTTTATATTTGACATCCTGCAGGCCAAGGCTAAAKGAATGTTTCTTCATCCCATAGTGCAGACAGAGTGATCACCACTATTTTTGCAGCAATTGGGAGAGTGTCTCTGTCGCCAGAAAATGTGTGGTGAGGCATCAGCTGATCCATTTGAGGATAGTGCATTTTCTTCCATTTTTTATTCTCCTTTCTCTTTACTCTCAYTTTCCCCCTCACCTGGATCTGCTCATTCTTCTGTATTTGCTTTCTTGCAGCAGACCTGCAATTTCTGTGTCCTGGACTTATTTCTCAGTCTGAACSTTTTTCTGCTTGCTGCTGGGATCATGCATGAAATGGTTAATGCTGTCCCATCACCAGATTTTAATGCCAATATCACAATCTGATTAATAAAAGAGTGAGGAAAATCCCTCTTTTGCTGGTTGAGCTGCAGACATGGACACATTCYTCTGCATCAGTTCACAGTCCAAGGGGACCCTGAGTCAGGAGTGTGATATTGGTATTTCAAAAGAAAAGGCATCTGTCATCCCATGCACAGCAAGATCAGCATTTTTTTTTAAGAGCCAGGCGAGGCAGAAACACAGCATGACAAACCCCTCCCCAGGCACACGATAATGCTCTTATGATGGGCTTCTTGGAGGATAAAATATTTATTWTATATTTTGCCATCTGCACAAGCATTGCAGAAAGAGTAATCAAAATGTGTAGCTGGAAAAACTGATCAGAGGTGAAGAGGGGTTCCAGGAGACAGGCACTGAGGACAACTGATACTTTGGGAAGCCGGGAGGAGGGAATGACCAGGGTTAATGGCTTAAATCCTTATCCACCCAGGAAATCCCTTTAACTCCACTGGAGTGAATATGTCAGCTTAGAAATCACAAGAACATCTGGTTTATGTATTTGCAGAAGTGGGATTGGTTAAGGACTCGAATTTTGCTGTGCTTCCACGTCTGCAGCTTTTAATTCAGCAAGAAATACAAACATATCCTTTCAAGCTGCCCACAAATAACAATGACTCTTCTGGAGTTAGGAATTATTTTTGCCAGCACCAAAAGCAGTAGGAACAGATCTTGTAATCTTGACAACTGTGAGCGATAAGTCTGTGACAAATGTGCCTTTTCATAGAAAGTAGGAATCAGCTATTCATAAAAAAAAAAACAAAACCCAGAGCTGAAAGAAACCTTTTAAATTTATTTTTCCTGAGCATAGGACTTCTGGGAGCCAGAATCAGAGCAAAAGCCTCCTTCCCTTAAAAGCTGTCTGGTTTTCAGAGTAAGAGACGTAAAATAAATGAGTGAAAGAAATAATCTCAWCCATCACTTTTTTGAGGGGGGATTAAAGAGTTCCGAGGGAATCAACGTCATGAAGATGTTTTCAGAAGGTATCCTAAAAAATAAATAGACCTTAAAAATAAATRTGTGACATCAAATGTTTTTTTTAATTCAGTGCAAGCACTTGTGGTTCCTCATYCTGGACATTTCAATGGCTCTCTTGTTTAAGGAGTACCTACCATTTCCTGTTCTTCTCTGGGATTTGGTTCTGCCCTGATCACTAGCTACAATGACTGAAAGTGGGTGACGCGGTTAAACATCTTACACTGCTGGAAACACCCATTTATGAGTTATTTATCTGCTTTTCTTATAGACTATGGAGTTTGGGAGCTTGAAGAGTGCATGGGTTTGGAAGCACAAATCACCTTGTYCCCTAAAGCTGGTCAGATGGATCACGTCCCCAAAGTGAGTGTTTCTCTGCACTGATTGCAGCAAGGGCTGAGGCTGATGAGAGGCAGGAGCCTGGGTGGCAAATGCCTCAAGTTGAAGGGCATCAATGGTGCACATCGTGTGCCTCTGTGTTTCTTCTGTTCTCTGCACTGGTGGATCAGATATACCAATATACACCCAGGTCTTATCTCTGGGAGGAAGATAAAAGTGTGCAGTAGGGATGATAAGAGCAAAGACTGGTCACACAAACTGAGCAAGAGGCTATCTCCTGTCTCAGTTGGTCATTCCAGGTCAAATTTCTTTTAATATAATTCCTCACAAGGTTTGGTGCAAAAAKGTCTGTTTGAAGTCTCTGATGAGACATGGGTGCCTCACAAAGGACAATTCATCCCATCTTCAATTAGATATCTCAGATTAGTGGGATGAATCAGACTCTGGAGGAATTTATCCCTTTCCACAACTATTTATTAGGTTCAATTAATAATGGACTTCGAGAGTTTAGCGTTTGCTGAGCAGCAGCAATAGCAGTGAAGTTGCTCTTGCCATCTAAATCTTTATGTTAGGCTGCTGGTAGGCTCTTAAAACTGCCTCCATAAATTTGAGAGCTAAAATGCAAAGAAAGAAAATCAGTGTGATGCAAGATTTTATTGTTTTTCTTAATTCTTTTACCATTCGACAACTTCCCTGTTGTAACACTTTGCAGCTCATGCTGGTATAACTTGTGGATTAACCACCTCTAAAAAGATAAATCCCGTTTTGCCAATAAAATACTTGTCCCCCTATAAAACATGCCTGTGGAGCTGTTGAACATCTCTTGATGCCAACATCCCCAGGGAAGACTTTTGACTTGGTATTAATCACATTCTGAAGCACCATCAGCCTTAACGTTTCAAATTCAATTAGCTCTTCCTCACGCAGTTCATAATTCAGATGGTTTTGCTGTAAATCAACCACAACATAATAACCTGAGTCACTTCCAAGCACTCAGTGGACAAGTGTGTGCTCAGTTCTTCAATAAGTATTGATAGCAGGTTCAAGGCATAGAACAAAGATTCAATTATGCCCAGCACCAGCAACGAGTCTCGAGTATTTCTGATCAAGGAATTCATTACAGAGYGAGCACCGGGGAAGTTCGTAATTGAATCATTTAAATGAAAAGGAGATGCTGTCATCCTCTAGGCTCATGAGGGAAAATAAAACTGGGATTTTGGGTATGGCAGCACCCCTGTATTGTATAGAAGGGTCGTAGTACAAACCTTACTGAAGGCACAACACATTTACTCGTGTGAACTCTTGTCTGAGTCAGGCTGGAATTAGGGGAAATAGTGGAGGAAGTGGTGATGTCTAACAAATGCAGACTGATATGATTGGGTCCTTGGTTGTACAGACTGTCTTGAAACCTTCCTGGTAAAGCCTTGCAGTGCCCCACGATGAAGAGCAGCTCTGGGAGGAAGCTGATGGCTTCTGGTGATGCTCTGTGGGGGGGTGGACTGGGAAAATGAAGCATTTTCATAGAGAGGCTGTGACTGAGTTCCACGGGCTGAGACACGGAGCAATATGGAGGGAAAGCCCAAATGTTGTGAAGGAGAGAAAAAACAGCTTGTGGCAAGAACAGACATCTAGGAAGTGCTTGAAAATTACATGTGACTGAGCATTAAAATCCTTTAAATGAACATTTGGGCTTATGTTTACCCACGAAGGTTAACAATAAAGGAAACAGAGACAAGCACTCTAATGAGCTCTCATTCCCCGAGGCGTGTGGTGCCTTTTTTTCAGGTAACAGCACCCTTTCCAGTGCTAATGATTTTTTTTCTGTGTCGCAAGGCAGATTTTCTCTTGCTGTTTGCCCTCCACCTATTCACGACAGATGGTGCGATGTGCAGTTTTGGGAGCTAGTCTAGGGTGCATGAACTGATATGCATTAAGCTCACAAATTCAATTGTGTCTTACCTGTCTGACYGAGGAATCCATCTACTAGAAGAAGTAAAGAGCCAGAGAAAGGCAGCAGCTTATGTTTGTTTATTGTGTTTTTCTCGGGGAAAAAAAATAGTTTTGCCTTTCTGCCAGAACTTTAAATCACATTTCAACAGAATATGTTGGGGGCTTAAGGTCATCTTCTTATGAAAGCACAGGCAGAGGGTCTGGGAAGTTTCAAGCTGAAATAAAGGTTTCTTGTCTAGATAAATTCAAGGCAGGCAGCAAGAAGCTTTGCAATCATGGATTTAGGCSCAAGGCCTGCAAACCCTGAAGTGCTTAGCTTAACTCACATGGGTGGATCAGCTGAAGCCTGTGTATCCATTTCCGGGAGACAGGATAAGCATGGGCATAAATAGCAATAAATCAGGTAAAAAAATCAATGTTTTCCACCCTCTTCAGAGGGCTCTGCCTGCTCATTCTGTCCTGATAATGATAATTCTAGTTGGGTGCCCATCCTCCCCAGCTTTACCCCTGTTGTAGGAGGCATGGCTGAGGTTTGGGGCAATTTGTATCGACCCACAGCTGACCTGGAGACTGGTTAAAGCAACATCATAGGGCTCAGAATAACATAATCATTAAAAAGGGAAAATATGGTAAAATAAGRGTATTAATCACAGGAACGGGGGTTTGCAATAGTTTGGTTTTTTTTTTCCTCCCAGATCGTACAGAGCTGTATTGACCTCAAACTCACATTGTTTATTCTCTGGACAGACCAATGCTCCTCACGGATTATTCCTTTCCTCTTACTGGGCTGGAAGGAGAGTGTGTAGGGRCAGTGTCAGGATGTGGTGGGTCCCCAAAAAACAGATTGGGACAACTTGAACCATGACACATGTTTGGTACAACGCTGAGCCAGACCTTTTTGCAAAAGCAGGGAGCCAGGTGAGGACAGTCTGACCTCTTGGGCCAGCAAAATATTGCACAGTTTTTTGCACTGGTTTAGGAGAAATTTCATTATTGCTGTACACTCACAAGGATGCTGCAACTAATTTATGGGGGGTCAGACYTAGAGCATCTGGTGACCAGCTCACAAATTCCCTCACAGGACAAATTTCCCCTGCCAGCAAAAGTTTTAAAAACATYGCTGGCACAGCAGCCTGGGTGGAGGAAGGCTCATAAATTGATGTTCATATCAAGTTCATGTTAAGTGAAAACTTAACATGACTGTTTTCAGTGAGTAGTGAGATCTGGCAAKGAAAAAACAGATCAGCAGAGTTCTTATATTTATTTGCCCATTTAAGCTATAGATTTCMCTGGTTTTTGACTCCATTTACCTCTTCCTAACTGTCCAAATTTGAGGTCTGTGTTAAGACTTGAAGCATATTTAACTCTGACACTCATGTGTTACCTTCTTCCATCTCTGTTCACAGAATATGCTGAGTTGGAAGGGATCCATCAGGGCCATTGAGTCCAATGCCTGGCCATGAACAGGACACCCCAAAAATCCCACCCTGTGCCTGAGAGCATTGTCCAAATGCTTCTTGAACTCTGTCAGGCTTGGTGCTGTGACCACCACTGGGGATTCCAGTGCCCAAACACCCTCTGGGTGAAAAACATTTTCATGATTGACCTAAACTCCCCGACTCAACTTTGCTTCATTTCCTTAAATCCTATCACTGGTCACAAGACTGAAGAGTTCAGCTGGATCTTTGCAGAGTGTTCTCTACACCAGCTTTGACAGATTTTGCTTTGTAGGTGTTTGACACCAGCAAATACCAGGTCAAAAGTGTGCAWGGAAAGGTCACCTGCAGAAGGAAGAGTGCTTAGTGGGATTGCAATGGAAACATAAAAGGTAAAAAAAGCCCTGAGGCCTTGCAATCTCAAATTGCACTATTTAGAAGGTCACTCCTTCCCTTTGACCCAATGAGAACGTGGTGGTCAAAGCCTGGGATGTTCTTTYCTGCAGTGTAAAATACAGAGAAAAAAAAATCACCTTGTTCGTTCTGCAGCCTCTCCCCTCTACCTTGCAGCAGTTTTCTCAACATGTCCTACCCAAACAGTCATTCTCTATGGGATACAGGGATAGGACAATGAAGAAAAAAATTCTAATAAACATTTCCTTAAGGAAAAAATTGCAAATATTGTTAAAACAGCATCACTTTAGAGGGAATTTTCAAATTARGCTGTCTGGTTAACTTTCCTTGACAGCCAAACAAGAAAGGATTTCTCCTTCTCYTAATCTTCCCCAAATCAGCAAAGAGGAGACACCTTTCCAAAGGCAGCATTTCTTCCTAGTTTTCTAAATAATGTGCAAGCATTAAAAAAAAAAAAAAAAAGTCAGCTAAATAAAAATTTCCTGTGGAGAGTCTTGGCCAAAATCTAGAGGGGAGTCACCAGTTTTTCATTCAAATGCTTCTGTGCCAGAGCAACCAGCACAAAGGATGTGGACCAAGCTCTGKTTTTTGAGGACATTAAACAATCTGAACATACTGAAGTGTGACTTTGTTTAATGCTTTTTGCTGGGGCATTGTTTTCCCTATGATTAATGGTGCTCCTGTAACTCAAACCCATGGTGATGTCAAGACCTGCCCATGTCCATCCCAGTTACCAGAAATGCAATGCAAAAGCAGAATTTAGCCCAGGATTTCATGGAAAAGGGCTGAGTATGAGATTTAATGTATTAGTCATGACAGATTAAAGAATTGAGATGGTGAAGAACAGAAATTTGTCATAAAATGGAGAGGCACCACAGTGATGTCCAGATGATTTCTCTCTCTTTGACTTTTTAAGGGAACCTCATGCCCTGMTCTAGAGACCAGACCTCACACATTAAATCTTTCCTGATCAACACTTGCATTGAGGTCACTGCACACAGCATTTCTTCAATTTCCTTCTCAAATTTGTGTCAAAATGAATGGAAAGATTTTGTACACCTTGAAGGCGTCCCTTTGAATGTGACACTTGTACCACGCCTTCCTCAGTGCTAGTGCAAAYCCTGATCCATTTATCTTATCACAGAGAAGAACCTGACACTACCAAAGGTTCACCAGAGGAAATGCACTATTGAAATAACAAATATTCTGACCTTTTCTGCCTGCCCTGATCTGATGTGACAGCAGAGGTCTAAGACAGAAAACCTTTTCCATTTTCCCTCATTATTCAATATTTTTGATGTCTTTATTCTCTTTGCTTTGCAAGCACGAAGCTCCTGACTTGCTTTCACCCACAGAAAAACCAYRTTGGAATTAGGTGCTGGAATTTGGKCTGGGGAGGTCAAACCTGGCCTTTTATCAGAGATGGCTCCACACTGCAGGATGGTGGGGAGCAGGCATGAATGCAGGTGTGGCCCTTTTTGTCCCCTTTGAGTGGAGTGGTGCTGGAGAAACCCTGGCTCACAGGGAAGGGTGTGAGCACAAGAAAGCCAGGGCCAAAGCCAATTCTCAGCATCTACTTTTCCTTCTTGCACATCTTAACCCGCTTACTTATCACATGGTCTCGTGGGAACAGCCCTGTAATTCAAGCCATATTTGTTTTAATTGCCTCTGGCTTTCCTTGCCATTTGGCACATGTACAAAATGAGGAGAGAAAAGCTTTTATGGGAGTAAAATTCTTTAAAGAATCACTTGTATATAGAATAGGCCACATACTCATGGGGGGATGCAAAAGTTGCTTTGACCATGGGTTGTGCCATGAAATTATTATTATGCATCCCAGGAATGGGTGGAAAAYCTTTCTGCTTCTCAAAGTCTCTCCTTTGCTGTGTTGCATCAATCTTACCTAAGGCGACTGGATCTTAGTATTTAAAAAGAAGATTTTACAGTGCATTTGTCACAAATAAAATGAATCGTAGCAGTTCCATGAYAACAGGCCTGACCACAATTTCCTGGATGCTGGCACCAGGTTTGGGATGTTCCAGAGTTGATTTCAGACCCTGAACCAGCATTTGGGCATCAGCTACGTGGCACTAAAGGCTATTATCTCACCAAACCATCCAGTTTCTGAAGAATTCTCATGGGGAAGGTCTGGTGGGTGGCAAATCGCAGGGAGAACAAGCTCCCATGCCAACTGCTCCAGGCCTCTCAGCATGGGGAGGTTTGGGGCTGGAGCCAAGTCCTCTCAGGCACACGGTCCTTTCACCACTCCAAGGCACGAGCAGATTGAGCAGCACAGCCCTTTCCCAGCCCCTTATATGGAACAGATTTCAGTAAAGGAGATAATCCAGCCCGAAGGGGTTGTACAGATAATACCCACCAGGCATGATGGAGACACGCTCCGTGAAATCCCTTATATGGCAGAGCTGGATAGGCTCAGATCTCCCAAATATCGGAGCCATAAGGCAGCTCTGTGAGGGGTCATGMAGCAGACAGAAAGCCCTGGAGCAGTGACAGAGCTCATCTTCCAACCACTCCTTTAAAAGCTGATCCCAGAGCAGTGCAGCCCCTCTGCTCCTTGCAACCACCTTTTGGGGGGCATTCATCTCATTTCCCTTCAGGTGTCTACCAGGCAGGCTGCTGCYGAAATCCTGCTCACCCTAAACCCCCACTGAGGTCTCTGTAGAGACAGAAACACTTATAACTCTGATTTTCTGCCCTGCTTGGAGCCAGACCATGGAGACCATAAAGTGTTTTGCTCCTCACTTGCTGAACCAGTTGGTGCCCCCATCAGACATTTTCACTCAGCCAAACAAACCCATCAGTTGCTTGTGAAACCTGGCAGATCTTTAGGTACTCTTTTTTCCCCCACACCCACTTCAAAAACAATTACTCGACCGTTTTTTTTTGTTTTGTTTTAATGAGTGTGTTATTTCATCTTCAAATAGATGGAAAGCATTTAGTGTAGGTACTCCAGAACAAAATGACATGTTGTTAAGGCAGTTCATGAATGTTGTTTATATCCATATAACTAAGTTTCTTGAAAGATTTTTTAATAAATATGAACTAATATTTCCAAGTCATGAACTTGTAAATTTGTGACAAAATTCCAGTCTTGTCAGACTCAACTCAAAACAGCTGTTTTTCATTTGAAAGCAAAAAAATACAAAGTGGCTGGTTGCGACATTTTCTGACATACATCTCTTTTTGAACTTTAATAAATCAAAAACTTGTAAATTTGTGACAAAAATCTGACTTTTATTATCTTAGCAATTGATAAATTTTGGAGTAGAATCAGGACTTGTATGGACAGTTTTGGAAAAAAAAAAGCAGGTATCAGAACCAGTTTATCAGGCTGGCATATTGATAAACCCAAGTTTCTTCTGACAGTGGAGCAAGTCTCCTCTTGAAAAACCTTAAAAAAATCTTGGAAAAACTTAGGTCATTGTGAAATATTTTACCTGTTTTTCCCCATTTAACTGATAACTACCAAGTGCTCTCTGTAAAATGAAAATCCCGAACTTCTCCAAAGTTTCCGAAATTCCCAGGTTGAATTTTTTTTCTGGAGAGTGTCCTCTAATAGAAAAAAGTCAATCCCTTGTGCCTCTGCTCCACAGGGGAGTGTGGGAAGGAACTTGGTACCCACTTGTTTCCATCTGAAATTTCTGWAAGGGAAAAAATGCTGAAAACTTTCAAAACAGCTTCGTAAGCTGTTTGCCTTATTCCTCTCTTAGAGRGATAATTTTCTGCTCACAAAACATGTGGTTTGCACACGCTTGTAGGAGTGGGGTCTACCCTGCTGCAGCTCCTGTTCCTTGAGCTGTTTACTCGTCCTTGCTCGCCGCTCTGCCATGGCTGCCTAGCAACTCCGTGGGATGAACCAGCTCCATTTCATTTAGGTGTTAAATAATCTGAAGTGCAGTGATTTTTTTTTCTTTCCTTGAGCAAACATCAGAGGACTTAATGACAGCAGCAGCCAAACACAGCACCAGCATAATGGGCAATGATGTCCCAATATAATGGAACACACCGATATTTGGTGTTTTTCAAACTACCGTTTGAGAGGTTTCTTAAARAGCAACTATCTGCAAAAATGAAAGAATTATTTTATGAAGCTTCCCTTGGTAAATGTAGATGGGTAAAGCAGTGATCTGTTCACTGCACATATTCCAGGTATGTGTGCTCATCCAGGGCTTCATGAACTACCTAAACATCTGCAAATTTTTGAGTTTGGCAGATCTGAAGTTTCTTCTTACTGTTGTGTCCCAGTCCCGTGCGGAAGGGGAGACCCAAGACTTGTAGATTCTTGTGGTTGAAAAAGAATGGCAAAAGTCAAAATGATCCCAAAACAAAACTTTTATTGTCAGACTACACACTCAGCATGGAAATTGGTATGTTTTGCCCCAAACCTCTAATAATAAGAGGAATAAAAGCATAAAAGAAAAGAGGGAAGAGAGACAGTGAAAGGGTGGTCAGATGGGAGAAGAAAGGATYTCAGAAGCCTGATTCCAGTGCCAGTCCAGCCAACAGGGTGTCCAGGGTGCTGGGGCACTGCCCAGGTTTCATGGGGGTACCTTTGTACCGGTACATTTTCTGTGCACTGGGATTAGGTTTCTCACTTCTCATGCAAATGCAAATTCAAATGCAAGGGCATTGARTTTCCATTCCTTCTGGAAATGGGTYAGAGGGCTTTGAGGGTCCTTGATGGCCTTGATTCCCCTCTATTTGTCTTTCCCACTCCTTGATCCCGTTCCTGTGCTTGTGCCATTCTGTGTTGTGTGATCTCCATGGACCAGAAAATGGAATTTGGTCCCAAGGCAAGGCYTGTCCTRTGTCCACCCAGGGCCCTTCTCCAGYTCTCAGTGCTTGGCACAATGCAGTGCATTCATTTCTTGTCCCTCAGGCTTCTACACCTAAACCAGCACTTCTTGCYGCAAAACATTTGGCTTCAACTTGTAAAATTTTGATTTCAGATTATTAGTTTTACTTTTCAATCAGAATAAAATTTGACTTTGGGGGAGAAAAAAAGAAAGAAAATACCCAACACTGTTCCTGCACAGAAGGTGTTTGTGCTGCAGAGTCCTACCCGGGATGGACAGAATCTGTCAGKTAGAGATGAGGGACAGGAATGAATGAAAATGGTACAGAAAGACTAAATCCACTGTAGTGCGTGAGCATCTCATTCTCCTGGATAATTTAGCAATGCTGATGGTTCAGAGGGAGTAGGAAAGCAGTCAAGACTGAACTTTTCTGTAATATATTGTGATGAAGACAGGAAACTCTCATCTTGTGAGGCTCGTGGGTGGCAGCTTCTGCTCCCACTGAGAAGAGCAACAATTTGCTTGAAGGTCACAGTGGTGCCAGGCAGTGGGGATGCAGACTAAGGTGGATGCTATCCTGGGACATAATCAGCACAATTCAGCTTGAAATTAATGAAGTTGCCACAGCAACCTGAGATGGTGACTGYGCTCAGGTGGATGTAATGGGCAAGTTATTTCAGAGGTGTGGAGAACCAGGAGAGTGGGAGAAATGCCAGTTCCCATGTCATGGTCCCATCCCAGAGGGCAGCTCAGCCACACACAGCTCCTCGCTCACAGTGGGGTGGGGGAGACTGGACAGGTAAAAGGGAAAAAATTCATGGGTGGGAGCAAAAGCAGTTCAACAGGTAAAGCCACTGCAAAAAAAAAAACCAAAAAGCAACAAATCCATCCACTAATTTCCCCTGGAAGATGGGAATTCAGCCTCCCCCAGAAAAGCAGGGCTCCATTACATGAAATTGTGACTTGGGGAGGACAAACACCATAACCCCAGACTTCTTCCTTTCCTCCTTCTTCCCCAGCTTTTACTGCTGGGCTAGACATCATATGGTGTGGGATATCCCTTGATGACCAGCTGGGGTCAGTTCCCCAACTGTGTCCCCTTCCAACTTCTCATTCACCCCCAGCCTTGCTGGTGGGTGGTGGGAGAAGTAGAAAAAATCATTACATTGGGTGATCACTCTCAACAATAATTAAAAATCATCCCAGTGTTACCAGCAATGTTTGGGTCACAAATCCAAAGTATGAGCTGCTGTGAAGAGAAKTAACTTTATCCCAGCCAAAACCTGCATCCACTGTGTGGATACGAACTGGCTGCAGTGCATCAAAGTGACTCCCCCTCGAGAAATGCACAGTTATTAACAGAGCTGTTCACTTTTCCAGTGAATTTGCAGTGGACTTACGCTGGTGGGAAAACAAAACCAAAACAAAGCACAGCTTGGCTTTGAGTTAGAAGAAACATGAAAATCAGTTTTTATTTAATAATCTGCTTCCACCTCTAGGTTTTCTCCTTTGGCAATTCTGAGAAAAATCAATTATTCACATAGACCTATTGGAAATCAATGGTAAAGCCAAACACATCTGTATCATGTCATAGTAACAGCATTTAAACAGCCCTTACAGAGGCAGAACCTAGCTCAGGCACTGTTGCATGTCTCAGTCTCTGCTCATGGCGGAAAGCAGAAAAGCAAACATTTCACAGGTCAGCACATGTGTGAGAGATGGAATTTCCACAGTTTCCACACACTTTTCTGAAATAACAGGCCCTCCCGAAAACCTGCTCGGTAGATGGAGCTCTTTGTGCTGAACTCCTTGTTAATCCTTCTTCCTTTTAAATACATCGGCAGAGAATGCAAGCCCATAMAGCCTCTATTTAATATTTACAAATCCCTATTTATCTATAGATGCCCTTCCATCTCTTTCTCCATTGTTCATCATTGCCTGCTTGCCTGCTCCTTGTGCAACAAATTGTGGAATATGATTTGGTTTGGGAGAATCTGCTGCTCTGGCTTTTTGCAGAGCGTCTGTAGCAGTTTTTATTGCTTTAAAAGTGTGTTAAAGCAGTTCATTGTCTCACTTAAGCTTCTGCTTTTCCAAAGGAAATCCATTTAGCTTTAACATCTTTCCAGCCAAATGGAAACCCAGATTGTGCAGCCTGGATAAGCCTCCTGTGGGGATAGTCCTTGTGTTTCCTTTCCACTTGCGACTGAAACCACAGCAAAATCTACAGCCCAGCCCTCCCCTTTTATCAGAGGCAAAATTAACTTGTCCCTCATGTGTTTTGGATTCCAGTCTAAGCCTGGACACTGSGAGTTTTGTGGTTGATGTTGTCCTTGGAACAGGAGCACACCTGGCTGTAGGCTCTGAGCAGCTGAAAGACCTCCAGGAGCAGGAGCRTTAACCACATCCACCCCCAGCCCATTTTAATTCCATTTTTCTCACCCAGCATGCCCCCATTTCTTTTGTCTAAAAGACCTTTCTGTTCTGTTTTGTACCCTAATAAAATCCAGATCAGAGATTTGAAACCCCATCAGGGCTGTTTTGGGGTGGATTCAATTCAGTGAAAAGATGCAGGCGTTGACTTCACCCCTGCCTTGGGCTCCTGATGGAAGTGCAGACACTCCACTGAACATTTYGCAGGCTGCATTTATAAGGCCTGTTACAGTATATTTTGCTGCTGAGCAGGCAGGACAGGGGCTGCCACTCAGGTGATGTGTTTTTCTGAATACTATTGCTCAGAACAGGGGAAATGGGAAGGAAAATACATACARGGAGCAAGGGAGAGGTGGGATCCACATCTGTGTACAGGCATGAGTTCTGCTTGACAATTCCATCCTGACTGGCTCCAGCCAGAAGCTCTTTCCCCCTTCATTCTGCCCCTTTTTCTGTCCTCCCTAACATCCCATAAATTATCTGTTAAAAAAAAATAAAGAGGGTTTTTTTCCTGCAGTCCTTTTTCTCCTCCTCAAATTCCTGTTGCATTTTGGGACTCTGACCCTTTCTGCAGTGAGAGCTGGTGATAGCAGAGGCAGARGACTGTGACCTTTAAGTGTGAAAAAGTCAGAGGAGGAGATAAGTTATAAGAAAGTGCCTGCATGAAATAATTCAGTGACAAGGTGTTTTGAGGCACAAAAGAACTACTAATATATAGGCAGTGATTTCACAGCWGAGGGGTAACCCTAAATGATCTCCAAATAAAATGAAAAACTAAAAAAATGGCTTCAAGACTCRAGGATTTATTTGGCTATCCAAGCCCTGTGCTCTCCCAGTGCACACAGAAGCCTGAAACAATACTGAATTAGAAGCAGTGGTGGTACTGCAATTGTGGCTTTAAAGGCCTGTGGAAAAGTGAAAATTCAGCCAGTGGAGGAGGGAAGACAGGTTGTATACAGCAATGATATATTACAAATGAGACTGAATTATTTTTTTAGTTGTTGCATTTTGCCTGTGCTTAAATCAGAGCATTGCATCTCTCCAAATTTCACAAACGCTGAAGAAACACATKAACCTGCACATGATCAGGTCTCCAGTGAGCCAGAGGATTGAGGCAGTCCTGTGGATAACTTTGGGTTTGGAATTCTGTYGGCTCTTTTGGCTGGACATCCTCTGTCCAGACTTCAGAGTCAGATTGTTCATGCTGGCAACCTGGATCAAAGGCAGAGAGAATGTTTGAGATTTACATGGGCTTAGGTGGGAGGAAGATCAGAGCGAACTCGTGACATGG
>NW_026623284.1:1912373-1941061 GCF_030028575.1 Malurus melanocephalus
GGAAGAGGAAATAGGAAGCCAAAAAATCAGTGTTGAGCTCCTGYCTTTGATCAGGTTTTGTGGCTAAGCTCTTTTCAGAAAGCCTTGAGGAGCAAATATGGAAATTGCATTTCTTGGTGTGTGCTGGAGGCCCATTATGTGTCTGGGTGACAACTATCAGAGAGAAGGTTTTCCAGAACAGGCAGGTTTCACTCTGTGTGCTGTGTCTTGGGCTCACTCCTGGGATGTTAAGACAGAGCTGCCGTCTGAAGATGTTAACAGGAAACTGCTCCTTTTTGGTAAATTAATGTCTCATAACAAAAACACAAAAATACCTGAACTGTGCCAAGCCACAGTTCAGTCTTGCCTGGTGTCCCACTGTCACCTGTGAGCAAGGGCAGGGTGAGCAGACAGGAGCAGAACCTGTGACACCCCAGCAAACTCTCTGTGCTGGGCAGYCCCTGGGGGATCTTTGATCCTTTCCAAATGTTTTCTTTGTCACATTTCAAAACACTAAAACCTCCCAATATATCTAGAGCATCCCGTGGTCCAAGTTCCAAAGCTGCAGTACACACAGTGAAGAATATCTCCTTTTATTTCTATCCCACATGCCATTTGCTGGTTTATTTGACACCTCCCTAATCCTTGGATCAGAGGACGCAGAGTCTCCTTCTCTATTCATTTTTTCCAGGCCAGTCATGATTTCAAACCCCTCTATCACATCCTCCTTCAGTTTATCTGCCCTGCCAGCAGAAGAGTCTCCTCTATTAAATCCATCCCCACATGAGAGYTGTTTCATACCCTTGATCCTGTCTGTCACCCTTCTCTGCACCAACCCAGCAGCATCTTTTGGGCAAGGGAGAAATGGAGACCTGATGAAGACTCAYCCCATATTTATGGGGCAGCATGTTGGGATGTCTCCCAGTAATTCCTAAGAGTTTGTTTTTCTGCTCAAGACCACACATTGAGCTGACATTTTATAAAAATACGTGTTTCACCTCCAGGATTTCTTCCCTGCCTGGCAGCTATTTCTCCAAAATATAGGCTTTTTGCCTACCTCTGTCTGAAATTGGCTGTGTGGTGGTGGCACAAGCCAGAAGAGGATTAGAGACTTCAAAACTGCAAAACACATGAACAAAGCAAAACACGAAATCGATGTTTCTGTGTTTGCTCTTAATATAAAAAACACATAAATCACTAATTAAAACCACTGCTGCTAACAGACATTGGAGGTGTGGATGAAAAGAAAACAAATAACTCCATGTAGACCTTCACTCCAGAACTGGATCTGTGTAGGTGGGAACTAGACATCATGGRCCCTTGTTGCTGCCCTCCTGGCAAAAAAACTTGGGGCATTTATTGTTATTTTTAGCTCGTTTGATGAGGAGGACTTCCAGAAATAGTGCCTAACTCCAGAGTCTTCACAGGGTTTCTYTAGTGCAGCTAGTGCCTGGAATTCAAACTGTAGGGGGAAGTCCCAGTGCCAAACACATTTCACCACCCTGCAGGAYTGAAAACCACTGACTTCTCAGAGAAAATGTTTTCCTTTCCCASAGGACAGAGGTTACCAGAAACCTCCAGGACTGTCACTGGTTGGTAGCYGGAGCAGCTGAACTCTTCTCTGAGTTTTTGCAAGCTCTGTAAGAATTATAAAATTCTTAAGTTATGTAAAKAAATCCTCTTCCCTATATGTTGCTTGAACTTAATTGGGTGATGAAAATATTGTAAGCTTGTGCTTCTGCAGCATCTTTCACACAAAGATGTCAGAAGTGCTTCATAAACATTCACTAATTAAGCCATTAAACCACACAACACCCCACTGAGGATTTATAGGGATGTATACAGTAAGAAGATTAAGTTTTACTCCTTGTAGATATTTTTTTGGCTGAAAAATGGAAAAAATAAACCCAGGAACTATTTTTCTATAGAAATGATTTACAGGATTAAACATGTAATGTGTCAGGATAATGTCAGCAAATCAGAGACGGGTAGGTTGTGGGTGGGCAGTCTTGGGAACACATCAACGAGCRCCACGCTGGGAGGTTTCTCGATGTTTTCCCCATCCTGGGCATTGAAGGAAAGCAGGCACCTCTCCCCTCAACTTTAAAACATTCCCTACCCACTGGCACTGCCCAGTGCCCACCCTCTGAAAAACACAGCTGCCCACACTGGAGGCCTCTGGCACCTTCYGCATCACATCAATATCCATCACATTAAACACATCTGTGCTGGAGAAATATTTATATATATATTTCTATACACTCATAAGCTGATGGTGCATTTWTTCACCCATAAGCTGGATTTGATAGCCAGAAAGAGGAGAAGGGAGGATGAGGCTGTCACCTCCTGAGTGTCAAMTTCTGGGAGGGGACAGATCCCACCCTTCCCCCAGGATGCCACAAGAACAGCAGTGCTGGGTGTCCACAGGCTCCACGGTGTCAGCAGACCCAGCTCAACAGCTCACTCGGGYTTTTGGGTTCTCAGCCTCTCTGGTATCGCTCCGTGGCACGAAAGCTGTTGGGTATCGCCTGTGCCTGTCATCTGCTCTGAGCCAGGGTGTCAGGGCTGATGGCCGGGGGACTTTGGAAAGTTTTTCAGCYGGCAGATAAACAGCACTGAGCGTTCTCAGGACAACACATTCTGGAGCCCCAATCTTATCAGGGCACTTAGGGTGCAGCCTGTGTACGCGTTTCAGGCCAGACAGAGCGCACAAACAGCTATGAAGAGCACGTTGGAGGCTGCAGGTTTTTTCTTGCTGCTTCTTTCTTTGTTTTGCCATCCTGCTGTAGCAGGGAGAGCTCTGCAGGGCTGTCAGGAGAGTGCTGAATAAAGGCAACTTTGCAGAGATTGATGCCAAACCTTKCATTGCTGAGTGCTTTTACAGCAAAAAGGCTCATCCTGTTGTCTCGTGGGGGTTGTGGTRGGGGAAAGAAACTCAGGCCATCCACCCAGATGTGAGGGGGGAATGTGAGAGAGGTTTTGAGCCCTGTGTTCCCTGCACACAGCTGAAAGGAAGCGTTGCATGGCATTTTTTGCACTGCTGGTGTGCAGCCCTTGTCACTTTGTATTGCCCAGGCAGAGGGAAACCAGGGTGGCAGGGCAAGTGTGGCCATGGGGATTCTCTTGTGGTCTGACCCAGCATGGTAAAGGAAACCCAAACCTGCCTGCACTGTGTATTATGAACTTAACCTTGGTCCCTGCTGTACATTCAGSAGTGCTCGAGTAGTTTGTAAAAAAATCATCCCACTGCTCTGACTCGGAGATCTCAAAACCACAAGAGACAGAAATAAACTCTTATTAAAATAAAGGAATATTTCAACAAGTCTTTTTTCTTGTGGCTTTTGTTTGAGTACAGTCAGGGAGTTATAACTGAAATATAATCATCACAATCTGGGGTTGGGGAAATCAATGTGTTTCACACCTACGTGTGTGGTGTTACCTAAAACTCCTCCTCCTCCTTCCTGTCTGCCTGGAGTGTTYGCTGCTGCTCAGCTCCTGCTGGCAGATCCCTGTGATCTTCCTCCACCAAAACAAGCTCCCCCGCTGAATTCCTTACAGCCAAGGGATGTGATGGATGTGAGCCCACGCATCAGCTCCAGCTCCACGCTGAAATCAGATGTGAACTCCAGGTGAACTCCCACATATGGTGAGAGAGATGCTGCCTGATGCTTGATTCCTGTTTCCTACACTCCCTTCTGCGGTTTGGACAGGACAGGTCTGTTCAATTAATTATGACCCCAACTCCTCCGCTTGAAGGCAGAGCTGTGGTCACAATCAGACTGGGCAAGGAGCGTTTTCAGCCTTTGACAGGTCGCCAGCAACCAACCTTAGACATTAAAAGGGGGAAGAAATAGAGTCTAGGACTACTTGTTTAAAAAATAGAGTCTAAGACTACTTGTTTGCAAGCAGAAGAGACAAGATTGCAAAGGATGAAGGATTCACCTTCCCACTGATCCTCAAACCTTCTTCCCAGCACTGTTCCCCGTAAAGCCAAATGTAATTTTTGGTGCATGTTTGTAACTTTGGTGCTGCCAATGCTTTCTCAGAGCCTGCTTTGCTGCGGTGTGCAACAAGTGCTTGCCAAGCTCTTCTTGAGGCATCTGTGTGATGTGTAAAGGAGCCAGTGGCTGAATGAAAGCTGTAAAATGAATGGTCTGAAGAGTCAGCAGAGATAAAACATTGCAYTTCAGGGTGGTTTTTGTGTTGTTCTGCTTGGTTTGGAGTGAGCCTTGATGGCACAATCCCTCCAGCAGTGCTTTGCTGTTTCTGGGTATCAAAGGTGTTGTTGCAGATGAGTCTCTGTAACCAGAAGACCAAGCATAAAACACCACTAATTTTATTATCAGCCCTCAATTTAGCCATGATTTTCTCTTTTCCCCCCTCCATCACTTATATTAATGCATTAAAAAATCTCCACATCCTTTTATCCTAACTGAAGAAATCCCCATTCCCACCAGCCATTGTGAGTTAGGAATCAGATTCTGCCAAAACCTGCTCCTCAGTACCTAAAATGAGGTGAAATATGGGTAGAAAAGGACATACAACAACTCACTTTTCCTTGCACTTGCTTATTCTCTTCATAGCACACCTAAATAAACCTATTTTGTCCACTTACATGAATCAGTTTAATCCTGGTGTGTTTTTAACCCTTCTGTCTCCTACTTTTTCATACTCCTCTCCCCATCATCTGCCTTCTCTCCTGCCTGTTGAATGTTTGCAGATATCCATATGGGCCATCAAGTCTCCAAAGTCACAAGGGCTCTCTCTGCTGTGTCCAAGGACATTCCGGGGGGTCTCATGGTCCACAGTCTCCTCTGGCTGGGGGTGGAAGGGCTGTGGGTTGGRGTGGAAGGGATGTTGGATATTGCTGAGGGAGATGGGGCTGTTCAGCCTGGAAAAAGGAGGCTCAGCAGAGACCTAATCATGCCCTACAAYTGCCTGAAAGGAGTTATAGTGAGGTGGTTTTGAGTCTCTTCCCTCACACAGGTGACAAGTGACAGGATGAGACGAAATGGCCTCAAGTTACACCAGGGGAGGTTTAGATAAGACATTAGGATTTTTTTTTTTTTTTCACAGGAAGAGTTGTAAAGTGTTGTAACAGGATGCCCAGGGGAGTGCTGGAGTCACCACCCCTGGAAGTGCTCAAAAAGGTGTGGATATAGCACTTGAGGACACGGTTTAATGGCGAACTTGGTGGTGGTTGGTGGTTGGACTTGATCATTTCAAGCATAATTTCCTACCATAACAATGCTAATGTTTTTTGATTCCAAGAGATCAGTTTCCTTTCATCACCAGAGAGATGGATGTGCTCTTGCAGTGGGTTTTTCACATAATTTTCTATTGCTTATTTTTGATTTTTATCTTACCAAGGATCCTGCACCAGGATCAGAGAGCTGAACACCCACACTGAGGMTTTTTTTATAAGGTCACTTGACATCTTCATTCCAAGTCTCTGGTATTATCTCGTATGAGAATGCACTTAAGATAAACATCTGTCTGAGGCTTATCTGGGGTCAGATTATGTTCACAGAAAACAGGGAAGAATGCAGGGATTTAAAACTTTTCCTTCTGTTRAAAATTAGTTTAAACTTTACATAATCTGAAAAAGCAGAATGACAAACTTAATTCTACATCCAACGAAGTAGTTTTAAAAAATTTCTTCCTGGRGTATGAGCCGACCTTTTCCCAAATAACAGAATGCCAGTGGCTTCTGTCACAGGTCCTCTTGAAAATGCCAGGTAGGTGTTTTCCTGCTATCTCTCCCCACAACTCCTGTAAGAGCTGCTTTTCTCTAGGCCTGACTGTACTTACCCTTGCAAAAACCCTGTAGGGARCAGAGATGAAATCATTCCTATTTTACCTGTCGGGAACTGAGACCTGAAAGAATAAATCTTGGATTTTKAAGCCCCTAAGGGGTAATTTAGCTGGGCAGGTAACAAGCTCTGGTCATGAAGCASAGAGGTGCAGACCCTCCTGTTTTTGGACATGAACATGGGGGCCAGCTGACCTTGGGGTGACCAGGGTGAATTGTCACTTCAAGGACATGGAACAGATGTTGAGTGTGTGACTGTGTCTGTGGCTTCTCTGAGAGCACAGYGGGGTGGACAGAGCCAGGGTGAGACTCTGCTGCCAAGGGACCTCGTCTGAGCTATTGCTCCAGGCTGTCTTCAAGTTAATGGAGAGAAATAGGTGCCTCAGGAGAGTGATCCATCTTCTCCTCACGTGGCTGTCCATGGGGAATTGCTGTCTGAAATTGCCTGTTTCTATTGACTCCCAGGGGAGCTGAGAGTTCTGTCTCAGAGCGAGGCATCAGCTTTTGGTGACAAACTCAGAGGGAGGAACTGGCCCAGATTCAGCCAGTGACCACCAGCCCCTGCAGCAGCCTTTCCCACAGCCTTGCAATACACAGGGCACACCACCCCACTCCTCAATGCAGCTGGTAAACTTTGAGTATAGAAAGCAGCTCTGTGGCTAAATCAAATTATATTCTGCAGGAGAGACACCAAGCAGATCCACAAAGGGGTTACCTGCCTTCCAGAAGGCTTCCTCCTGCCATTATACCTTGTTGCCAAGCAAGCTGGTATAGTTAGAGGGAAAAAAAGTCCCATTTAAAATATTCTGAGTTTACATTTACATGAATTTCAATCACCAATAAACCACCAAAGGAGAAGAGGTTGCAGTGCAGTGACATAACCCATGGGCAGAATAACAGTGAGTGCTCCTGAAGGCAGCACTCAGCTGTTCAGCCTTAAAAAGAGAAGTAAAGAAAGACAAGATCCATGTCTGAATTTTCTGCTCTCTTTAAGTGAAGATTCTCCACAACATGATTTCATGAAGGCAATTAAGGAGCTGTAATGAGAGGGTAAAAACTTCCAGCTTGCAAATACTGGCACAAACTTTAATTGTAGGATTAAAAAGAAAAAAAAAAAAATAAGCCCCATACTTCAGTTCCACTGCCTGTTCTGCATCCAGGAATGAGCATTATATTGGCAGAACTTATTTCCCTGTTGTTAAGTTGTCCTGTGTGTCACAAATACCGTCAAAGCAAGAGGTGACCTCACTCAGCATAGCTTTACTGGCATGATTGACCTTTCCCTTGGGAAATGCCAGCTGGAGAGTGGACAGCTGTGTCCAGCTGTGTCCAGCTGCTGGCTGGCTGCACCTGCAGGAGAGATGTCACAGGGGCAGCTGCAGATGGGCTGTGGGTCAGTCTGGGGCACCCACACCCTGCTGGGATCAGCTGTCCAGGCACCAAGAACATCTCTGGGGCTGGAAAGGCTCATCCTCCCTGACCCATGGCTGGGAGCTGGGGGCACATCCCTGGGGCTGGAGAAGGGAGGATGGGGAAAGCCACAATCCCACACAGAAATGAGCCCTGCCTGTCATCCAGCCAGGCTCCTCCACACCCAATGGCACTGAGAGGGACCATGCCCTCATCTCCTCAGCAGCCAGTGGGAGTTTGAAAGGCTTGCTCATCCTAATTAAGATCTAAATCACTGTTCCCATAATTATGGATTCTGTAAGAGGCAATTCTCGTATCTTGTGAGGTGGTGCAAATTCTGGACACATTTTATTCTGCATACAGCCTTTTAAATGGTACTCTGAAGACAGGAGATGGAGAAGGCACACAAGAAGTTTTTGCCTGTTTCTAGTTTTCTATTACCAACATGGAAAAAATTGTTATAATAGTCCCAAATAGCATCTCTTTTGAGTATACATACTGTCTATAGTACCTTTTTTTCTGTGCTATCACCTCTGTTCTCTTAATTATTCTCAGCAGAAAAACAGTCATAGATTTGAAACGAGCCAGAAAGAATGCATTTTCTGAGSTGTTCTGACAGTCCAAATACTGGAATAAGCATCCAGTGTCCCTGAGAGGAATGGGATGGGAAATCCTTCACCGTTTTGGATCACAGGGTAGGTTTCCAGAAGGAGACAGTCTGCCTCACACCTTGCAGGCACACAGCGAGTTTCCAGCCACTGAGTGGCCAACATCCCTCCATGCCTGCTGGGCAGGACACCTTCCCCAACCYCACCACCTTTCCTTCTGCCAAACACAACAAATATGGGTCAACAGCTTTTGGAGAGAGGGAAAGACTCCCGAGCAATCCTCTCCTGAYGCTGAAATAATTCCAGCGTGTGAAGAGTGAGAGCAGCTGTGGCTGCTTCCACATCCACAAGCAATGCAGCTCACTCGTTGCCAGCAATCCTTAATCCTCTTTGAACTCCTGACTTTATGTGTGGGATGGTTGCTCCATGGAGTAATAGCTGTGCGTTACTGYCCATTCACTGTAAGTATTTTACAAGGCAGTGCAGAGACCAGAAATGTATTCTCAGGAGGCTCAGGCACAAAGGTTACTGCATGCAAATCATGTTTGCAAAACCAGGAGCGGGGTATCGAGTGTTAAAATGGGAAAAATTCCCTGTGCATCCTGTGAAAATGCTGGAGGTCCAGGGGCAGAGAGTGCCCATGGGTGGGGTAATTCTGTTCCAGAGCTGTCTGCTGAGCAAAGCTGATTTCAGACACCAAAATAATTGTGTAAATTGTTTCAGATGCCAAAAAAAAGGATAAAACTATTTCAGTGAGCAAATGAGTCTCTCCTATTCTGGAAGAGGTAATAAAAATCTTTAGGTGATTTTTGTGAGAGTTACGGATGGAGGAGCATACTCTGTCAGTGTTTGCACTTAAATTTACCTATTTTGCTGTAGTTTGTGTTTTCCTTAAAGCCCTAGCTTTGGGAGTGTAGTGATGATGTGTTTAAAGCAATTTTTTACAGAGGATTTTGAAAAAGCAAGTATTTTGTCTCACAGGGGACAAAATGCTTGTCATATTGCAGCCTGAAAATGTGACYTGCAGATRCTGAAAAGTYAGARACAAAAGAAAAAAAACRAAGGASTTTGASCTTTTTTTTTRTTWTTTTTTTTTTTWTTTTTTTTTTTTTAATACTGTTTCCTTCTCCCACCCTGATGTTGCGGGCAAGAAGGGAGAAAAAAGGAGGAGCCAATCATGATTTAGGAGCATTTATGTTAGCAATTCCAGCAGCTGAGGGGATTATGATCCCATGGAGATGGATGCTCTGTTGGACTGGAGTCACTCACTGYTGGCCAGAAGAGTATTCCCAAACATATGGATTATACAGAAGTTAAGAATAATATTGATTTTCCCCAAAAAGATGTTTACAGCTTTTTTTTTTCCTTTTCAAAAAGTTGGTTTGATTTGGTTTAGTTTTCAGTGTTTGTTTYATTTTCTTTTGCTTTGTTTTAATAAAAAGATTTGGTTTCCTTACAAGACTGAAACCTGTTAATAACAAACACTTCCCACAACAGATGGCTTCACCACAGAGTCAATTTCTCAGTGAAAAGGGATTTGATGGACAAACAGCGCCCAGCTCTTCTTTTTCCCTAATTTTCCTCTTTTGTGCAGGAACACTGGYGTGAGGGTTACATGGTCAGAAATGTGTCAGCCCTGTGAGCTCCATCCTAAGGCAAATCTTGAATAATTATGTTGGGTGAAAGCTGAATATATATGCAGCAAAATTAAACCTCATGCTTTAGGCTGCCAGTGCTTTTATGGGTGYTRAGCTGYAGGGTTTCCATCAGTATCCATAATMAATCCTTGCCAGGAGATGCCTCTGTGATGYTTCCTTCACTCTGCTTGCAGTGGCYGGCAGCTCTGACTGCAGAAGGAGGGTCATTTCCCCAGTTTACTTGTGTTTCACAGAATCCTCAGACTCATAGAATGGTTTGGGATGGAASGGACCTTAAAGATCATCAGGTTGCTCCAAGCCCCATCCAAACTATCCTTGAACRCTTCCAGGGATGGGGAATSCTCAGGTTCCTTCTCKATGTTTGGGTCAGCYTGARGAATGATGTCAAGGCTGACTCTTCCAGCCCTACCCTGTCAAGTCTATCCTAGAAAAAGACTGGAAAGAAAGAAGAAATTCTACTGCTGCCCAAATCTGCTACAGAAAGCCGATCCCCAATCAAGGAGGAAGGAGCTGAGACTGTCTGGAAGCCACTTGTCCTGTCAGCTGAGCAATTTATCACTCTGATCTTTCCACAGCCCTGTTGCTAATGGCTCTTGAATTAAGTACACRCATCCTTAGCACCCAAAAGCCTTTTCTGGGCTGAGCCAGGGACGCCTGGCCCTCGATCACACCAAGGAACAGCTCCACACTCACATCTCACAAAGCCATTTGTTTAACAAGGCTCATGGTCCTGCAGCCTTCCCACTGCACCAAATTTTAGCCAGAATGGAGATGACCTTGGACCCAGAGGCAGAGTAAGCTCTGCCCTCAACTGTATGTGTAGAAATCCAAAAGTAGGGCATTTTCATGGGTTTCTACCCACAAATCTGAGCCCTTTACATAAAAAAAAAACTGGCAGAGCTTTGGAAGAAGCAACCTGAAAAACTTGAAAAAATTTTACTGATAGATGACAAATGACAGGGATTTCATTAGCTAGGTACCAAGAACATGCCAGAAGAACAGAATCTTTGTACTGCAACACAGATTCAGAAATACCATTTTACTCTGAACTTCACTCCCTCATATTTTTCCCAAATAATATAAAAATATGAGGTTTATGAAGGAATGAGACAGTTTTCCAGAATACATCAGCTCCTGTCCTCATTTTCTGTGCAGTCATTGTGTCAGTCTCTTGAACATAATCTGAAGGCAGGTATGACCCTAAAGGCAAAAAAAAAAAAAAAAAAGTTTATTTTTAAGTCCATTTCTGAAGCTTACAATTCATGCTCATGCAAGAAGCAAATAAAAAAGTGAATTTTCCATTCAGATTCAGGGATGTTCCTTCAGCCCAACACAAGTTAAACATGGGGGTGCAATAAACGGATCCAAAGCCAGAAGCAGTGAAACAGTAACTCATTAACACCATTATTCACTAACAGCTTATCTAATGTCCTTGCAGAGCAGGTCAYACACAGAGTAGAAGAGATTTCTTTRATTAATGAAGCTAAAAACCAAAAAGATGCTGGGACTGCCAGGGCAAAGGTAACTCGAGGCTGCCTCACGCTGTGATACACCCCAGGGGCACTCATGTTTGTGGAACAGAGGGTTGCTTTGCATCCTCATAAGATGAATAGCAAGAAAAAGGATTTATGAATAACTTAMATGGAGAAGCCCTTGGAAGACATAGAAACATGGATTCGTCAAATGATTTGGGCTGGAGGGGACCTTTAAAGATCATCTCGTTCCAACCTAGATCAGGTTGCTCAGCACTTTATTCARCCTGGTCTTGGACACTTCCAGGGATGGAGCAGCCTCAGCTTCTCTGGGAAGCCTGTTCCAGTGTCTCACCACTGTCAAAATTTAAAAAAAAAAAAAAAGAATTATTTTTCTTCATATCTAACTTAAACCATGACCATAGGCTTCATGTTAGAGGGTGAATAATGAACTTGGGCATCTCCTGCTGCATGGGTTCACTGACAGGGCCGTATTTAATTATGGCCTGTGCTGAGTGTCAGCTCCTCCCAGCCATTTCAGACGTGCTGGGCTGGAAGGGTGGGGAGAAGCTGTCAGTGGTGGTGTGCAGCAGCATAACCCACCTCCCTGGCTGCCAGCCAGAATGGAAAACAGACATTTACTGAGGGTGTTCCTCTGACAGAGCCCAGAGAAACTCCCCAGAGCATTTGTGGCACTGGATTTTGCATCCACTCCACCGAACACAGGTGCTGTCGATATCCAGCTGGAGGACMAACTTCCAGGTCTCTCACACTGCGCAGGGAAGTTCTCTCCTCCAGCATCCACTCACATGACCTTTGTTTGAAGGTGTGGGCTCCAGCCAGAGCAKGGATGAGTTTCCCTAGAACTGCAGATTTACTGCTTGAACTTCTTGTGTGCCAAGGCCTGCTCCTSCTGCAGCTCACAGATATCAGTGCAAAAGGACTAAAATGTGTCTCTTTGGTGAACTTCAGCTGGAAATTTTAGAGGATTGTAGATTATAGCACATCTTGTCAGCAAGGATTGCTCCTGCACAGGGGAAATTCCTCTTCCCCAGCATCCCTAGGGAGCACCAAATCACACCAAGCTCTCAGTCCTTATCTCCAAGACACCAGCAGGATTCTCCACCTCTCAGAAGTTGGAGAGTTGGATGTTGACAGCTGTGTTCTGGAGGCATTGCAGAGCTGTCTGTGATAAGGGCCATGTCCCCAAGAGCACGAGGAAGAGCTGCAGCAGAGGCCAAGCCCAAGTTCAGCAGGGATATAACCCAGGAGCTGATGGCCACCTCAAATCTCAGTGCCTTCTGCTCAGAGTAGGCCATGCTTCTTTCTCCTTACCTTTTCTGTAACTGCAGGTGCCCACACCCACATCTGGTGTCCCAAAACCACAGCTGAGAAAAGGCGGTGGTGGCGTTGTCGTGGTGCATGCTGTGCTGGTGAGGGATGACGAGTTCACAGAGCCCCCCCAGCAGCACTGCAGCCCATGAAAGGGTCAGCATAATTTCCAGTCCTGGGGCATGAGGGATCCGAGGAGGAAACTGGAGGAGAGAAGCTGCTGCTTGGACAGAATTGTGGGGGTGTCTCCTGTTCCCACCCTCAAAATTCAATACAGGAACTGTAGAGGCTCTGCCTGTGGCAGGCTTGGGATGAGTGACWGCTTGCTGCTCAGGCAGATCTAAGAGGAGGTTTTGTGAAGCAAAGGATTGATCCAGGGAGGTGGGATGTCCAGGGAATGTCCAGACATGCCCAGACCCAAAGGTAAGGAGGGTGGATATGGATGTTGATCATGGCTGGCACCTTGACCACAGGTCTTGCAGCACCTTTGGCTGTTCCCAGACATTGCCTGCAGCTTCAGAAGCAACTAAAATGCCAACATCAAAAYTCCCAACCTCTTCTCCAACATCCCCAGCTCTGTTTCCAAGTGTCCATGACTGCACTCAACACCACCACCAAGTTCTGAACTCTGGGAGCTGACACATGAGGAGATGTCAGAACAGGCATTCTTTTCCCACAGGTCATGGGGTTACAGASGTGAGACAGATGAGGGCCATAATTGGATTTAATGGATTTGATCTCCAGCTGAGCTTCAGGACAGCCCTGATAGCCCATAGAGCAATGCTCTGTGATGCTGTGGCCTTTGCTGCAATCCAGAATATTCCCAGGGTACTCCTCAAGTGAAGCCTAACACTTTAGGGGATGCCTCCATGGTGTGGCTCTGCCACAGCTTTCACTTTCCCCAGGTGTGACAACTATTTGACAATTTATTTTCTGAAAAGCCTCAATCATTTCAAAATAACTGGTCTCTTTTTTTTACCCTTTTTTTCTTTTCTATGGATAATTAAACTTTGCTCTATTCAAGGGCTTTCAAAGAACAGCTGGCAGAAAATAAAACCTCAAACTCCAAGAAAAGGTTGCATTTACAAAGTAATCTAAATTACCCACACTTCAAAACCAGAGCACAAAGGAAGCATTTAAATAAGGGTCCTTTGTTCTGTGGTTGCTGTTACTGGACAGTGCTGCAAAGCCCGTTTTTAGCTCAATATAAACAGCCTTTTAAAATCCARAGAAGTCTTTAAAAGGCCATCAGATTAGGGTTTGAGGAAAAAATTGTAGCCAGATTACATTGAAAGTCCCTCTGCAAGCCAGGGGGAATATTTAATGGATTTGACTGTGTTTGCTTTTATGATCCTCACTCTTCATTTTTTGCTTGCAGTCAGTCACAGAGAGTTTGCTGTTCCTTCCAGGCTTCTTCCGAAAAAAACAAATGGAAAGGGCTTCCCCTCCAGCAGAGTGCCTCAGGGATACCTTGCAGTCCTTCCATGCCACATTCACCACTTTCAGCCAATTCTCACATATTTTAAAGCCATGATGATGTTGACATCAAGCTGGAGGAACAGGAGGTGGATTATCCACAGTCCTTTGTTTGTAGAAAGGATCCTCCTGAGCCTCTGACCCTTTCAGTGGTTGTGTCCCCACATGACTCATTACTGCAGRTAAGGAGCAAGGAATAGATGTACAGTCACACAGCCCGGCTTGATTTAATTAGAGAGCTTTTAATTAAATTTTATCATCGAAGCTGTCGATGGAGYATGCTTGGATAAAAATATAATGAAGATTTCCTTGGCACCAAAGCAGAAAGGTGTGACTTTGGCTTAATTACTTAGACCAGGGGAGGTAGAACTTGGTTGTGTCTGAGAACCACCAAATTAAGGCTGCAGACAAAGGCATTTGCTGTGCATCCTGGGGCTGTCCTGGAGTTTTTGCTGACATGGTGGATGTGCAGCTTGATAGCAGCTGAGATACAGCTCTTTAGACATTTTTGCTGTTTACATGAATCACACTGTGATAATTGTTAAGAAGAGGGGTCTCTGCTGTAGRCAGGCAGGTAATGGGATGGTCTGTAGCATTAGGTTCCCCTGAAATTCTCAAACCAAGAAGTAGATTTAGGAGTTACCCAAACCTTGCTCGAATGRAGCTGGGAAATTTGAATCTCGTGGATCCTGGATGGCCAAAGTCCTTTATCTCTCAGTTGGAGGRCACTGCTGCAGAAAAGGAGGCGTTGATGAATTTCCCACTTCCTGGTTTTCCCTCCAGAAAGGGGAYACTTCTCTGCTTTGTGAGTCATTGCACGCTTGGAAGAAATGTCTAATTTGCCTGCTCATTGCCAGACACATCCCAAGCTCATCATTTTCTACCAGGAGGCAGAGAGAACGGCCATTAAAGCCAGCAGTGAAAGAAGAAAATCACATGCACAATTTGCTGCCTGTGCCTCTCCCCTGGGACTCCAGGGTTTTAATGCAATTTGGTGTATCCCAGCCAGTGGTGCTTGGCTGCTTTTAATTAAAAAAAAATTAAAGGATTTATGTTGGGATTAAATGGGATAATTATTGATTGATCTYTGCCTTCTAAATTGAAAAGCATTTGGATTAATCAGCTTTTAAATAGGAAATCACTCTGCTCTGGACAGGAAGCCAACCTCAGGCCCTGCACTCTAGCAGGGCTTTATTTTTCCCTCTTCCTTTAAACCCGCTCGGAAATATTTTCCTTTATTTTCTCAATTCATACCCAGAAGAAAACTGCTTTAATTGAGACAGGCTTGAGGTCACAAATGTTAAGATCACCCTGCCTTCCACAACCTGGAGAGAACATCTGCCAGGCTCTGCAGCATCCTGGTGCACCTGACCAGGGGTCCTGACACCTTTGGAGACCCTTGTGCTGGGGACTGGGTCAGCCACCTCCCTGACAGCTCTGCTCAGCGCTGAGGAATTCCATGATGGAGAGCAAAGCAGACACCCAAAGAGCCAGCTCAGCAATCAGAAGGGGCTGGTGAATAAAACAGTGTAAATATTRCTCTTGGTTCAGTTCTGGGACTGTKTGTGCCACCCTGTCTGTGCAAGCAGAAATCAGGTTAAGCAGGTGAGGAAGGTGGTAGGGCAACGTGAACTAAAAATAATAATGGCGCACTCAAAATAATAATATTCTCCATCCCCAGCTGCAGAAGTAGGCTGCTGACCTAAGCACTGTGAGTTCAGGTTTCTGCATTTATTCTGGGGCAGAGATTGTGTAGCTCTGTGACCCTCACCTACACTTGGAGTATTCCACCTGTGTGAAAACAAATGTCTTCTTAATACCAGGAAACCCCAAAAGGAGAATTTGGAAGAAAAGGTTTGCTATATTAGGGATTTACAACAGGATTTTTCAGCCTTTGAATTAAAGGGTTAGAGTTAAAGTTAAATAAAATTTCCAGTTCCAATTAGTCATATTTCTAACACTAGAATTTAAAAGTAGGTTTTAACTTTAYCCTTTGTGAATGAGGTGAGCAATACCTACATCACAGTCATTGTCTTCCAATTTATSTAGTGCTGGGAAAATTTTCCTATTTTATTTTTAAAAGTTTCTCCCTTCAAAACACTTTTAAAAAGATTCCTCATCACAAGAGGGGGGAATACCCATCCAGAGAAATGACATTTTTCGAGGAAGCTTTTCTGCTGAAGTGCTTCAATCAGTGGGATGCTGGTCCAGCAGTGACTCATGCAGACCTCCCCSAGAGCTCACCCACCAGAGGTAGGTGACCTGGCAGCAGATTACACCCCTCTGCAGGGGTAAGGTAATTCAGACTTGAAAGGAGGATTTGAGCTCCTCAGGAGTCAGCTCTATAATAACTGGAACAGAAGACCTTTCTTAGCTGAGCAAAAACCTCTCCTCCACAGACAACTGAACTTGGAGGGCAAAACACCTGCATTGTGTCAGTCCCACTCTGTGAGCATCCTGAAATCATCACCACCCTGATCATAACCCCTGAATGATCCTTTCTGCCTTAGGAAGAGCATACTCAGAGCTCAGCCCTGCTTACAGGAACTACAAATGGGATTATGGGAGACCTTCTTGCTCCCTGAAAGGAGGTTGTAGCCAGGTGGAGATTGTCTCTTCTTCCAGGTAAAAAGGGATAGGGCAAGGAGAAAAGGCATCATGTTGAACCAGAGGAGGTTTATATTGGATTCTAGGAAAGATTTCTTCACTGAAAAGGTTGTCAAGCACTGGAACAGGGTTCCCAAAGAAGTGGTGGARTCACCACCCCTGSAGGTATTTCAGAGCYCTGTGCATGTGGTACTAAGGGGTACGGATCAGTGATGGACTTGGCACTGTTGGGTCAATGATTGGACTTTATGTTCTCGGAGATCCAACATAAATGATTCTAAGTGATTAAATAATGGTGATATAAAAATGGATGAAGTGTTATTTGAACTGAAAAGCTACTTGTCTCATCTCAGTGGCCTGATCCTCAGACTGACTTCACATGCTTTGGGTAGAGGGCCCCCATGGGAGACCTTCTAATGGACATCAGGGAAAGAATGACTCCACCAAATGTTGGCCAACCCACTGTGGCTGTTTACGCCTCCCTGCATTGTGCTCAAGTCTGCTTTTGGAGATGAGCACAAGGAAGAGCAGTTTCTTCCCACCTGTGTGTGCAGGAATGTATGTACAAGCTATTTTCAGTACTTTCTCTTCATCCCAGGCCTACATGATGGTGGAAAAAAATTGTTTGTCCTTTTAAGAAGAGACTGAGCAAAAACGTGAGACACAATAAAATGAATTGCTCAGGGAAGATAACTGAATGTGCTTTTATGTCTAAAACTCATTACATTAAAAATACATAAGAGCCAGTGACACAAAAACCCAAAGGGCAGGCATCCTGCTTTGAATGCAGTCAGGGATGAGTAAAATTCACTCTTCTTCCTGCCCTTTTCTCAAAGCAAACAAGTGGAGCAAGACTAAAGAAAGGGAATCATGAGAGTGCAGAACCAACATCACCATCTGCTTAAGCTTAACCTCACTCAAGATCTTTTGGGCAAACTGCACTGTGCCATTGCCCACTGTGAAAGTTAAACCCACCCACAGATCTGTGAGTAAAAATGACTGTCCTGACTCGGCATCTGGTCACACCACATTGATGTTTTCACCAAACCTACCCCATGTGGGATCCATGACAATGCAGAGCCATATTTTTTTCCCAAGGATTACAGCAAAACGTTAAGAGGCAAAGGCACAATTTGTGGCAAAATTACATGTAAAAACATAAAAAAAATCCCCAGAAGAGTGGTGCAGACTAGAACAGGGTCCTAGGGAGCTACCCTTGCTGAGATTTAAAACTGAGCACACAGGGCTCTGAGCCACCTGCTTTAACACCAAACATTTGAAGTAAACCCTGCTCAGAGCATTGGAYCTCCAAGGCCCTGAGTAGTTTTATGATTTCATGGCAAATTACTGCCTGGGTCTGAAGAAATCAAAGTTACAAACCACGAATTTCACTTTTGCTCCAGGCAATCTCTCAGATACCTTCAGTCCATACTTTACACGCTTCCAAGGTAGGGACTAAAGGCTGTGAATGTGATCTGATAGTCCCTGGGCAGGAGACCTAATGTGTGTRCAGGAGCTGATATCAGCAGGGAAACCCTCAGCTCGCTGCTGTCTGAGGTTTCCCATGCACTGTGCTACCTGGAAGGTAACAAGAAGCATTAACAAACTGCTCCCTTGGTCAGTAGAAAATGATGTTTGGGCAGGAGAGAATAGAAAGACTGAATTTCTGGGTGTTACTCATGCATTTAGCTGGTGGGAGGACACTGCCTCTTGCCTGAGGAGCCTCTGAGGCCGACACTGAATTGTCCCTGCGAGAGGCTGTAGCATCAATAACCCCTTACCAGCTCCTCATAGGCAGAAATTGGGGCAGGCAGGAGCTGTTACCATTTCTGCTGCCCACATGGCTGTGACCTGCTTAAGCAGCTGCCTCTGCATTCTGGGCYAGCCCTGGTACAGGGTCACTCTGCAAAGGTAGACTTCATCCATCTCCTGTGAGACTCTCCATTCATTTTTTTCTTTTCCTACCCTATCACTTTTTCATGACCCCAAACTTCCCCTGGGAGCTGCTGGAGTTTTGAATGACCTATTCCAGTAATGGCAAAAGTCCTTCAGAGTCCAATCCCTTCTCCTCAGTGGCTGCTGCTGTTTGGGAGTGCTCAGATCACCAGAGGGTGCTGCTGGTGCCCTCCAAGAGCCCGCGGGGCAATTGGAAGCCAAAGGTGCTCTTCTCCTCCAGCTCCTTTTTCCCAAGCAGTGACCCGTGTATTTTCAGGCAGATTGCCCTTTTCTCCTGTGCACTCCCGCTTCCTGTGATGGTGGGCTGTGTAAAACCACCTTTCCTTGCAGTATCCGGCTTGAAACATCCTGGAGAGAGATGGTGAGTGAAATCCTGAGATTTTGTTCATGCTTCTTCTCAAAGTCACCCAGCAGCSCTGGGTGAAGGAATGGGAGGGGCTGTAAGGCTGAGCAGTTGTTCACGGTCACACATTAAGAGGGTTTTTCCACCATTCCRGAGAGGAAAGGAGAGGTTGTGCCCTGCACAAGCACACACAGAACCACTAAAAACCTGTCTGGACCTTTTGGCTTCTTGCAACTGAAGCTGCTGTTGTGACAGATTATCCCTGCAGTTTCTGAGGCATCCTCGAATTTTGTCTTGCATGTTTCTATGCTGTTTGCTTTCAGCCAAGKTAATCCTGCCTGTCACTTGAGCGCAGTTAATGATGTTCTACTCAGAGATTTGCAGTTGTGCAGAATGGTGCTGGAGTCCCTCCCTGAGCTCTTCACGCTGCTTTAGGAGACCTTCTGTTGGGGGCGCAGCATTTTACAAAGGAGTGTCTGAAAATGAATGCTGCAGTCCTAAATGAGCTGCTGTATAATCCTTCTATCTGCCTCAGACTGWCTCAGATTAATTCTATTTGCCAGTCACTTTCCCCTTTTTGTAAAAAAAACAACATATTTTTAGCCTCTCAACACAACTGACACATCGGAGTTTCCCTCATGTGTGTTCTCACTGTCACCATTTCTAAGTGTTTTTTTTTAAAAAAAAAAACCAAAAAAAACCAAAACCCTTCTTAATTTCTCATAGCCCAGGACTGGGAATTTAAGATTTATAATACTTGCAAAAAACACAGCCCCCAAATTCCACCAGGATAAAAAYCTCACCAGTGTAAGTTTGTGGAGTCACAGAAAGGCTCTGACTGAAGGCAAGCTCTGCGGTGGAGCCAATGGCTCTCTCCTGCCCGTGGCTTTAACACTCCCTGGGCAGGCCAGTTGTGGTTATATAATACTGGCTCTGGAGCAGATGCTGCTGTGCTCGGGCTGGGAGATTACAGCTGGCATGCAGGACTAATGGGAGCTTTCTGACAAATGCAGGCACCCCTCTCGGGCAGGGGATCGCAGCCGCCCCGGGTGGCTCTTCCCTGCAATCCTGGGCAGCTGGAATGGAGACAGGACAGCCTTAAAAGCAACAACAAYAACAAMAAAACACCCCAGAAMACTCAGCAAATCCCCTCCTGCTCAACCCATGTGTGGCTGGAGGGCACTGCGGGCTGTGGCTGTCGAGCTGTAGTAGTTGTCAGGCACTGGTGTCTCGTTTTGGGGAGATGATCTACTGCCTCCAGGATGGCTGGTGTGCCCCTGTGGCTGTGTCTGGCTGAGCATTTCTTCATGTTCCCTTGTCATTCACCACATCTTTGGGGTGTCAAGTGTCTCCTCRCCTTTTCTGGTGCCATGACTTGGCGCTGTGGCATGTGCAGCAGGATGCCACCACGGGGAGGGGACAGCAGGCCCTTATCAGCGTGCTGGGGACAGCAGGAGASAGGCTTTCACACCTCAGTGTCAAAAGGCTGTCTGAACACCCCCCATCTCCTCTGACTCCAATCCACAACATCTCACGTGCCATCTTTGGGTGAGGTAGATGGGAGGGAAGCAGAAGGAGAATTTCCACGTGCTGCTCACAGCAGCACTGCTCCCATCCCCACCCTAAGGGACGTTCTGTGTCTGACCGATCAATGCCAGTCCCTGCCAACCCCAGGGGCCTGCAAGCGCAGCCTCCCAAGTGTCCTGCAGTCTGACAGACACAGACATTGCTGCCTGCTGACTCCCTGCACAKTCCTCCAAAATCCTGGGCTGCTACATCACGGTAAAGTGATGGACGAGGAAGAGCTGTACCCAGCGGATTCAAACTTCTCCTTGTTAGTGCTTAAAGGTTGCTTCACATCTGGATCCCATTGAAAGAAACCTCTCCAGTCTGGTTGCTAAATAAAACYCATCCAGGCATAAGACTAAATGAACAAATATTTCTGGTAACCCTGGTATTGTCTGTTTGAGATGTGTGCCAATTGGTTTGAGATATGTGGCCTTTACAGAAAAGGCTAGACCATACTAAAGATGGGATCCAACTGGATCTCTTTCCTCATTAAATAAAATAATCAACAGACCACCTCCTGCTCAYCCCTATTTGGCCATTTCCAGCTTCAGATCTTCTGTTTTTTCCTGATTTCTGGCAAACCCGGCCTTTTGCTGTTGCTACCTGGAGTTGGGGCAGGCAGGGAAGTAAGAGAGTGCTGCATTCTCATGGCTCACACCACAGGATATCCCATCTATCCATATGGAACTGTGGGAGAATTCCCAATTCACCTCATTTATTTCCTAAATCCCCACTCAGAAGGGGCATTTCTGAGAAGGAGATCTGAAGGCTACTCAAGTGCCTTTAATTTCATAGAATCATAGAAACATAGAGTCCTTTGGGTTGGAAGGGAACTTAAAGATTATCTCTTTTCAACTCCCCTGCTCTGGGTAGGGAACCCTCTTTTTGACTAGGCTGATCAAAACCCTGTCCAACCTGGCCGTGAACRCTTMCAGGGATGGGGTATCCACCAATTCTCCGGGGAAAAACTGCCCAATAATGTCSCTTGGGACAGCAGCCAGGAGATCCTTTCTACTTTCCAGTCTCTGAGTAACCACCTCTCCACTCACAGTCCTGAACAGTGACAGGTCAGATGTGTTGGAGCCTCAGCCAAGAGAGGATTGGACCTTTCTGGGCTGCAGACATGTTTTACCTTCTAATTAACACAGTTATCTTTGCTTTTTTTGCCCTTCTGCCTCATCTGTGCACACACACACCACCCATCCATTCATTTTGCAGCAGACAGAGAACGTTAACAGATCCTTTAAAGGGCTATTCTGGGTTGTAACCCTTTGGTTTCATTTCAGGGCCTTTTGGAGCTGGGAACTGGCACTACCTGAGTTCATWTTAAGCCTTCTGGCTTCCAAAAATCAGATTAGAACAGCATGGTCAGCGTGGGCAGGAACATGTCCCCAAGCCAGCAGATGAATCAGTGCACAGAGGGCCCTGCCTTACATCTGTGGTGACACTGCCACCAGCACCTGAGCTGTGCAATACCCATGGCATGCCTGCACAATGCTCCAGCTCCTAGCAGGGGTGTCACCAGGACAAAATCTTGGGYTCCAGCCACTGCCCAAACCACAAAGCCCCCCTTCTCTTCGTAAACAGCAGCTGCTTTGCTTCCCAGAAGTGACCATGCTTCAGCCATGGCTGTCGCAATGTAAATATTTTCTAACCCACCAGAAACACATGGGCAGGCTGTCCTTAGGGCTTTGTGTCCTTAAAGTGAGAGATGCAAGCATGGAGCTGGRTGGTCACATGGGGTTTGTTTGTTCATGGGGACTGCAAGAGCAGATGGTGGATTTGGTGTTTAAGGACAGCTGTCAGCTGAATCCTACCACAAATTGGCCAGCAGTCACCTAAGCAAGGACRTTAGGAGGGCTGGACCATGGGAGGAAGACCCAAGGAGGGAAGTTCTTTTTCATGAACCTGATTGTGGCAGAAGAGTGGCAGCTCCACGGTGCCGTGGCTGGCACCAGGCAGCCCATGCCACGTGTCTGCAGCCCAGCTCCTCTGTTCTGTAGGAAARCAACAAGGAATGGGGCTGCAAGTTATCATGACCCCACAGGCTGAGTCCCACAGACCCAGCAATATTTCACTGTGTGGCTGGAAGGAGGCTGGGCAAGTGATTGTGGTGAATATTGACATGATCATTACCATCAAAACCCTCTAGGACTGCGGTCATTTTCTTAGGCTTTTCTGGGGAAAGCAAACTTGGCAGAGGAGCCAAAAAATGTTATGGCAGATCAGGTAGGCTTCAGGTAACAGCTTTTAGTTGCTGCTGCACAATAGGAAACTTCTCAAGCTCTTTTTCAAATATTCGTGAAGCTGGACATCATTCAATTGCCAATAGCATATTAAGAATATCTGCATTGAAGAGATATTATACAACCTTGGTTCTTTACAGCATCAGCCACATGGGGCAAAGGCTGGTTTTGCTCAAGRCCAGGGGGTTGGATTTGACATGGATTTTTGGAGGAGCAGGCTGGATTTGGGCAGAGCTGGAGCAGGGATGCCTTAACAATGGAGGGGCAATTTCAGGGGCTACAAAACCCCCAGTGGGCAAAGGAGACTTCCACCTCCAGGACATGGTACAGCTTCAGAGTATTACTAGAGAGGAATTAATTCTGTCAATAGTGCCAGAGACATCTGGTGTGAGCTAGATACCCAACCCTGACCAAAACTTGAAATACTTTTAGCCTGAATCTCAATGAAACAAAAGGCAGATAAGGAAACAGCATATTCAGTGAGAAAACTGGGGAGTCCAAATGCTTGAGCAAAATATTTCAATGTGATGTCTTCAGCCAAAGCTGACCCTAATAAATATACCAATCAGTCAAAATGTTTAATACAAAGTTTGGCACAAAGTTGCCCAAAAGACCTGAATTTGGGAYTTTGTTCAACAATTGAAAGTAAACCATCTGTTGGCTGCACTATTCTCACTGAAAATTAGGGAAAATCTGGGCAGAGAATTAACCAGTGAGCTGGAAACCTCCATGCCTGGGTGGTGAAGAGCTGTGGTGCTTCTTGAGCGGACACTGATGTGGCTGATACTCTTGGGCTGCCACAGGGCCATCCATGAAGCATCCCATGGCCCTCTGAGCCTCAAACACCAGCCATGGGCAACAAGATAGACTGCATCTGCCCCATGGCCAGAGGAAATCCACTGCCACAAGCATCTGGAGAGGAAAAGGGGAATCCTTGACTTGTTTCCCTGTCTCAGACACCYGGGTCTTGCCGAGCATGCAACCTTTACAGAGACTCCAAGTGTCAGCACAAAGCTCCATCCTGGAACTTGCCCGCCGCTTCTTGCGCTGATCCGTGGCAGAAATTACATTTGCTCCACATAAAAGCCTTCGCTCRCTCACAGCCCAGTGATCACCAGCTTTTAATGTGCTGTGACAAGGACGACTGGCTGTTGAACCTTTTGGCCCTGCTGCAAGATCACTTTTAGCCTGCAGTGCAGTTTGAGCCTTGCTGCTGAGTGTGGCAGGAGACACACCAAGATTTCTCAGATGCCTTTTCKCTGGGCACATGGGGACAGCTGCAGTGGGGAGAGCTGCCAGAGCACCCTTGGTGGCTCGAGGAGAGAGGGAGGAAGTGGATTTGCTGCTGAGTCAGGAGCATTGGTCTCACTCTGGCCTTGGGTCCTGGGATGGTGTTGCTGATCAGCAAAGGGACATCACACCTCCCTTGCTGAACCTCAACAGACACAAAAAGATTTAATCAGCAGGAATCAGCACCACCAAACTACACTCACACCTTGGGCAATTTCTGGGTTTCTGGCCCAGCATGTTTTGCCCCCAGGAGTGGTGACAGCAGTAGCCAGATTGTGCTTTGCATTCTCTGTGGTCATCTTTTAGCAAGCCAGGAGATATTTGAACCCCACCAGCATTAGGTTTTGTGGTTTCTTTGTAATGCAARTGTAATTGAGCCCTTTTGTGGCTTTGGTCTCATTAATGTTGAGCTCATTTTTAGAGTATGAAATAGCTATCTCCTCCATCCTCTGAAACTGAAGAACATGTTTTGGCTCAGAAAAATATCCTCAAAAGCCCAGCATGGAGACATGGAGTCCTCCCCAGGTGAATCACTTTCAGAAATGCATTTCTGTCTATTCACACACAAACACAGAGCTTTGCCTTTCTGGTTTTATTTTTTTAAAATACTATGAGATGGCTTAGACTTAGGGAAAAAAAAAAAGAACAGATATTCTTTCCCCAAAATCCCCAATTCCTAGGAGCCTACCAAGGAGAACTCTCAARCCAGCATCTATCACACTTCTGGGTGGCTCGACAAACCAGGCAGGTTTCTCACTGGGACTGAACAGATGGAGGAGCAGCCTGTRCTAGGGAACTTCCCAGGCTTCTCCCCAGCTGGAAGAGCCCTTTGTCAAAGTGATTATTCCTACACCACTGAACAAGACAGGCCCAGGCACAGACTGCAGAGCTGCCACACATCGTACAGACCACAAAGCTGCTCCGAGCACTGCAGCCCTTGTTCCCTGTGTGCTTCCTGCTCCTGTCGACAGCTTGGTGGTGCCCCCAGGCCATCCCATGACACCCATATTTAATCCCTGTGCACCCTGATACCCTTCCCAATTTCTGATTGTCTCCCATCACCAGCTGTCTGTTCTACYAACATTTCTTTTCCCAGAAGCCATTTCCCTTCTGGGAAGGTCTGGAGGTTTTGGGAGGAACTGGTCCAAGAGCACACCTTGATTGATGAACAGAGATCCCTGGCACTGCTCTGATTTAGGGCAATCTCTTAAAAATGCTTTTCAGGGTTCAGACTGACTAAGGACTGCTTCAGCTAAGCAGGTTGGAAGGTGAGACCCCACTCAGGGAGACCAGAGTTCAGTCCTGCCATCCTATTTAGCCTCTGGGCAAGAAAAGCAACTTGTGACTGATTTTGGGATCCAGCAGGAGTACAACCTGTGTGAGCTGGGAACACAGCCCAAGATGTGCTCCATGCAGATTAACAGGCCTGASTGGCTCACTGATCCAAAATTACTGATGGCTGAGGTTAAAAGAGGGCATGCTTTAATTTGACTCATCTAAGCACTRAAGACAGAGTAAAAAACCCAAACCCAATTGCTGGAAGTTAATGTATACCCTTGCCAACAGGGAAATTAGCAGAAAACTAGAGTTTGGAACCAGTGCAGGGCATCTCAAGCATTTTGGAGGTGAGGGGGGATGAAGTAAGTCTCATGCTGGATCTGAGGCACTGCCTTGCGCCCAGGTTTACAGACAGAGCTGTAAGCCAGGGAATACTTTATTCCCATTGAAGCCACCRCCTTCTTATTGTTTTTGTCAGCGACGTGACGGCCTTAAGAAAATCYGAGCCTTGCAGACAGACCTGTCTGACCCCATTAGCTCGGGAGGGAGATGAGTGTTTGGAATGGGAACCCTCATCCCAGCTCTTTTGTAGACCAATAAGACAGAGCACCAAGGTGCAAACATYGGAGTGACTCACAGCAAGCTGAGCTGAAACAGAGATGATATCGAAGCAGCAATAACAGCATCTTCACAGCATTAAGGAAACCAACTTTGGCTACAGCAAGGAAGGGGAGAAAGCACAGGGTAAGGAAGCTGTTTTGGGCCTGATGGAGAGCAGGAATTCTCCCTGTTTTAATAAAGGGATTTATTTGCTGAGAAGGTGATAACATCAAGCTGACACCCCTGGAGGGAGAGCATCCCAATTTAGGGTAGCGTCACGAGTGTGTTTTGCCAGTCACTATGAAGGCATTTACATGCATTTAATCCTCACAGTCAGCTGGTGTGAGAGTCAAAGCTCTCAAATTAGAGCTGGGTAAGGACCTTAAGCTTCAGGCTTCAGGGATTTGGACACAGCTCTGAGACCAGAACTGTGATAYTTGCAACCATCAACTGCCTACACCAAGAATGGAGAGGATTAAAAAAAGCTCAGATTGATAATTGCAAACATCATCAGATAAAAACATTGCTGCAGGATCATCTTTCATCTCATTCTTTACTCTGGGAAGGTCCTTTTAGCTTCATTTGGAGTTTAATTCAGGACAGATTGCTGAGGAAGACATGTCCTGGTTGCCTATATGGAGGTAACAATATGGTTTTACTGAAAATCCCCCCTGGGTGAGCATGTGAATGAAATTCCTTTCAGAGGAAACGAAGAAGGGAAGTCCAGTTTGAGTATGAAGAAGTGTGCTTTGTCCACCCTTCCYAACATAAACTGCAACACTGAACTACCTTGAGAGGTGTAAAGCAGCAATTTGCCCCTCTCTGTGTCTCATGCAACCTTATAAAGCAACAGCCTAACCAGCCCTGTTAGATTTGGACAGGGGCCATATTTACCACCTTCTGGAGCCTGGGTAGCTCTTCACYTTCCCCCTGTCAGTGTCCARGAGTGTTTCTATGCCAAGCACTCCRAGAATGTGAAGGCTGACTAATCTTCAGGCTGATCTTGCCATCCTTCCCAGGGATGCTGAGGTGAGAGGGGATCACAGCTGCTGGGTAGCAGGCTCACACTCTGGCCCCTGGAGCTGTTAAGACCTCCAGACCCTTCCCAAAAGTGAGCTTTGCAGCCTTTGTGGGGTTAAGGTTCCTGGCATATGAATGCCATATGTGAAAGGCAAGACCTTCTCATGGTGCAATAGGATGGGGCAACAGTGGGATGAAAATCTGGGGTTTTATCCCTGGTGGTCACAGCTGACCCGTGGGYACCTGAGCAGCTTCCCCTGGCACCAGGCACGCCTGTTCTCAAGGAGGACAATCTCTCTTTGACTGCACTAGGGCAGTGTAATGTCAGGCTCAGAACAGTCAGAAATGTTATTTCAGCTGAGCATTTCCCTTTCTGGTTAACTACTAAAGCTTTGCAGCAAGAGGAAGGTGTCCTCCCTGAAGCCCAGAAAGCCTCCATGAGTGAGGAGTTTGGTGTTTTCTGGCCTCTGGTGTCTTCTCAGTGGACAGCAGGATAATTCACTCAGCTCTATCGCAAAAGCCATTGCWAGGAGTTGTTTATTTCCAGGCACCCAGTCCAGGCAAAAGAAATTTCATTATGATTTGAAAGGCAAAATCTTTGGCCTTAAATCAGATCATTTTAGTGGTGGTRGGCTTTTTTTGTGTGTCTAGTACTAACATTCAGCTGTGCAGTGTGCCTTACTACAAGGAAAGGAGAGAACAGCCTGGTTTATCATTGCTCACAGGAGTAGCACTGCCGGGGTTGAATATTRAAGTGTTTTAGAGGGGTTTTCCTCTGACAGTGAGGGGAAAGAGGACTTGAGTCCAAGTTCCCCAACACAGCCTYGAGTTCTAAAAGACAAATAATGAAAGAGGATCTTATTGCCATGGACATATTTTCTAGCCCACCCCATTTTCTCTTTTGACTTACTATATCACGATGCTGATGCTCTTTTTGGGAGGTGAATCCAACCTCTGGAACCCCACTGASAGGAGCACATCGAGATCGCTGCCCTCTGCACCTTCCTGCTGCCTGGAGAGGACAGTGCAGTGAAACCCTGGGGCTGGAGAGCTTGCCCAGCTCGACCCCGCAGCATTTCAGTGGAGATAAATAATTTCTGGAGCAGCAGGCGGGCAGATAAGCAGTTRTCTGTGCTGACACACACAGAGGTGSCCRTGGTGGCACCAAGGACAGCCCTGAGCTGCTCACAGGCTGCATCTCTGCTGTGCTACCAGGTGACTGTCACCTTYCTCAGGGATTGATGTCATCACCATTACCCCCTTCCCCTGCCCACCACGCTGATCAGCAGCTGCTCCTAACAAAGCAAATCAAGGTACTTATAAACTTCTAATCCCCACCTTGCTTCTCCCACTMTTTTCTCAGCTCCTCCAACTTTTGATGAGAAGCATTTCACAGCTGTGTGGCCACRGAGGGAGGTGCAGGGTTGATCTCAYCTCTAAGRTGCACAACCATCCTCCCAGCTYCTCCTGGAAAAYAAAARGTACAATAACTTCCATCTCAAGTGTATTCCCATTGGATAAGGAAGGCGATCCAAGCAAAGCTCAGGGCACCAGAACCAACAAAATCTGTTTTCCTGTGCTTGTGCCATGGAACTGGTGGTCTTTGGTGGCAAAGAAAATACAAATTAATAGTTCCCCCTACAACATGAGGCATTTATATGATCTGAAAATGTTTTATCTTTCCTTAAGGCCTCAGGTCTTTTTGTAGCCTTTCTTGCTGAAGTCTCACAGCCTCCTCAGCTGATTCTATTTGTAAAACTCACAGGAATGAATTTCTGTTTGAGCCTTCCATCCCTCAACCAAACCAGGCTGAAACAGGCCAGGGGGAGAGACACAGGCAAAGGTGTATGGACTCTGTGGTTATTATTATTATTATTATTATTATTATTATTATTATTATTATTATTATTATTATTATTATTATTATTATTATTATTATTATTATAGGAGGAGCCAGACAGGTCCTGAGAGGCACCTGCCCTCCTTTGAGGGCTGGTATCTTCCCTACCTGGGTAAGGAGCTCCCTTCTCCT
>NW_026623284.1:1941409-1944335 GCF_030028575.1 Malurus melanocephalus
TTTGGAGAAGACCCTGCACATGTGGAGCACAGAACTGCTGAAGCACTTGGCACAGCTCCAAACCTCCTCCTGCAACATCCAGAGCAATCCACCCTCAAACCACAGGATCCCGTTTCTGGCTCAGGAGGACCTTCTTCTCTCCYGCCTCAAAGATTTTCCAACAAACCTGCCAGAAAATCAGGACTCCAACAAACCCAGCCAATCCCCAGAGCATCCCTTCAGTCCCCACTCCCATAAGAAAGAGGAAGAGAATTTGATGAAAGAGAAAGGAATTTGATGARAGCTCCTGCTGGTTCTTTCTCTGCCTTGTTTGGTCTGTGGGGTCAGGCAAGGACAGGTGGAGGTGATGTCCACTCCTACTGAACTTTTGGCATGGCTGTGGCTGCAAGTTGTGCTCCAGAGTCTTAGAGGGTACAAAAAGGGACATCAAATTCCTTCAAGATGGATAAAATAATTTAAAAAATCTCTTTAGATCAGCATGCAACATTTTCACATCAGATGGGAGCAGGTTCAGAGCAGCACCTGCAGGGATGCTGCAGATCCTGCAAAGGAAAGGTATGAGCAGRTCTGGAGTAGGCACTTGGTTTTCTCAAGAAAAGAGCCTGTACAGAGGAGACAGCTTTGGTCTTAGGCTCAACTTCTCCCTGAGCCTGGGCTGCAATTATATTTTCTACAAAGCTCGGCCTGCRTGATGCTGTGAGCTTTTCTCTTGCTCAGACACCTCTGACACAAATCATGCTGTTGGTTTCCTTCCAGTAGGACTTTGCTGGTCCTCAAAAAAGCCAGAAATCCCCTTGCACTCCAAGATATCCACAAGGGCTGGCAAGATGTTTAGAGGCATGGAACAGCTCTGCTGTGAGGRAAAGCTCAGAGTGYTGGGGTTGCTCAGCCTGGAGAAGGGAAGGCTYTGTTCAGGASTAAAAGAGGACCTGTAAGGAAGATGGGAATAAATGTTTTAGGGGAGTCTGTTGTGATAGGACAAGGAGTAATGGTTTTAAACTGAAAAATAGGAGATTCAGATTAGAAAGAAGAAATATTTTTTTTTTTTTTATAATGAGTGTGGTGAGGCATGAACAGGTTGCTCAAAGGAGCTGTGGGTGTCCCATCCCTGGAAGTGTCCAAGGCCAGGCTGAAAGGGGCTCTGAGCAACCTGGTCCAGTCAAAGGTGTCTCTGCCCACTGCAGGGCAGCTGGACTGGATGGCTATGAAAGGTCCTTTCAAATCCAAACTSTTCCATGATTCACTGAGTCATTGTCACCAAGACTGTCACCAAGGGCTGAACTGTCCCATATTGCACTGGGCCTGTGACTCCAGGTTTGTATTCTCTGTAGAAATTCTTATCAAGAACACAGCTTGTCCYTGAGCTAGAAATGAAAATTATTTTATTTGTGCTTGGTCTGCAGAATTGGGAAGATTCAAAACTAAGGCAAAGATGAAGAACTGGGACAGTATATGAAAACAAAAAGTGTTAGAAACTTGGTTTCCCTATGGGAATTGCTAAATTCCCTTTGGCTTTACAGAAACGGAGATTCCACAGAAGCCACAGAAGTTTGAAAGTAGAGCTACATAGTTCAAGTCACCTTTTAGTCAGGAAAAACCTTTAAACTGCTTTTAGAACCAATCACGGTTTTATCATAATTGTCTCTGTCTTTTGTATTTTTCTCTCAAAGTCCCATTTTTTTTTTGACAAACACAGCTGTTAGAAAAACAGAAAGCTTGAGAATATGACCAGATCACATAAAGTTGAAGTTTTGGGGTRTTAAAAGTAATAGGAGTAGTAATAATAAAAATGAGAAGAAGAGACAACGCTTTTGAATGAAAATCTCATTCTTTAAGCCACTCTGCTGATGTTTGAACACYGGGTGCTGCTTCCTGGGACTGGGCAGTTGTTTTCAAGCGGAAAAGAACCTCCGATGCTCTGACTCGGACAGAACTCACAACCCAGCGCGAAGCAATGAAATTCCAGGGAAAAACAACCGCAGCAGCGGTCTCAGAAACTTTGCCACGGCAAAAGCACGAGGGCCAGGAGCTGCTCAAAGCCCTGTTTGTCAGCTGGCTAAAATAGCTCAGGCGGAGGTGCTGACAAACCCATGGCCGCGCCGCAGCCCGACACCTCCAGCCCTCGCGGGGTTATCGGTGACGTTTGACTCCCAAGCATTTTTTTGCCGGCTGCCAATCGCTCTTCCCCGAGGACTATTTGCTTTCACATGCTTTCCCTTTGACACGGCTGCTATTTCTCTGCAGCATGTAAACACTCAGAAGGATTTCCATGTTTGTTCTTCTCCCGGCACGGGCGGTGTTTCACAGCAGCCGCATCGAGGGCGTCCGGCGCTTTCTCTCCGTGCGCTGCGCTCTCCTCGGCTTTTTCCAGCTTTAAATCCAGTTCTGCTCCAGTCTCCACACCCCAGCACGCAGCATGAAAACTCATTCCTGGTGCCAGAAACACGACACTGCCATCCTACATGGGCGTCCTTCAGAGCCCAGCGGAGGCTTTGCACTGCAAAGCATTTATTGTTTATTTCTCCTCTTCCTACAACAAAGTTTTATGACTATAAAAAATTCTCTTTCAATCTCAAGCAAATTACTAATATGCGACTTTTCCTAAGAAAACTGGGCTGTCTGTGCTGCTGTTAACTCTCTCTCTCAACGCTGACTTCTTTCCAAAGTGATCTCTGTACTTAATAAGACAATTTGCATAAAAAAATAAAAAGGAAGAGAAACCCCTAAAAACCCTCCTCACAATGAATTTAGAAAGTGCAGGCCCTAACTCCAACCTCATGGATTGCACCTAGGCTTGATTTAGTAGATCTGTGCTTTGTAAAATCAACTTAATTTTACTGATTAATGTATCTAAGCAAAAAGAGGGTAGATTTAGATTGGATATTAGGAAGAAGTTATTCACTGTGAGGGTGGTGAGACATGGGAA
>NW_026623284.1:1944530-1974411 GCF_030028575.1 Malurus melanocephalus
AAAAAACCCAAACCTATAAAAATCTGCATTTTCTGAGGAACCGGTCATCTAGGTTCCTTGCTATGGCTAGAAACCAAGAATTCTAACTGGCAAATTTGGGGGTTTTTTAAAAAATTCTTCCTGAAAATTAGAAAATCTGAAAGCACTTAGAAACTTTTGTAAGACCTACTTAAAAAAAAAAAAAGAAGAGCGTTCTCTAACCCAAAGCAGCTTCTAGTACAGTGATGGGAATACATCTATAGAAGTTAGGCAATTCTGGTAACAATCTGCATGTGAAAATCTTCATAGYGGGGAATGTGACACTGAACCTCTTTCACATGGGAATTTTGAGCACAAATTCTAACCAGTTTCCTTAACTAACCTGACATGTTGCTTCAGAGAGTTCTTATTTCAGCAAACTGCTTCTAACCAAAAATACCTTGCTGATTTTTTTCAGACAGATTCCTGCTGCACACATTGACTAAGAAGTCAAATTATTATATGACAAGCTTTAGCAAATGCTTATTAAAAAAAAGTCTTTACCACAAGCCCGACAGCCCCAGATTAATATAAAACATAATTATAAACTGATTTTATTAAACTAATTCAAAGTTCTGACTGGATTTTTTCATTGCACTTCAAACTACTTTCCTCCTCCAGCTAATTCTRCTGGGCAGGATGGGTTGAAATATCAATGTTGGGTTCATCCTTTAAATGATTCTGTTTGAAGGGAGACTTTCAAATCTGTTTGGAAGACATCTGATATAGCCAGAAATTCTCCTTTGAATTCAACAAGTTTTGGATCAAGCCTTTAATGTTCTGTTGGTTGCCTTCCAATGAAGGTGAACTGTAGGTGTTTCCATCAACAAGCCTCCCAGCAAAAGTCATCATGCATTTCCCATACAAATATGTAGAAAAAGGATCAGAGGGATAGTAACATAAATGTTGATAACATAACAAAAAAAAAAAAAAAGCAGAGGAAATATTTGTTATCCTTATTTATTTATTTAATAAAGAAACATAATAAACTTGAATTTTTCCAGGTACAAACAGCTTATTATGTCCTATGATATTGGCTGATATTCTCCTTGCTCTTTTCTTAGCTTGAGTGATTCATGTGGTAGCCTTTATTGARCAAATCAACAGAAAAAAATGGCAGCACTCACCATGCTTATAGACAGTGTGGGCCAACTATTGAGTTTGTGTCTTAAACTAAATCACTGCACTGGGAGGTTGTATCATGRCTCGATTGGGATCAGCATCTCCAGTAACAAAGATCTACAAGTGAGGTTATTTGACATTTTTTTGAGGGGAGTTCTGCATACCAAACAAAGATACCATTCCCTCTTCATCTCTAAAGAAATGTGCCACAGAACAATAGAAAACCCAATAGAAAACCGACCTTCCAGTTACAAAGGTTTTTGAAAGTAATTTACAATTCAGTTTTAGAAAGCTGCACTGTAAACATCTAGAGTTAAGACCCTCTTTCAGATTTTTTTTTTTTTTTTGCATTACGTTTTTTATTTTTTACAAGTTTTGGGTAAAAGACAGAACCACTTGCAATTGCATCMGTACTATAGGGTCTCACAGCAATGACACTAAAATGTTCAACTCAAGGGTGAAATGACCAAAGGAAGGGCTCTTCTCTAATACAATCAGTGACCAGCTAATTGTCTCTTTACATTGCATTCATTACTGGGCCTGACTCTTAATAAGAACAGTAGTTGAGTATTTTCCAATACAAGTTGCAAATAATTAAAATATTGTTAAAATAGCGTAGCTAACAACTCACTTCTGAGTGCAGGCTGTTTTCCTTGGGTTTCAAACAATTTACATCATACATGAAAAGAAATCACATGAGAATTGCTCCTTTTCCTCAGTATTTTTCCCTTCTTTTTTTTTTATTCTAAAGTTTTGAAAGGAAAATAATTTTGCTAGTTGTCAGCCAATAAATGCTTGTTCAGCAAGTAATGAATGTACTATTTTCTAATTAAACAGTTTCATTATAGGCAGCAGCTTGTTGCTAATGATCGATAAATCCCATTGAGGAGAAAACATTTCAATCAGTAAGTCGTGTCCTCTGAGTGTCAGCCACTCTATAAACTCACAAGGTACATATATATGTATAGATATACGTATGTGTGTGTATATATATATGCATATAAATATAAAAATCGCATACTCTTTCTGGGTGATATGTACAGTCAGAATAACATTACAGCATAAATACACAGGGAATCTGTATAAAGTTTCTCTAATTTGAGAAGCCTTGAGCAATTCTGTTTTTTTCTTGGGGAGGTGAGGGGTGGGGAGGGGGGAAGGAATAAAGAATGTTTTCACTTCAAGGAACAAAGAGTAGTCCCCTTAAGTTAGAATCTAATTACATACAAGATTTAAAGGCAACAAAATGCCCAGAGGAACAGCCCTATGTTATACACCATAGACATGGGGTTAAAAGGGCAAGAGAGCATGATTATAATAATACTTATATAATACGGTTCATTCCCTTATAGCACTTTGCAGTCAGAAAGTCTTACAACACCCCTGTGAGGTAGGTAAGTATTATTATTCCCATTTTACAGATGGGTAAACTGAGGCACAGATAGGTTAAATTATTTGCCTAAAAATCATGTAGTAAGAATCAGGAATAGACCCCAGGAATCCTGATGGCAAATCCTCTGAATTAACCGATAGACCACTCTCAAGTGAATGCCTGAGACACCTCTCAATGAATGGAGAGAAAATATTAGCCCATATTTACACAGATACATTGTCATCCTTTTGACACGTTGCCTTACATATTCTGACTTGTTTAGAGGACAGATAACAATGGCCATAGATAAACTTGACTTTAACATGTTGCTTTAATTCTCGTTGCCAACCCCATGTGGTTTATTGACTCCTTTACAATCTGGGATGTAACTAAATGTTAATGACAATACACCTTAAATACATTCTTGATATCTTTGCTTCTCCAAGGTGAAAAAGCACAATTACTCTTCCTTAAAGTGCAATGGCTCATTACAGAAATCTCAAGATTTTCCATGAAGTCCAACCAAACCCAAGTACAATCAGTCTGAAGGTGAAAAAGAAAGAACTTGTCTGTAATGATGGACACATCTCTATATTCCATAAATAATTTCTCACATTCTATCGAGGCTGAAAGATAATAAATAATAATCTATGTTAGCACGTAAAACCTCTAATACTTTTCTAAAGCCACACATCCACCTTTCACCCCATTGTCATTTCTTTGGCCTGAAGCTGAAGGACACATCAACTGTAAATATTACTTCGSCTACAGGAATGAGGATACATCTATTATCTAGTAGATTTTTTTTTACTGTTTCCTGTGTTTCTTGTCCTTCTCCAGAAATCTAACTGCACTGTCTGAGAAAACAAAAGATGGACCTTGAGTAAAAAAGATTCAAACCCTTAAAATCTATGTACAGATCCAGAGGCAATTCCCCTCCCGCCTTCTCGATCACGCTGAYGCAGCCGCTCTGCACGGCTCTGTTGGCTTTGATTTATTACTATTAGTTTTATTAGTAGTATTTTTTCGTTTTTTGTGTGTGTAACATTGATGCAGAGTTCCAAATAAGGCTGCTTAGCTCAGTGTTCCTGGGGAAAATGAAACCTATCCCACTACCTTAACGGAAACTTTGCCAGCCTAGATGGTGCTTTGGAGCACTACACACAAACGTGATGCACTACTTCTATGGTGAGTTTGATTGCGGATTTCAAAGCAGATTCTTGAAACATACTAAAAAATTAGTGCTTTTATTAACAGTTTTACAAACAGAATCCATTACTGTCTAGTTTCCTGAAGGATAGAACAAGTCATTTCTCTCATTATTTTGACATCATTTGCTTCTCATTTTTTTTTTCTTTTTGTGTGTGTGTGTTTCTGCTGATGTGCATTGCAAGTTCCAAGAGGGAGGACTTAGTGTAATCAACGGTTTAAATGTTGCTAATTTGATGCTCCAATTTGCAACAACTTTCCTCTTCAAGTGATGGGAATTCCACAAGTTCCTATTTCCTTGACTCAGAGTTCATMATGAAGAGTGTAAGGATCATTAATCTCCATGGAAAAAGAGACTTTTTTTAAGTAAAAAAATATCAAATATAATAAATTTATGAAAGACCATTCACAACATATACAGTAAGTGTTACATTTTGCTACAGCAGCTGTGATATTTTTTTTTTCTTTTTAGGATGCAAGGTCATACATCGCCATAAGTAAACACACTAATATGAGTAAGACCTTAAATGAATGTATACAGACAGGCTTTATCTGTGGATAGATATACACTGTGTTTACTGTTTTACAGTCTAGCCTATTCTTATTCACACCACTGATATAACAGCTGTGACCCTGCGGAGAATCTTCCTGTGCATATAGAAATATAAATATTGAGCCAAGTCAAAARGAGCAGGGTCAAAGGTTATATGACTTATTAGACTCCTGTAGTTAAGGGTAAAAACTCCATTGTTTCTTTTGCAACTAATTTTTAATAAGAAGGCTGCTTCAATCGTTGTGTAGTTACAGCATTACATTCTGTAAACAATGTTTTAAAGCATTCTAAACAAACATTTAAACAATTGATTCCTTATCCTTGTCRGGTGAGAGAAGACAATCTATGGCCTCATCGCTTTTGCTCACGTCCGTAATCTTTAGCTGGAGGTTTTCACTCGTGCCTCTGGTGACGCTGTCRTAGGATGGAGGGAAAGAGGTGGAGGACAGAGTTTCTGATTTGTCTATTGGCCTGCCATAGTTCTCGTTCATCATGAAYGCAATGAGACCCTCCTTCTCGGGCGCATCGTCCTCCAGGATGCTGCTCTCCAAAGTTCTGTGCCGGTACAGGTAGGATGCCTGCTTCATGGAGCGCCGGAACAAATGTCTCCTGTAGGCCCTCTGGATGACRATGGCGGAGACCTCCTCTTGTTTGCGCCTGAGAGTCGTTGTAATCGGCTCGTAAGAGATCTTAGACGGGTTCGCCGCCATGAACTTTTCTTCCATCTGTATTTTAAGGGCATCCATCTCTCCGGATTCTCCTAGCACCCTTTTTGTAAAAGCAAACAAAATATCCAAGCAATGGATCCTGTCTCCGCTGACCATGGGCAGGTCCATCGCTATGAGTTTGATTTTGTTTGGTTTCGCGATGCGCAAAGGTTCTGACAGCGCGTCTGCAAAGTCTGAAAGTGCAGAATACTCAATAAACTGAGTGGCTTCAGGGTCAAACTTCTCCCAGATTTCATAGAACATATCAAAATCATCCTCGCTTAGAGGCTCTGTACTTTCCTCAGTGGCTACACTGAAGTTCTCTAAAATAATGGCTATATACATGTTTACAACGATGAGAAATGATATAATGATATATGTAACAAAGAATAAAATCCCTACGGCAGGGCTTCCGCAGTCTCCCTTTGAACCATTTGCGTTGGGAAAGTTTGGGTCGCAGTGTGGTGGTCCAGTGTTTAAAATGGGGTTGAGAAGACCATCCCAGCCAGCTGAMGTCGTGATTTGGAAGAGACAGAGCATGCTGTTAGCAAAGGTTTGGAAGTTGAACATGTCATCAATCCCATGCTCCTTCTTCACGTAGGCAAAGTTAGCCATGCCAAAAATGGCATAAATGAACATGACCAGAAAGAGCAAGAGGCCAATGTTGAAYAGAGCAGGCAGGGACATCATTAAGGCAAACAGGAGAGTTCGAATTCCTTTGGCTCCCCGGATGAGTCTCAGGATCCGACCAATCCGAGCCAAACGAATGACTCTGAAGAGTGTGGGAGAGAAGAAATATTTCTGGATGATGTCAGAAAGTACGGTGCCTTGGAAAGAAAAGAGACAGACAGTGAGTTAGTGCATGGGAAATAATCCCAGGCTTTCCTTTAAAGCAATCAGTCAGGATTATTGAGAAAATAAATGGAAAGTTGCTCAGATCAGATGGCTCACAATAAAGGGAAGGCATTGTCATTTTTTCTTGTCCATTTAATCCATTCAAACTTGTGAGACTAGAAGCAGAGAATGGTAGTTGCAGCTTTATTAAGGGAAAGATTTTCCACTGGGAATAAGAAGCCAAGATCAACTCAGGACACAGATAGCTGCAGCTTTTGGCCATGACCCACCTGAGAAATTGATATTGAGTGAAGAYGGTCAGAATTTGTCTGATATGACAACATTTTTGTCTGTAAAATAGTGAGTCAGCACGGAAATGTGGATGTGTTGGGCCTGTTTTTATGAGCCACAACCAGAACAGTGCAGGTTTCTACTGTGTACCCACTTGGTTGCTTGCTTATAAATTTTTCTTGTTTTCCTGGTGGGCTGGGAGGGGACTGAGGTTGTACCAGCTAGGAGATGAGCTTGCACCCTGTACTGAACTCTTCCTGCAGGAGCAGAACACTTGATCCAAAAAGTGTGGCAGCAAGGAGCTGTGCTGTGCTCCTGTTTCCCACCAGGAAAAGCGCTCTTTGGGATGGCCCAAGGCCTCTGACACTGAAACAACCTGGCTGATCACAGGCMAGCTCTGGGACCAGCAACACCTGCAACTGCCTGCTATGGGCATATCCAGAGCATCCAACATCAAAGTTCTGGTGATGTGGCAGTGATGTTCCCTGGGCGAACCAAATCTGTGAAATCCGGGCTGTTGAAGGCCCCCAAAACACCAGCTCCTCTGTGGGCACCAGAGATCTGCACTGGGATCAGGTTCCCCAGTCCACTAGACAATGTTCAGAGCAGCAGGGGCACCAGCTGGTGAAATGTCTGTTTTCCTAGCATGACACTTTCTCATTCACCCATTGTCTCCCTCAGAATGGCAACTTTTTTTTTTTTTTTTTTTTTTTTTTTTAACAATTCTTGAATTTCTGAGCTTCTTTTGCTCACTGGATCAGTCGATCATCTTCCAGTTACTACTTTACTTCCACCTTTAATGAAAATTCTTTAGGTAGGGATTCAGAATCGTTTGACCTGCACTTCTGTAGCATCTAATATGTATCTCTGTTTGGGGCTGCAGAACACAAAATGGTACAAATTAACAATAAAACTGTGTTTTTCTGTTTTATTCCTTGGATATATAAAGGTGTGGAGCTCTAGTGACAACAAGGCTGAGAAAAGCCAGACTCACTGCCCTGCCCAAACCTGTTCTGAAGGACTATTTCATACTGTTTGTAATAAAAAAGAAATAACAAAGCAACAGCAATCCACATGTGCCCTTTTCACGTGGCTTTCTTAATTCTCTGTCTTTGGCTATTATGCAGAACTGGTGTTAAGGCCAGTTCATGTTTTATCACCATGAACCATTAAGTGTAAGTTTTGATAAACCTCCGAATTTTGCTGATCACACCAATTATTGCAAGGCAGTGGCTTGTTAGATTATAATTACATATTAAAAAAGTGATTAAATTCCCTGAGTTGAAAATGTATATTATTGCACCCTTTGACTTTGTCAATTAATTTTTCATCTGCCATTCTACCATTGGAGTTTGGGTGGAMATCCAGGGTCACCTACCTACGATGGACAGAATCACAACCACAAAGTCAAATATGTTCCAGCCGTTGGTGAAGTAGTAGTGTCGCAGAGCCAGCATTTTGAAGATGCACTCCCCAGTGAAGATGGCAACAAAAAGCATGTTGATTTTATGGAGGATGTTCACTTTCTCTTGACTTTGGTCATCCGTTTCCACCATCATGGTAACCATGTTAAGGCAGATGAGAATCATGATGGAGACATCGAAGGCTTGTTTTGAGACGACATCRAAAATAAAACCCTGGTATTTGTTCTGGGGGGAAGGATAAGTTTTAGTCAGGAAACTTGAAACTCAAGGTACTTTGAGCCAGGTCAAAATGATGATGCAATTGTCTCCTGATTAACCAAAATGTAGAGGAAAACAGACAATATCTGATTGGAACTTCATGAACTTAAAGACRGTGATGAATGGTTTTTTGATAGAGTTTTTAAACCCATTGACTCCTAATGCTTCATGAAACTACTGTAAACAAGACACTGGAGTGTGGCCATGAATTTATTCAGTGCAGGCAGGTGGCCACTGGCATATGTAAATAGCACACGTAAATTGGAATGTTAGTGCTGCAGAACAGTGGGAATTTTGTACCACAGGTCACTGAACTCTCAAATATTGTCCAAAATCAAAACATGTAATTACCAAGTGCCTTTCATCTGGGAACAACGAACCTACCTACACTGGAGAGTTGAATTGTGCTTATTCTATTAAATAAACATTCAGCTATTACACAAATTCAATGGAATTATGCTGTTCTTACCAGCGGCCTTGGGATTGGCTTTTGAGGTTTCTTAGATCCCAGCTTTTTCATTGCATTATAATACTTTTTCTGTTCTTCTGTCATGAAGATGTCCTGGCCACCTAAGTATAGGGTGAGAATAACACAATTATTTTGATAAAGACAGCTCCACCGCCCCCCCTCCAAAGCTCAAGGCTGAATCCTCCTCTATTTAATTTCCCTTTTAATGTTGTTTTCAGGTTGCACTGCTCAGAGGGATAGTGGTGTTTGTGCTGAGAGGACACCAGGCCAGCCTGTGCCCCTGTGTCAAAGTTTGTGCRAGAGATCCCCTCTGCCTGGAGCTGCTTTGCTGCTTTCTGTGGGGAATATAGTTCCCCATGCTATATTTTCAGGATGCTGATGCTCTGGGGCCTTTAGGGACTGCTATAGCTGTGCCTTTGTAAAAGTCCTGTAAGGTGGTTTCTGCAGCTGCTCTGTCACTGCTGATCCAAGGCTACGGWGGCAAAGCCTTTTCTGATAAATCTATTCCTTGGCTTGGTCCCTGCAGCAATCACAAGATGATGTGCAGCACATGCACTACTTATCTTTTTCTTTTGTTGGTTGAAATTGTCAATGATGACACCAATGAAGAGGTTCAAGGTGAAGAAAGACCCGAAGATGATGAAAATCACRAAGTAAAGGTACATGTATAAATTACATTCCCACTCAGGCTGCTCCTCACACTGCAAAGGGAAAAGGGAGAATGTGAAAATGACACCAGCTCTGCACGCATCAAAATATTGATGATAACTGTCCATTGGAAATAAAAATTATGAAATGTGAGAAAAATAGTGTGACTCCCAKGAGCAGAGTCAGTTCTTCTCAGTCTCTGGAGTTTGCTACTGGCACCTGCAATGTCATGGTCACTGCAGCAACACCTCACTGTCACCTCACCCACACACAGCTCCAGAATAAATCCTACAAAACATTCTCAGTCTGAATGGAGAAGGGGAAAAGAATCGATTTTCTGATTATCTTTAAACTTATATGAAATAATGATACTTATAAAAAACCAGAAATATAGTTGCAGTATAATTAAATTCTACTGAAAACCACTGTGTTTTTAAGTATTTTTTGTTTGTAATGAAGGGTGGAATTGAATAAGGTCTCTTATTCAAGAGAAAAATTGAGCAACACGGTCAGATAACCCCGAGTTATTCTGCCACATTTGGCAACAGTGCTCAGATTTGCCCCATCTGCTCCAGGTATTTAAATAGGGTGCCAGAAATTTAAATTCCTTAAATGCCATATTTTCTCATGGGTCATCCATGAGTTTCATTCAGCAGCAGGGAGGATACGTAAGTGTRCATGTAGTACCAGAATAATATCACTATCATGAGAGTGTTATGCAAAGGTTCTTCTCTGTCCCTACGGTGCCATGAGGTTTTTCCACCCCTTATTCCTCCCCTTAGGGCCTGACTTTTGCTCTAAATTCAGCCTGACAAATTCCTAGTGCCAGACAGCTTCCAATAAATGAACTGTAAGTGTAAACTTGTGCTGTTCCTTTAATATTATTAAAAGAGGGTAAGGAGACAATACTGCTTTCAATAAAAAGATGAACAAACCATGCATGGTGTAGCAAGGGAAATGTTTTGGTTTTTTTTTTTTTTATTTTATTTGTTGGACTTTAAGGAAACTTGAAATTTGGACAGGGTGCAGGTAAGAACTGAGCCATCACCAGTCTCCAGCACATCTCAAACCAGAGCTGGAAGTTCACACTACCCTCTTTCTCTGCCAGGAGCTTCTCCACACTCCTCCAGTGGAGCTGCTGGTTGCAGAAAAGACACCTAGACAAAGGTGAAKGTGTAGGGAGGGCTAAGTATTTGTCTCACAGGGGAATTCAATTTGAACCCAGCRTTTTTTCAAGACATGTTATTATCAAAAAGTGGAAAATATGGCAGGAAACAAGGAGAGGGGAAGAAACAGAGAGGACAATTCAGGTCTTTGGTAGACTCAGACTGACTCTGGAGGTGCCCCTGTGTGCTGGAGTTCKGCAGTAGGAATAGATAATTCAGTTGTAGGACTGAGGGCTATATTTATTTTAATTTCAGGGTCATTGTGTTTCAGTCACAGCTGTTTCARTCCAGCTGTGAAACTGTCCCAACCAAAGACAGGGACTGGCAACCTGCACCTGTTTTATTTTGTTGTGTTTATTGTCAAGCATCATCAATGCTGCAAAAGGCAATGGAAAAGGAAATTATTCATTTCCTTGCAGRGACTTACCTCTCTTGAATCYACTGCTGCATACATAATATCCATCCAGCCTTTAAATGTGGCCTGAAAAASATCCCACATAATACACAAGCATGTTAAATAAGTATATCCTGAAATGATGCCTYCATGATGAACTTTCAAAATGCAATGTTGAGCATGTGCTTCACAATTAATACATTGCCAATACTTTTAAAACAATATGTATCCTTATGYTCATTTAGATATTTAAATTCATTCCAGAATGGTTTTATCCTGGATTTTCCCACTTCTGTTTTTTGCTTTTCTTCACTTGTAAGGATAAAAGAGAGGTTTTTAGAAGAGATTTTAAGGAGAGAAAACATGACAATTAAATCTTTGAAAGTTCTGACCTTAAAAATTTCAAGTTACAAAGAGATACGGCTACACACAAAATTAAAAAACGCTGTCCTGCACAAGCCTTGGACCAGGTGAGATGGATCCATCCACATCCTACTGAAGTTTGGATTCTGCCCTCTTCTAAACCAGGGCAAATCACAACAGTGTTAAACCCCAGGCAGTCACATAAATCACAACCAATTTGAAAGAAGCAAAGGCAACCAACAYCTGCCATGAGCCCAGCCCTGGAAACTCAATCTGCTTTACTGTACAGATTTTCTTTTTATTAAGCTTTATTAAGTCAAGAGTTTTAATATATTTTAATAWAACTGTTTGAAGAAGGAAGGATTCCACAGAAGACAGGGCCTCTTACTGGACCCTTCAAAGCAGAAAGGGCAGTGACAGCACTCCTASGAGAAACACGTGGAAGTGATTTTTACTATTCTGCAGCAAACCCACAACTTTTTGATCCCATTATATGGCTCTTATTAGACACAGCCTGATGCCAAGCAYACCTGGCATTAGGTCTGACTGACCTAAGCCCCACTGATTTTATGTGGRCTCTCTGGGGTTGTTTCCCATTTGACTTCTGACCCATTTAGACCTGCCCTGAYTCTAAGTCAGTGTGAGCAGATAATGAGGCATTTTTAGATTTATTAATTTTATCAGATTTACATTGGTATGCATGAAAGACCTACACCTAATTTTTTTTACGACCAACTGACACTTGAATTTTTGTCCTGTTGTGCAGGCACACAATTCCTCTGGCTCATAGGCATTTGACCAGAGTTTCCTGGAAGGAGCAAAGGCATTTGAGTTAAGGTGAGCACATCCTGTGGTTTTAGAAATGCTCCACTATACACCATCATTACGTTAAGTCCTGAAAGCAATGATGCCTTCCCAAAGCCTTCTGAATGCTATTGAAAATGGAAAAAGGAAAATGTACAATACATGAATCAAATTTCTCATGGAAGYATATGTAAAATAATATTTGGAAGCTTGCACCTATTTTTATTTACTGCTTTAAAGAGATTAACCCACTCCCCCAAATCAGAACCCTTTGGAAAATCTCTTCTGTGGTGCTGTGTGTTAAAAACCACTTCAGATTAAAAATATCTACAGCAAGAATCAACTGTTGTATTAAAACAAATAATTATTTGAACCTGTCATGCTGATACTCCTTAAATATTCTAATATTTTCCCTTTTTTGCCACTCTCTTTCTAATCTGATGAACGATTTTTCTGGTTCCATTAAAGCTTTCAGCTCAAAGTGCTGTTCAGGAAGGGCGGCCAGGATGAAACAAGAAATCCTTTCCCTGTGGCAAAAAATGATATGATCTTAGCCTGTACTTTTCTCCCACTTGGGAGAAAATCTTTTCTCTTGAGAAGCTATTTTACCCCTCAGTGTGTACCACAGGCATGAGAGACTCTACTGCRAGGCACAGTGGTTTATAGTGATAAMGGATGATGAAGAGATCTGACAAAAATAAATATTAAGAGAATGAAGTGCTGTGATTTTCTGTTTTCCCCAGCTGTCCAGAAGCAAGAGAATCAAAAATCTGTGGGGTGTCTGGAAAGCTTCCCCAGACACTTCAACTGCAGAGAGTAAAAGATACTGAGAACGAAAGAAATATAACACTGAGAAAAGAAATTATTCATCTGGAATTAGTAACCACTTACACTCTGGATAAGAAAGTGACAAAAYCTTTATGGGAGTGTTTGTGATATTATCCTGTTTGGATGCTATCCAGAGAAACACCATTTTCTACTGAAACTGYCATGTGATGAGATTATCTACTGATAAACTCATCCTGGTATGRGATTACATTTCGTTATTTCATTGGGGGTTAGAGCAGCCATGCAGCAAATTAGTGGGGAGGAGGATAGGTGGGATGGCACTGGCTGCCCTCGAGTCAAATAGTGCCTCAAAGTAAACTAAGTCTTTCAACCTGGAAGATGTTGGGGTTTGGTTCTTATTTTTCTTTTTTCCTTTTCTCCTTTTCCTTTTCCTTTTCCTTTTCCTTTTCCTTTTTTCTCTTCCATTTTTTTCCTAGAAAAGGAAATTGCTCAATAAAAATGTCTGCTTTTGACAGCTGAAACACTGTTCTTCACATTGCTGAAACACTTCTTTAGTCATTACTGTTGATGAGAGAAAYTTCTGAACCCTAAACCAGGGATTTTTTGCACATTTTGCATCTACATTGACAGTAAAATCAGGCATTGMAGTTTACAGAATTGCAAGATGTTGTGTAACTCAGTATCTTTAGACACACACTGCTGCCTCATGAGCATTTTGTGTCTGATTTATGTGCTCAGTCAGGTCTTCAAACCTGGCATGAGGGATTGCTTTAACCCTGTAGCTCCTGCTTGCTGTGCTGGTCTAGGAGTGTTTCTGTTATCTTCCCATRCCTTATCCAGAACCCCAAAGTGACAGAGTTAATAGGACATATTCAATGATAAAAAGGATATAATCAATCTAAGTTAAATCTGTCGAAGAACTTTTCCAAACAAACCATGAACGACCACTTGTTCTCTGGGTATTCTTCGACAGATGGCTCAAATTTCGAAATACATTACAAMAAATAAGTTGAGGTGATAGCAGGATGGAAGGCAGGGATTATGGGAGGGAAATGCAAAWCTCCTACTGGAAATTAAAAACATTTCTTTGATCAGCTCAAATGCAGATTTATTGAACATAGGTGCTGTGATACTTCAAGCAAATAAAGAATACAGAAATGTRTTAGTGAAGCACTGGGTTGCAGCAAAACTTTTATCCTGATAGATTATGGTTTTAGGAGTGTTATATCAGCAGGAAAGTGAACCACCCTCCTTGCAAAAAGTTGTGTTAATAAAGATCTTTTCCTCCCCATGAATGAGGCATTCCTCATGCTGGCAGAGTGAGCAGATCAGTTCCCCCTGTTATTTCAGTAACCTGTTGTGGGACAACCTGGTTGTTCTCAGACTCACTAACTCAAAGTGGTGTCTTCAGGACAACATAATGGATCCCAATCAAGGCAGGAAAAAAAGCAGAAGATATCTGGGGCAAATTTCATGCAGTTCTCAACTACATTTTCAGAAAGCTTGYCTCTGGATAGAAGTACGTCCTAAAGTTTTCACAGTAGTAACTTTCATTTCTTTCAAATATGCTGCCGAAAAAGAGGGAAAATCAGGCAGACAGATTTGTTTTACACATTTCTATTTAGATTTGCCGACATTCAGGCATTCCAAAGGAACTTCAGAGTTGCTCATAGTTGTGCTGTGGCAGCTGAAAATGTCAGCAGTCAAAAGACAAGTCACACTTAAATGATCATGTTTTGGATCCCGGAGGGTTGGAACCCAAATGTTTATCTCCTCCTCACCCTGCTGTGCACAGGGATCCATGGAGGTGTCTGTCCAGGAGAGCTGGGCTGCCAGCTGAGCCTCTGCATTTCCCATGGGGAAATTGCTCATGAAATGTGATCCCTTATGGAGAATATTTGGTGAGGGGTGCCCAAAGCCCTGGCAAAGCAGATCCAGATGTTTGCGCCACTTCTCCGTGTGTGTGTGACCTTTTCACTTCATTGCCTGTGGTCAGCAGCAGACATAAGAGCTCCAGGGGCAGGACTAAAGCCAAAATCAATACCTTAATGGAATCTGACTCCCGCCCTTCCTCTGAAGAAGAAGAAGCTGCCACCTGCCATAGAAGCTGAGCTTGCTTCCTGCTGAAATGTTTGTCCAGCCTGGCCAGGCCCCACGTTTATAACACTTCTTTTGTACTATTGCAACTGGAAATCTACTTCTTTCCTTCCCAAAACAAGAGCACAGGTCTTAAAAAAACCTGCAGGGACATAAAACCCATTTTCAGCTGGAGAAGAGCAGTACTAAACCATTCTCTTCAAAATGTGTGCCAAGTCCTTATAACTTGTTCCTTCTGCCATCACTGATCCCAACAGCAGTGACTAGAAAAGACTGCTTTAGGATATTCCATATGCCATGCCAATTTGTGAAAAGTTGAAGATTTTCCAGAAAGCTGGAGTTTGAGCCTAATAAAAGAAATGGTGAAGGAATAGCTTCTAGTCTGATGGAGCTTTCCCYCACAAAAGTAGGCATTTGTTTTGTAGTCATGGAGGAATTAAGAGACTTCATGTAAGGCACAATATTTTAAACCTAGAAATTCTTGCTCAGCTAGATTGGATGTTTCAATTGAAGAGGAAGAAAACACCACATAGAACAGAAAATCTAATTAAAGACGTTCAAAGTGAAATAATCTACCCTGCACAGCTGAGCTGGATATCATAATCACACAAAAAAAGATAAAAGCTCTTGCTCTCAGCAAGTTTATGTCATGGAAAGAACCAAAAGTGGTTGTGCCCACTCCAATGTTTCTGCTTTTCAAAGGGTGTGAAAGCAAAGACTTTTGGCCAATGGGCAGAGGATCTCAGACTCCTCAAGTGTTTGTGTACCAGGAACAGCACACAGAAGAACAAAGATTTCCATGAGAAAGGATAATTGCTTCATGGAGCTGTTTCACGCATCTGTGACAGAGAAAACCAGATCTGGGAAAAAMCAGCTTGCTTCCTGAAGGGCTGTCAGATCCGATGGGGACCTGTGGGAGGCTCAGGCCCCCTTGGAAGGGCAGGAGGAGGCCCAGGACATTACCCTGCTCCATTGCAAAGGATGATTTTATATGTGACAGCTGAACTGAACTCACAACATGCCATTTTTTTTATCCCAGATACAAGGAATGCCATCACAGGTGTTTCAGGAGAGAAACCTCCCTGTCCAAAGATGTAGCAAGGAGCTTATTTTAGCTCTGCATGCAAAAAATGCAACACAGCAAACTCTCCAAGGGCACACCCTGCCCCTGTCATCACTCAGCTTCAGARCAAATTAGGAACAATGTAAATAAGMGTCACAATGACTACTTAAAGTGAGGAATATAGCCTATGGAATTGAAASACAAAGCAATTTGTCTAAAATCACCCAGCAGTCCAGCAGCAGAGCCTGGACAAGATGGAATCTCCTGTGGATCTATCCATTAGGTTGTCCTGTGTCAAAACACAGTGAATCTCGGCGCAAGCAATCTATTTATCCAGATTTTACATTTGATGGTGAAAAGGGTTGTAGAAATGGCTTCCTTCTCTCTTTATGGCTCAAATCTTGCCATCATCTTTGAACCTCAACAGTCCATTCTCTGATATGCTCTTGTCACCTTCCCAGAAAGGCTGGGCTGAGGGCAGTGTCAGCAGCMTGCTCACCACCATGACCCGTAGCTGGATTCAATCTGACTCATATTGGCAGGTGGACATGAGGTGAGGAACCAGAATGGGAGGTGCCAGGGTCCTTCTCAAAAATGGAAAGTGAGCAGAGGGCCATAAATTAACACTACATCTTTATTAACTACGGGGAAAATGAAGGTACTACAACTTCATTTTTCCCCAGCAGGATATAGTGGAATCCCAGGCTGTTCAGGAAGGCCAGTGCCCTCTGTCTGAATGAACAGTCTTTCCTGGACCACAGATTTCTTTCTGGAACTGAACTTTGCTTTGGATTGCAGTATTGACAAAATGGTCTTTAGTTCACCTCAGTAGCCCAATCCCCTCCCAGAGCCCTGTAKGCAGCAGAAACTCAAATTAAACCCAGAAACTGCCATAAAATCTCTAGACTAAGTTAATATGCAAAACRTTATTTGTTTTCACTTGAGGAAATGCATTGTCCTGATGGATAAGGGTGAAAATCCCAGAAAAGCCCTTTACACTGATKGTTTCAGTGAGAACAAACCACATCAGTTTCTGGTGGCCACACTTACCACTTGCAGCAGAGCCAGGTACCCAGCACCAACATTATCGAAGTTAACTTTAACTTTTGTCCAGTAAAATGTGCCCGACACATTGTAGAGTATGCAGTCACTCATGTTGTTGATAATTTTAGAGTCCAAAGGCATATCTCCTTCTGTCTTATTAATGCACTTCCCAAACTTCCCAGCAAACAGATTCACCCCCATGATGCTGAAGATGAGCCAGAAGATGAGGCAGACGAGCAGGACGTTCATGATGGAAGGGATGGCTCCCACAAGCGCATTGACAACCACCTTGGGGGAAACAGGAGAGGAAAAACAGAATTAAAGTCAGCATTTGCATAGACACTTCACTAAAAAGTCAATGTGCACCCTTGATTAATGATCTGAGCCCTCCCATGGTGAAAAGTGGATACACACTGACCCTACCTAAGGAGCCAAACCACCACCAAAGGCTTCAGACATTAATATTTTTTCCCTTTGGTAATCAAAGAAYAAATCTGTTGGCATCCCACCCAAAGGATGACGATTTTCAAGAGGTATCTCTGAATTCAGAAGTCATCTTGACCTCTCAAATCTTTCTGGATAGTACACTTCAGTGAAACTATCATGATAATATGATTAACTGGAAATAGCTGGGGTGCACTACAGTGACTCAAAATAGAGAGAAAAAAAAAAACATTTCTGGAATCTTTGACTCCACTCAGGCCTCTGTAGCCAGTGGGTTGTGAACTGTAGCTGTGATAAATTTTGATTAATTAAATAATAACAGATTGAGACCTACTAACTAAGCCAGCTTCCCCTATCTGATCAGTATGCATGATTAAAACAACAAAATCATTCTAATTTAACAAAAAAAATCATTACTTTTTTTCCTGCGTCATGTTGTAAAATTCCTACACATTAACTCAGGCACGGCTGTAAACTTCTGCATAAAATCATACATTAACATACAAAGCGGAAGGAGCTTTTAGGGTGTGTGAATGATGGCACTGGAAATGGACACCATTCAGAAGCCAAACAAAAAAACCAAATCCTCAGAACATCCTCAGACCCTCCACAGCTGCCAGGTTTGGATGCAGCACTGAAATACCACCACATCAACCAGGCAAGGGGCACATAACTTACAATTTGAGCACTGTCAAGGTTTAATGTGGTTAAGATACCTGTGCATGTTCAACTTGACACTAAAAAATCAGAGAAATGCAGAGTATCCTGAGCTTCAAGGCTCCCACAAGGATCATGGATTCCAACTCCCAATCCTACACGGTCATAACATGCAAGACATTTTCTGAGGGAAGAACACTATCTCAAAATGCTGTTTCTCCCCTCCTAGGCCAGGTTTCTCCATGTTCACCGCCTTTGGAGATGCTGCTTTTGCACAGTCCAGGCAATGCTGCCYCCCAGCACTGTTACCCACACCAGCCCCACAACCTGAATTTGTCTCCATCCCTGTCTCATGCTTTGGAGATTAAAATCTGGTGGGCGGCCACTCAGCTCATCCTCTTCTCCATCTATGTTTCTGAAACTGAGACAAGGTGATATTGATCCATAAAAATTAAACTTTATTCAATTGGTGAATTTGATTATGGGAAATGTCAGCTCTTCTTTTTTCTTGTGTTAATGTCCAATTTTCTGACAAGCTAATAACATAACATTCACTTCTCCATCATTTTTGCATTGCTGCGGAAGAAAAATACCCGGAGGAGTGAAATGGTTTTCATGCATGTGTAGCAGCAGCTTCCTCTACAGCACACAATACAAAATTATGTAGATCTTCCAAAACTCGGATTTATATTTTGTGCATTTATGAATGAAGCTGATTTTCACACAGGAAAAGCTGTTTGACCAATTGTTTTGTTTTGTTTTTCTTTTTCTGTATAGGCCCATTCCTGATGTCTTTTCTTGGTTTTGCTTTTTTTTTTTTTTTTTTTTTTTTTTTTTTTTTTTTTTTTTTTTTTTTTTTTTTTTTTGGATGTCAATCAATTCCTAACCTCATCATTTTTAGACCAAATTCACCGTGTTAACCAGAATGCCAAATAATTTCCAAATCAAGGGCTTGTTTGGATATAACCTTGGCTCTTGTCAGAGTAGCTTTCATTTGCTTCCCTGCACAACAGCRTTTTTGTTCAGTTTTAACCCATTCCAGCACCAAATCGCTGCAGCTGAGTTCCTTGTGCTGCCGAACCCCCAGACCTTGTGACAGGACACAGACACCCAGGTTTCAGCAGCACAAGTGATGGCCATGCCCACATCCTGCTTTTCCCCTTCTGCTGAGTAATGTTCAGTGGCTTGTAGATAACAAAACACGACATGAGGCTGGAGCAAATCCTGCAACACCTCCCTGAATGGATTATTAACAGGGGCATTCATTGTCCTCTCACTGCTCTGCTCTCACACCAGTGTGATGCCATTGGGTCTGGTGGAAGAATTCTTGTTTTGCATTGAGGCAAGTGAGAGGAAAACCTGGATACCTAAAGGCAGGGTATCACCATAAATTCATGTTAAAAGTTCRGCTGCAAACCTTGCCATGGAAAGGGATGAATTTCTGCTGCACTTTGGAATAGCAACATATGCAGCCACATGTAAGAAAAGATTTTATAGCTGTTGGTTTCCATCAATACATTTACAACGAAACTGATGCCTTAGGATTTTTAGTTTCTATATTTTCATGTATCTGTATTCTTGTTGTTCTCTAGTACAGCGCTAAAACTACTGCCCTCCCATCTTAGGACAAAACAATTCCTCTYTGAGCCTGAATCCAAGGACACCTCGCTGCCTTGGAGCCGCAAAGTAAGGAAACAACAGTGAATTGGGGGGAGCAAGYTTGGGGTGGTTGGTATCATCACCTGAAAGTATCTTTGGGGAATTGAGGCCCAATATGTTAATGAGACAGAACTTATAAAAGGTGAAGATCTCGTGACTCAGAGTCCATTTTGGGTGTAGCCTCAGGAGGAGGCTTTGTCTGCCCTTAATGTACCYGTACGCCTGTATTAAAGTTATCTGTTTTTATTATCTTAATTTTTTGTCTCACCTCTGTTACAGGTAAGCCTTGTTTTAGGCATCAAAACAACCTTCCAGGTGACTTTTTAGSGCCAGCCTAGAAACTGAGCCACCCTCTGCCCTAACCCGGATTGGTACAATCTATAACCTGTGTTTGATCCCCAGCTCTCCTGATCTCTCAGGCCACCWCCTCARCCAAAGCTGATTCAGATTTTTAATCCAGAAATTGACTTGCATGATTTAATCCTCCCTTTGCTCTGAGAGAGCCCATCAGACTCCTCGCAGTGGTTTCAGGCCCAGACTATAACTCCCAGTGAAGCTCAGGCACAGCTTTTGCAAAGACATCTAATTTACAGTGTCATGATGTCAAATAACGGAGAAAAAAAATGTATTATTAGATAATCTGTTCCTGGTGCCCTTTGTCCTCAGTGTTAGAAACAGCTGCTGCATTTTTAGGTGGAATTTGTTGAACTCGAGGCATCTGCTGTGAGTTGTTTTCTCCTATCACTGCCATCTTCACTGGGGGTGAGTTACCACTGCACAGTGATCTGGGTAATTAAAAAAATCAGAGCTTCTTTGTAGCTGTCATGGTTCCTTCAGATTTTTAATCACACTCGTAGTTCTCTGCAGAGGCTTTCCCATTTTTAAACACCCCCTTTCCAGCACTTCTATGGAATTCCAGTGTTGAAGCACTGCACTGTCCCTCTGCTTGCTGGGTAATTTTTCTGCATATTCAGGGATTCTCCTCATTTGTCAGACCTGCCCAAAAGCCTGTGTCCCACTGAACAGTCATCCTGATCCCTGTGTCTTTCTCAGCAGTTGTTTTCCAAGGAACATCCCCCAGAATGATCCACATTCCTCCTCTCGAGGTAGACCATGTATGTGGTTTTATTAAAACATGTGTTGCACAGTAGATTTATTTTTCACTGGGCTCCAGATCAGCCAGCATAATTCCYTTATCTGTAATTTTACTTGCACTCATTTTGAGTATTGCCAGCAAAGATTTTATATTTTCTTCCAGCTGCTGTTAAAGTACAGATTAAAAACAGTTCTCCTTCTGAACAATCCCTCACCCTGAGAAGCTCATCACCAAATTTACAATGTGGCCACTCTTCACAATTAGTTTTTGAGCTCCATCACCCATTTTAAAATGTGTTTACTTGTCCTGGTACAAAGCTCATGTTTTCATCACAATGTCCTGTGGTATCAGATTCCTCCCTGAAATCCAAGGATTCTGTATCAGCACAGTTACCGTCATCAGAGTAATTTTGTAATCAAATCAAAGGCCCATATCGGTTTTACAAGAACTATTCCCATGAAATCATGCTAACAAGCATTAATTATGCCATTTCTTTCCTGCACGTATCTTGTAGCAGTCTCACCGTGACTTTGCCTGGTATCATTTTCTCATTAAATGGTCTGTCATCATCCCCCTCATCCTTCTAAAATACTGCAATAACCTCCCTTGCAGGGAAGTGCCACCTCTGAAATAATTCCCTGATGGGCAACAAATGAGGAGACAAGAGAGATGTCATTATTTGAGACAGGCAGATCTAAGCTATTTTATTCTGGGCTCGTGTGTGGAAAATCTCTGGGTCTAAATTAACTGCCAGGCGGGATCCTGGTCTTTCTAGGGCCTCTTTGGGGGATTGAGGGGCAGGATGGCACCAGTTCATCTTCATTTTGCAGACATCTCATAGCATGGGAACTGCTGAGACTTGTGTCAGACTTGCATAGATTTCCTTGAAGATAAGGAAAARCTGAGGTGATGGCAGCAGGTCCTCTTGGGCACCCAAGTGCTACTCTGTGCCTTTGTCTCAGAGACAATTGTTTCCAAAATTTAGGCACAGCATCAATTAAATAAGGCTCTCACTGCATTGTAAATGAAAACTTTCTTGCTCCTGTTCTGGCCCTGCAGAGATGTTTCAGATATTCAAGAAAAAGCATTATAATAAAGCAAACTATTATTATTTTCTCGCTGTCAGTGTTTGCTTCTCAACATTATCATTATTTAATCCATCACTGCGCTGGCAATTTTCCTGTGCATTTTGGAGCATATGAACTCCTAATAATGAAAGGTCTAACTGTCCCTAGTCTTGTTAAGCGTGGTTAGACAAACTAAAACTAAAATGATTTGCTTTTCCAATAGCACGTATTCTCAATTATACTTTATCATGGTTTACAAGCTAATTCACCACCTCTGATAGTTCAGAACGGCTGAATATATTTCAACTGCAGCAATAGTACAGGAAAGAAAAGGGATATTGACTCAGGGACCAGGGRGCCTGGGAGAATGAGCGTGTTGGGAAGGAAATTTGCTGTGCTGATCCATGGTAAGATCTTCACCAAGCCAGCCTCTTGCTRTTCTCAGAGAGAAATGAGGAAATTGTCATGTTATTTTTTTCTGATTTTACTAATGCTTTTCTGATGTTCTTGGCTCATCTCCCCACTGTTACTCAGGCTTGAATCCAATTTAGTTAAACTGATGTGAAGTCATGAGTAAACAATCCTATGCCAGCTTAGAACATGCCGAGTTTTGCTTGGATTTGTAAATCCACCAGTAAAAGCTAAGCCTTCATAAGCCAGATCTAAACTGATTTGAGAGAATTTGTGCACAAATCATTCTGGTAGTTAAACCAGTGYTTTTGTTAATACTGAATACTGAAATAGTTCAATTTCTGAACATTTAATAAAGACTTGGAGTGAGGTCATCAGATGACAACAGTGAGAGCTTTAATTCATGTCAGCGGTGCAACATCACTTTGTGTCTTTGCAGTTTGCTTTTATTTGGTCAATTACCTGAAAAATATTGCCTGACTTTGCTGGAAAGTTTGTGGTGAACCAAATTCAGGTTTGGGTGCCTGGAAGAACAGATCCTTTTGAAACCTTTTGTCTTAGTAGTAAACAGAGATGGGCTGCAGCAATACTTGCCTCATCTTCATCCACAAAAATAGTGTGACTTAACTTATCACAAAATCTTTGGAACAAAGCATTGGATTCCCAATTCTGGTCATCCACAGAAGAGGAAAAGAATGGATTTGGGGTTTTCCTAAGTTGCTGTATCACCACATTTCCCAGCTCATTTAAATTTTTAGGTTCTCCAGCCTTCAGTCTCTTGCTGTGAGAGCATTGCAATGAGAACAGTTCATTGCTGGGAGCTCAGGGCATGAAATACACATTTCAGTCACTGATGATTCGGACCAAAATTTTGTCTACAGGAAAGCTTTACCCTGAATATTCATCATTGTGAAACATGTAGCATTTTCCTTGGCCTTGCAGAGAGATTTGGGATCATCGGTGTAATTTGTTTGACACGAATTTTTGCTACAAATTTGCTTTACCTTGCTGTGCAATATGCAAGATTAGCAGTAGCCTCAGCTCATACAGAGCACAGCTGTCACCACCTGCAAGTCATGCACAGTGTGAGGAATTAAATAAAGTGCTTATCTAGACAATAATTGATTCATGTTAGCAGGTAGGCTTCACAAACAAACAGGTATGCTGCAGGAATACAGCCACGGTGGCAAAGGAATGCAGACGGGAAAGAGACGGATGCACGAGATGGAGCAACAAGCACAAGCTGCATGGTTTTAATGTTAATACTGACATTCCTCATTTAAACTGCAATCTGCTCAAAGGAAAAAAAAAAGTAGTCTGTTCATTTGCTTTCCCTATCTTTAGCATTTCTGATTTTTGCTTTAATTATTAGCGAAAAAGTCCTTAAGAACTTTCTAGTCAATCCCATTTTACTGCATGTCAAAACCAGGGAGCAAACTTTCTCATGGCTGTTCCCCTGATAAACCTCATAATTGAGAAGTAATTGACAGCCAGATGCTCCCTTGTCCAAAAAGCTGTTTTTTAAGGCATAGCATGACAAGTTAGGCAGCAGGATTAGTTTATCACTAAACCCACACAAGGATGAAGATGTAATGATACAACTGCAGACAAGAGCAAGGAGGGATTTCTGGCTTTGCTGATTTGATCAAAAAACTATCATTAATTTCCTTTGACTGACAAAATCAAGACAAAACCACGTGCAACCGTTCCCTGTTACACCTTGGTGTCACACACTGAGCTTTGATTGATGCTTTGTGCTCTCTTACCCTCATCCCTTCAAACCGTGACAGTGCTCTCAGTGGCCGCAGGGCTCGGAGCGTCCTCAGGGATTTGATGGGACCCATCTCGGAGTATCCAAGAGTGTTGGCAACGAGGCTGATCAAAGAGACCTGCATGGAGACACAAGGCAAAAATTGAGTCTGCTAGAACAGTCCTGCCCTTTTCCTTCTCTTCTGACTTTCCTTCCTGGGAAGAATCAGCTGGTTAGTGGGACAATGGGGAAAAAAGAAGTCATAAATGGGAGCCRTTACATTGGATCCAGAAAGAAAGGATGATCCTTCCCAAAGGGGATGAGAAAGGACATCACCATTGCAGACCCACCACTCTGTGCTGTTTTCTCTGCATCCCCCAAAATGTATCTTTCACTACCCAAAATATTAGTCATGAAAGTGTTACAATTTAAGGCTTTTTGGAAGAAAGCACTGCTAGGTCTTTCCAGCAGAGATAAAGGATTTTAGTATTAATGTTCAATCACTAGTCTTAAAATAAGCAATTAGAAACGAGTCTTCTAGATCACTGACAGACATRACTTTATATCATTCTTAAAAGAATGATGTGCATAATTCTTACATTCTGCTCTAATTCACTTTTTCTGGTTCCTACAGTCTCTTAAGGAGGTGGGAATTTGACTGGTGCACATTGTTGAAGCTCATACCTTTCAAAGATTATTTCTTTGAAAGAAACTTTCTGAATCTGAAAGCACCATGGAGGGGTCCCCATGCTCTTCATGTTCTCAGAGCTTTTGTAGAGCCCGAGTTGGGCAGAAATGAGGGTGGCGTCAGGCACAGGACTGGATTCTGAATGAACTGAGTGGCACTGGAGATTATGAACACATGGATCTGCATAGGGTTTTGCTTGCTCAAATCAGCATTCACAGCCTGAAATCTTACTGAGCAGGAATGAAAACAAACAGCTCTCCAACACTGTAGGTATCACGCCAATTTCCATGCATTAAAAAAACTCAAAACAACAAAAAACCCAACCAGAATTGATCACCACATACTATAAAATACTGTTTTCTTGGAAGGAGAGACCTGTGTGTTGCTTATAACAGTTCCTTTTCTTCCTTTTTACCTTGTTTTTTTTTGTTTTTTTTTTTTTTTTTTTTTTTTTTTTTTTTTTTTGCCATTTTCACAGCCCCAGTAATCACAGTATTGGCTATCTCACGCTCATCAGTGTGAGTGTGCAAAGCTCGTCTGTGAGGAGCCACTTTAAAGATAGCAGCTGAAAAAGCAGGGATTCCTCTACACTACAAAAAATAGGTATTTAGTGGAAAAGAAGACTCTCTTCCCCCATGAAGACAGCTCTGGAGGGAAACCTTTCTTTTTGATTTAGGATGGGATGATTTTTACTCAGAACCCCATTGCTGGCTGACCAGCCCAGCATCACCCACGAGGTCTGGATAAATCAGGACAAGASCAGCCTGGTCCCTAAGCCCCAAGCCAGTGTCCCCTGTGGAGCAGCCTTTCTCCTGAATGTGCATTTATTCACATACCAGCACTGCACAGCTAAGCACCTTTGTAAAAACTTGTTCAATTTGTTAAATTATTTACCTGCTGATGGCTTTATTTTGGCAGGTGGGTGACTGAGGGCAGGAGGGCTCAGGGAAACCAAGCCAGGGTTTCTGCCAGGRTAAGTCAGCCCACCCTGCAGATGACTAAGTGGCACAGAGGCTGGCTGTCACCCTGTGACGTGTCACTCTTTAACAAGGTGTGACATGGACTCACCTCCCCTGTACAAACCCAGCGGCTGGGGAGGAAGGAAGGGTTTAATAAACACTTCTGCCTTGTAGTGGTGAGTGCCCTGTGAGAACATCACAGCAGACAGCCAGACTGGGGTCAGGTCTGATGTCTTAGGCCCTGGAGACACCAGGGAGGTAAAAATCACCAGCAAARCCTTTGCTTCCCTCTCAGAGGAAGCAGAGCTGAACCTGTGACCTGAGAGTGCCTAAGTTATTTTAGAGTGAGCAGKGCCATAGGTTTGACATGTTCCTTTCACTTCAAGGAAGTGCATCCATCCTGCTCACCTAAAGCTCAAGCTGAAGATGAAAATCTGGGTTTGACTTTAAAACCATCTCCAGCTCACCCATTTTCTGCCTTCCTTGTTTCTTACYAGCCTGATTTACATCGTGTGCTCTGAAGCTGCATTAAAATGGACTTCCAATCCTCTTCTTTTTATTCACTCTTCCCAGTAACTTAATGTTGTCTAAATAATGATAAAGGGCTGAGGATTTGTCTAACAGCAGTAAGCAAATGTGCACCATAGTTWTATACTATARCCATACAATTAAGTYATCTTAAAATTGTAAAATAACTGTCACTACAAAAAAATCATGATAGGAATAGCACTTAGGCACATATTTCCATCTTTGGTAGAAAGTTAGGGCAGAAAACAGCCTTAACCTCACAAAGCCTTKGAGCTTCCTATCCAGAAAGGCTGAAGGTGTAAGAAAAACAGCTCAATGAGAGTATCCTCAGAGACAGAAACCAAAATCCATGCACTCACAAACTAGGGGAAGCTCATTCATTTGTAAAATTGATCTACAAAATGAATGTAGATATTGAAATTAAAATTGATCAAATACAGGATACCCAGCACCCTTCCTTGCTAATTTCACCCACAATAAGTTAAAAGTCAGATCTTATCAAGGTTTTCAAACTCTACTGGTTGGTGCAGGTGCATGATTCCTCCCTCACCCTGGATTTATTTCCAAAACTGCCCTTTCTTTCAAGGCAGAAGGTTTTTGGTCCAAATCCTGCCAGACCAGACTTTGGATCTGAGTGGGTTTCCATTTTCTTCTGAGTGCCACAAATGTCACCCTGAAACACAYCACAGGTGGTGGTGTCCCCCTGACACAGATTTACACAACATTAGATATCTCTGCAGAGGATTAGGGCATGGAGCTGTGTGATATTTGGCAATGATTTACAAGGCTGGAGTCAGAGCAGAGTTTGAGACAACTTGTTTAAATGCTTGGATGTTGGTTTTGAAGGTATCCCTGTCAAATTTTATTTAGAGGAGAATTACTAACGCAGGGACTTGGTCATTCGGACTTGATTAAAAGTGACCCAGAAGGTTATTTTTAGGAAAAAAATCAAGCMGTTTTCAAAATTGGTGCTGACTGCCCCACATAATCACACCAAAAGGTGAAGTCAGCTATTTCTGATATTTTTTTTTTTACTGTTGCAAGGCTATGCAGCCCAGAGCTGCTCTAAAAGTTCTGCTTTGTGCTCTGCTCAGAATCAAAAATGTGCTGGCACCCAGAAAAAACACCTCTAGGGTCAATGTAACCTCCAGATTCAAAATAAAGCACACACACATTTCTAATCTTTTCAGTGCCTGTTTGCAAATGGTTTTGTAAGTTTTTCATAAAAAAACCTATCCCTGAAGTCCAGGCAGCACTGTAGCACTATGGAGAGCAAGTGAATCCCAAGGAATCACTATTGCATRGAACCATTTCCCATAAAACACCCAAATTGCTGAAACCTTGAGCTTTCACCTCAACCTTGAGCTTTCACTTTTTACATTGCAGATTACAGATAAGCTGTGGAATCCCTCATCCCCCTGTGCACTTCTCCTGAGCCAAGCAGATTKATCACAGCTCTCATTTGCTCTGCAAACAGCATTTCCCGTGAAGGTTTTTCCAGAACTTGCTAGATCTTTCTAAGAACCTGTCATGGCTCTTCATTTAAACCTCACCCATACCTTAATCAAGGAATACTTTCCCCATGTCAGACACAGACTTTTCCTTCTTCCCCTTGACTTACTGCTTATTTGGTGTCCCTGAAGTCCCCAGAACAATGCTGTCACTGGAATTTTCTCTCTCACCTGAAGCCCAATGCACAATCTGGCCAGGAATGAAGGTCCCTAAGGTGGGGAGAGGTGTTCACAAACCAGTGTGAGCAATCCTGTCCCCAGATCTCAGCCTGTGACACAGGAGCCTCACTAATCTCATGGACTAGGATCTCAACCATGTGGCAACCCTTCCCTTTTGCATTCCCTGGATCATCTCAGCACAGCCCAACAAGAGCCTGGTCTCAGTGCTATCAGACACTTCCCAAAATTTATTCCACCCCAAGACAGTGGAAACCCTGAAGGAGTCAGCTTTTACTGCCCAGACCCATGGCAGAGCTCCCCAGCAAAACTCAGGCTCCTGGCAAAGTATTTTAAATCCTACCTCAACAATTCATCTTCTTGCTGTTGTAGATGGGCTGAGAGTGTGGAGCTCTGTCTGACATTGGCATTTAGGGAAGATTTTTGCCCCTATTTCTCACTTTCTTTGCCTAGAGACAGTTTTATCTATGTATCTATAAGTATTATGTGTTTATAAATATAGACCAGGATTTCTATATTCCCACACATTTCCATAATCCCTCATATTCCTATATCCCCACATATTTCTATATTCCCATATATATCTATACTCCCACATATATCTACACACAAGTTTATCTGTATAGATTTTACAATAATTTGCCTGACAGATGCCTGGAGCTGGGTGAAGGGAGAGATAAATGAACCCTACAGCTTTTATGGTTGCTGTTTTCAGTCTCATAAGCAAGGGAAAAATTAGGGCTTTTAATTCCTGTGCACTGGGCACCAGAAATACCAGCCATGGGGGTTAACAGGCCGGTGGCTGGTGTTTTGAAAGCCAGTCTCCTGAGATCTGTGTGTCTTGGTGACATTACCTTGGGTCTGGAGTGTCCCACTGCATGACATTCATATGCATTTCCAGGGCAAAATCAGGAAGAATCAATGAATTTAGAGAATTAGAACACAGGAAAGGATCCCTGAAGCAAGGCAAGCCTCACTGATAACTGCATAAATAATATAAATACATATATAACCTTAATGAGAGTAATTTCTGAATGTTTTAATAATTTTGACAATCCACTTCAAATTCTTGTCCAGGAATCAGAACAATTTTTTTAGTAATTCCATTACCCTGTCAGAATTTCACTATTTTACAGAAATACTCTCATTCTTAAGATAAGAAATATTGCTTTTGTACATGCCCAGGTGGTACCCAGAGTAGTGTTAAATTCCCAGTGCGCTCACCCTGGTCTCACAGTCATTCACCAGTTACAGATATGCAGAATTTTCTGATGATTAAAATTATTCACCACGAACACACAGAGACTAAATTCTACAATAATTTTATGTGTCTTAATTATCTGGCAGTGACTTAAGCAATCAGTGTTGTAAACCAATGTAAACTCAGTAAAGCCACCAGAACAGAATGTTAAGGCTGCAGAAAAACAATTATGAAGTAGGGAGTGCGATAATGCAGCACAGAGAGGGAAAAAAAGTCTTTAATCAGAAGATCATAGGTTTGTTGGGTTTTTTTTTTTTTTTTCCCAAGGACTGATTGCATTTAGAGCAGCTGTGGGTTCCTCCCTACATGCACTCATTTTAATATCATATCAGCAGCCTCCACAGGCACCCAAGCCATGGGGGGTTACGGGGAGTCAAGGGCACAGAGTTAGGAGCAGTGCTTCACCCAGGGCTGGGGGAGGTTCCTGTAGTGACAGCAAACTGAAATAAACTGTTTGAGTTGGAAAAAAGGCTGCTTCTCTCTTTTTTTCCATTTCTAAAAGCAAATAATTTCAGATGATCTGGGAGCATCCACTGGACCGGGYTGGAAGCAGGCAGACCTGAGCAGCCTCATTCCAAGGCAGGCACTACCAGCATAGACTGCAGGTTTKAATTAACCCCTCACCAGCACTGAGATGAATTAACAGCAGAGCCCTGAAAACAAGGAGTTCTGCCTCAGCAACAGCAAAAATCCTCCTTTGGGTAATCATATAAATCCTAAACCCAGGCAGGATCTCTACTAAATGCCTGCTGCAGCACACATCTGAGAGCAATGCCCAGAGAGTGTCTCAAGGAGAAGGGGAGACCTTTTTCCGGGCATGGGCAACAGCATATGCTCTGTGCAGCCAGGGATTTCATCAAATTAACCTGCTTGTTCAAATTAGAGGGGAGGGAACAGCAGGGGAAAAAAAACCAGGCATCTGAATAGAAGCACAGCAGCTGAGTTGAAAGCTCTGGCCACTTATTTAAATAAGCAGTTCCAGCTAATGCAGGCCCCTGGTGCTCTCAAATAGCTTTTTGTGTGCCCCAGAAACACCTGTCTCTCCCTC
>NW_026623284.1:1974417-1976567 GCF_030028575.1 Malurus melanocephalus
AAAAAAAAAAAAAAAAAAGAAAAAGCACTTGGACTGCTTTGGGTGTCCCTTTTCGGTCCAGCCTGGCTTCTGTCTTTTTCTGCCAAGGATAAGATCACTCAAAGACTTCTTCACTGCCCAGTGCCTTTTAGAGCCAGGTCTGAAGTTACAAGTTTCTCCCCTTGATTTGAAAAGAAATAAAATTCAGTCTTTACCCCAAATGCAAGCTGGAAAACYTGCAGGGAAAGGGGACTTTACAAATAAACTGAAATACATGGAATTTCTTATGACACTCTGAAATACGTTTAAGAAAAAGGAGCTTGTAACGAGGTTGGTGTTCCTTTCAGCATCCACCCTTTCTGAGCAGACTTCTATTGTCACTTTGTTTTTTTTTAAATATCCCTTTGTCCTTTCACTCTGACTCTGCATTTTCTGCCACACAGATGCCAAACTGTRTAATTCCACCTGCCAATCCAGAAATTGCACGTTATGAAAGAAAAGCAGAAAGTTAAAGGAAAGTCTTAAAAATAGGACACCAGAGAGGCACTGAGGTGACCTAAATTCCCATCTCTGCTCCCTGTTTCCTTGAATCACAGCCCTCATGTTCAGGTAAAGACTACAAACTCCTTAAGGCTGCTCTGGGGCTGGACCATGGCCTGGAGGTGGAAATGTCTGGAAATGAGCTGTCAGAGGGCTTCCCTCACTGCAGCAGCTCATTACTGCTCCTGGAGTGCTCTCATGTATTACAACACGATGGGCTACATGAGTGCCTAGATTAATTATAAACAAAAATTATCTCCTGGAAAGCCCAGTGCTACTTCTTATTACTAAGGTTTAAAAAGTCATTTACTTCAGCCACTCTTCTCTTTTTTTTTTTGTTTGTTTCTCCAGGACTTTTGTTCCTTTTTTAATTTTTTTTTCTCCACCTACTACTCAGACCAAGGCTGCAAAACTCTGTTAATATTCCACGTTCTCAGCTTGTCTCCTGGTCCTCGTGTCCAAGCTTTTCAAGGCAATGTTTCCTTTTCAGAGGGCAGCCTTGTTGCAAACAGCATGTGCCACTCTTGTTGGGTTAAATGCTTTTAAATAAATCATTCCCGCATCCTAATTGCTTCCTGGCGGTTTCCAGAAGAACCTCTTTACCTCTTGCTGTTCTCTTAATCTGTCACCTCCTCTACACCTGCTCAGGCTTTTCTAACAGCTCCAGTCAATTCCCAGGGCAGATGGCTGAGAATCAAGAATTAAACCTCAGCTAATTTCCGAGGGCAAGTAGACTCRTTGCTGTGAGCTTTCATCCAGCGAGGCGGCAAACTGATTTATTGATCTGCAGTTTCCCCCCCTCAYCCTTTCCAAATGGATTTTCAGCTCATCTCAATTCACTTTTTTACTGCAAATTTCACTTTTTACAAACACCTTTGCCACACCTTGATATCGTGTTTATCAGCACTGGGTAGGGATCACAGAATTACAGAATTCCCTTACTGGAAGGGACACACAAGGATCATTGAGTCCAGCTCCTGGCCCTGCACAGAGCACCCCAAAAGTCACACTTTGTGCCTGAGAGCATTGTCTGAACYCTGTCAAGCTTGGTGCTGTGAYCTCTTCCCTGGGCAGCCTCTTAGGGACTGCTGTGATTTTTGGGGATCACATGAAGTGACTTCATCAGACAAAGCTTGGCCAAGTCCCAAAGACTCCATGGTGGCTGGTGCTGATGCCCTGAAAAGTCTGGTATTTCTACCATGATTTAGAGCAAATTAATTTCCTCATCATCAACTGTGCTCTGCTTCTCATCCTGACGCTGTGAGGATGCAGCCTGGATTTAGGGCAGCTGGTGAGGAAAAACATTCCCCTCTTAAAAACGTCTCCAAAGCCACCTCATGTTCCATCTCAGGGAACCTTGCTGATGCTGAATGCTGTAGTCAGGAGTGGATGGGGATATATTTGATTATTATTTATTATGCAAAGGCAGTGTTGCCATGCCAGGGGTGCACACAGTGATTACTGCAGAACATTTCCCTGGGGCTCAGCCCCATCRGCTCTGCTGCATTTCCACTCCAGCTGGTGGGAGTTGAGGTGCTGAGCTAAAGGGAAGTTTCTTTCTGGGCAGGATTAGGATCTGACATAATGAAGACATTAGGATATGACATAATGAAAACAACAACAAAAACGAA
>NW_026623284.1:1976623-2006979 GCF_030028575.1 Malurus melanocephalus
AAAAAAAAAAATCTGTTTGGGTTACTTCCTCAAGGTACTGTTCTGGGTTTGCCCATTTCCCTAAATCATTTATTTAATCAGATGTTCCAAATCAATACAAAAATACCAAATTGTCCCGGAAACGTCACAGTCTTAGCTTGAAAATCAGCTCTCTTTGGTTGGTTTCCTGTACCTGGTTGATCCTGATATTGTATTGAATATGCCAGAATGGAGAAGGACTCTGAAGAATTGTAGGATCCCTGACTGTTCTAAAAGGATAATAGTGCAAGTAGAAGTACATAACAAAAGTAGGAATTTTCATTTGCCTTAGCACAAAACATCCCAAATCCAGCCATACCAGGGTAGGAGGCCAGCACAAAGCCTCTACACCACTAAGGCACAGCTTTAAAGTTTCATCCCAATTCCTTTGATCTCTCCCTCACTAATATAGAATCCCTGTCCCTCTGCAGGCTGCTGCTGTCCCTTCACTTCTCCCTTTTCCCTCCTCCTGATATCAGGCTCTTGAGCTGCTCTGGCCATCCTGGATGGTGTGAAGATGATTTTTTTCATCTGCAAGTTAGGGTTTCAAAGGTGCTGCTCATCAGGGATAGGCACTGTGGGACAATCCCCATCCTCCTMTGCCCCTGGACAGTTTGTGGAGCTCTGGACTGTTGAATTCAGTCAGTGTGTCCCTCCCAGCTCAGCTCTTCCATGYAGGGCAGAACATCCCTGTGAATGGAATTCGGCAGCTCCACTCTGAGTGATGGAAAGGGCCAAGCAAGCTGCATGCAAGAACTCCAAGATTTTATTAATTATTTTCTTTTTAAGCATAGTTTTCTAAAAAAGGACACTGAAAAGTGCTCCATCTTTAAATAACTTCGAGAAATAAAAATGTTTGGTAAATCTAGCTCAGCGAAATCTGAGTTGAGATGGGTTTTTTTGCAGCACTTTTGAAAGTTGGAAATCTGCTTCAGTAGTTGAAATTCTCCAGCAATTACAGCAATTATTTATCTCCCAACCACTTTGCAAGGTGTAGGCAGAGAGTGAACTGGGCTTACTGGACTTCTCTCCTCACCTGGGTTTTCCATCCCTTTTCCTGCAGCTGCAGCATGTTTTGTCCTGCTGTGCCTTGTCTGAGACTCAGCTTRTGCTTCCACTTGGCAAAGCCTGGGTTCTCCCCTTTTAGCACCCATGTGGTAATGAACACGAGGTGCAAACCAAGATAAGAGCAGACTTTTGGATGTTTTCTCATGTGCTGTGTTGAGATAAAGTGTGGGGTGGCAGAAGGATTTACAGCCTCGGCTGACCTGCTGACACACATTAAAACCACTTATCTTCATGYAGACTTTYTTCTTTTCACTTATCCTGAATTAGTCAGTTTGTACTAAAAGAGTATTTTTTTCTCTTTCCTTCTTTCTTTTTTTTTTTTTTTTCTTTTCCTCTTCAAAACCAGGTTCCCTGTTTTCCGGAGAGGGTAATCTGGCTCCTATTGGTTATCTGGGAGGTTTATGCCATCAGAAAGTCTCAGAAGAATGTGCACTAATACATCTTCAAAAATCCACATGAGCATTTGCTTTGAGGAGCAGGAAAAAAACTAGTCAAAAACTGAGCTCTGAAGTTATAATATCCTGCTGTTCCCATGGACTTCTGACAACTCACAGAGAGCACTTATAAGTTCTCTCTTAAGATGCTGCTCCAAGTGACAAGACATATTATCTTTAATTTGCCTTGGCTGTACTTTTGTCATTCTGCTTCTGTGTGCTTTTCTGAGCAGAAACTAGACAAAATCTACATGCTTTTAGGGTAATGTCCCAAGAATACAAATTGGATTTCAGTGCTGTTTGGGAACGGCTCATTACAGCAGATTGTGTAATTACTGGTACAGCAAACAGAAATCACCTTGTTAATCAACAGGGAATACAGATGGAAAAAAACAATTAAAGTAATCATAAGCCATCAATATTTACTTCACACAGCAAGTTTTTAATTGTCACTTAAAGACAATCCGACACAAGGGCATAATTTAATTCAATTCGATTTTAACTAGGAACAGAAAGATTGGTTTAAAATGTGCATCTCMGATTCAAGGATTATTAGCTGCTTCTTTACTTGTCTGACAGTGAAGTATTTGAAGCAGAAATCTTASAGCAAGTGCTTTCCAGGAACTATCTTGAAAAATGTAATACCTTTGTTTTTGTATAAGTGTTCAGGGAAAGTGATGGTGCATGGTGCATTTAATGCCTGAACATCCATGAGTAGTTCTCAAACAAGAAAACAGGAAATTTGGCAGCAAACAGGAAATTTRGAAAGCTGCTCAGTGGGGAATACAGATCCCTATTTACAAACCTAGCAGCTCCAAGCAAACACCAGAAATATGTTGTGTTAGAACCACTCACAAAAGTTATTGGGGAGAGTGAAAAATACRTATTATTGCATTTCCATAAAATCATCTACAAAATCTGCCAAGTGGATTTGTTGAATAACTGGTTTGAGATGCCTGGCCTTCCAATCCATTGCTGAGCCTTGCTTGAGCTATTTTGCAGACAGATCTACMACCCAAAGCTGTTGTGAGCCCCTGCCTCCATGGCAGTGGAGATGGAAAAGGGATGGGAAGAACAGTGTACACCCCAGGTGACTCAGCTGGAGAGAAACTGGTGGGACATCAGGGCAAAAATTGAGAATTAAAGTTGTTCTCCCCTCTCTGCTGTGGGACACAGAGCAAGGATCACCCATTGCTGGAGATGGCTGGAGAGGAAGGAAGCTGCCAGCWTCCCTGACAAAGCAATTACTTAGGAAAATAACTCTTCAAGTATCAAATCTTGAAAGACAGGATAATCTTAGAAAGAATTGGTGGAGAAAACCTCATCTCCCCTCATCTCTGAAATCAGTACATGACAATCAGGCTGGGTTTTTGTAAGCCTGGATTGGGACTAACTTTTGGTCAATTAAATTGCACACAAAAGCTGCAATGGAGATGATGGATTTGTGATAATGGACTTTTGCAGAGCRATGACATTAGTGCCGGTTTAAGAGGATTTCTCTGTGAATGCCACYGGCAATGAAACTTGGCTGTGACTTTTTTTACCGAGCATTCTTTCTAATGAGCTGGGACTCCACACCCCTTTCCCAYGAGCTGTCTCGTGACAGCTTCTCAGGGTTCCAGCCTCTCACCTCTGCCTCCAGTGCATGAGCAGCGAGTGGAGAAGCTGTTGACTGCAACACCTCCAGACTCTGAACCACGCTAAGCCACAGACCGAGGCCTTTCCCAAAGTGGCCATGCAATGGAATAATCCATCTGCTGTCAGCAGAGACCGGGACATAGCTCACAATTAATTGGCTGAAGCTCAGACTAGATAAGCTCAAGATAATATTTCTAGGTCAGAGGAAACAATTGAAAGGAACATTAGACGTGACACCAGCGTGCACAGCTGGTGGAGCCTCTCTGCCCCTGGTTTCAAAGCCCAGCTCTGCTGTCTGTCACAGGACATGCCTGGGGGAAAGCAGTTCCCACAAATGTTCCCTTTGGATGCCACTCGCCTCCATCCCTGGCCAGCTTCAGGCTCCTTTAATCTGCTTTGTCCAAAGAGGTTTTGATTGCATGGATGCTTGGAAAATATCTGCTCTTTGTGGAAATGTTTGCCCGTGCATCCTAGCAAAGAGGATTGTGCATAAATGCCATTCCTGATGGTGATATTGATGTCTGTCTACACTTACATCTGTCTGCACAGATACACCACATATCTCTGCTTTTCCCTCATGTGAACAGAGCTGTGGACTGAGTGCCCACCACTGCAGTTCATGAGCACAGAGAGGTGACAACTGCAGTGTGGAAGGGAGTTACTTTAAGCTGTGCACTTCTTTTTTGTAGGGTAACTTGTGTAGATTTTGTACGTTGATGTTGTTTGTTGTATGCTCAACTTTCAGCAGACATCCAAAGCATCTTTCCCAGGTAACCTGAGCTGAAATGAGTCTGTATTTTGTGGTTTGRTCAACACTTTATCTTTCCTCCCAAAGAAATCTGTGGCAGAGTTGTTGATAGAACGTTATTGCATTGCAATGTATCTAAAAGCACTCTCTTTTYCCTACACTAGCACACTTCTTTGAGATGCTGAGAAGCCCATTACCAGAGATCATCCTTTAGGGATTCTACATCCAGAAAAAATAGCTCTCAGTTTATGGATTACTGTGTGTTTTGATGTGCAGGCATTGAAAGACAGAATTTCCTTTAATAAACCACAACTGTCAGATGGAGCCTCTGCWGTTCCACTGGCCCTAATCAGTGTCAAAGGTCTTTCAGAAGGCAGGATATATATATATATAAATATAAAAAAAAATCAGCAGCAGTATGCTTGTACCCCCTCTGGGTTCAAATCCCATTTAGAAACAGTGAATACTTGCAAATTTTGAGCTGGTTTTATGAATTATTCAAAACAGAAAATAGATTCAGAGTTGCAGTTGTACAATGAGAAAACACAGATGAGAGATGGTTTCACATGTCCAATCAAAAATCAACCATCACAGCTTGAATTTTGAATACTGATACCAAACCACTAATGAATAATTTGCAGATCAGGAATTTTTAAGTGAATAATTTTAAACAAATAAATTTGAGAAAATCAGACAAGTGGTTCATCTGCTTCTTTTGGAGCAGCTAATTCACCCATTCACTCCCTTCTGCAGCTCAGTTGCAGTGATTTGGTTCTCAAAGGACCAGAAAGAAAATGTAAATTGAAATAAAAAGTGTGCTGGAAAAATTATAGGATATTACTGTGCCAATTCAGAGTGGCAGGGTGGGTTAGCAATAGGGTAGGAGAAAAGCATCTGTTAAACCTGCTAAAAATATAGTACCAGGTTCTCATAATCTGCACTGGGAAAATATTTTTAATAAAAGAATAGTGCAGTGGGAAGAGATTTATTCATTGAAAACACTAAAGAGCAAGTGATGGCCTAGAGTGAATCAATAACCAAAACAACTCAAAGCAACTTTTTGGTTGGACTGGGATCCTGCAAAAAGAATATCTAAATGTGGGTGGAACATTTTAAATATGGGTTAAGAAAATGAAACATTCTGGGTCAGTAAAAATATTCCAGGTCAGTAAGAAGACTCTGGGATTTATTTTATGGAGAAAAGGGGAGTCCCAGGGGCCTATGTCCCCCTGTTTTGTGCCATACATGCTCAGATATGTGGCAGGGAAAGGTGAAGCCCCTTTCCCAGGCCATCTGTGGCTGCTGCTCCAATYTGTCATCATGAACTCCACCAAAACACGCAGCTGATTTTTGCTGTTACATATGGACTTTGCATTCTTGTGTGGYTCCTGTTCCAAGGGGGGTTTTCACACTCTTTAGCTTAGTTTTTGGTATACTCTCTTTGGCATTAATTATATGTTATTCTACAAGTGTGGTGCTAATTTCAAACAGTTAATGATGCAACAGAGTTCTGAACTGCCTCAGTGAWTTCATCATGAATTCATGTTGTTCTTTTTGTCAGGAAGATTTCTACTTATGGTTATGACAATATTCAGCCCTCATCCAGCCCTTCTAGTCTTGAGAAACTCATTAGTAATTTCAATAACTTATTCCTGGAAGTCCATACAGTACTTTGGGTGAGTCTTATTAGTCCCATTTTACAGATGGAGAAACCAGAAAAGAAAATCTATGTCCCCTAAATCACAATAAGAACAGTTTTCAGGAGTGGGCCATAACTTAGGCACTGGCGGATTYCAATTTTGTGGTTAAATAATTAAACCAGGCCTTCCTCTTTTGCTGCAGCTAATCTGAGAAAAATGAATGCCTTTGCTTTAAGGGGTTTTTAAGCATGTATGCAAGGAAGAATTTGCAACCTGCAATTTATGTAAAGAATTTCCTTTTTATAAATCAATTTATTAAAGCTCTGGAGAAGCTTCCAAAGGCTCTGATCCAGCAGTGCACTTAAACGTGTCCATAACTTCAAACAAGTAAATTGTCCCACTGAAGTGCTCTCCTGGGCTGGGGCCAAACAAAGTGCAGTTCTTCCCTCGAGTCAGGGTTCAGATGCAAAATGGGGAAAAATAATTCCTCTGAAGTTTAATAAATTACATAATCATGGCAAAGCTCTGCCAGCCTCCCACATTAATACCTCAAGCTAATAAGAAAAGGCCTCAGGGAGGTAATTGCCTCCTCACTGATATACTCAGATGAAATGTTGTATTTCACCTGGAGGACTGGTGTTGCTGACTTTCCCCAAATTTGGCAGATCCCACATAAATTCAAAGTGAAACTTTGGAGGAGACAAATCTTACACTAGCAACGCTCCTGGGACATGAGCTTCCTTTTGTCCAGACTTTWAAGGATTGCCCTTAAATCAGGAGAACTAAGCGTGGCGATATTTCAAGGATTTGGGATATTTTGCAATGTTTTGTAGTAGTGAAGCTGCTTTGGCAGGAGGACTTTTCACACCTTCCCCTGGACTGGTAAATATTTGGGAGGCAGTACTGAACATACTGTTACACACTGCTGGCAGCCCCACCAGGGTGCTCCGCCAAGGACAGCTCCTCTAATCTGCTCAAAACTCCTGTGCCCAGGTCATGGGCAGAGCAGCCCGAGGCACACGGAGCTTGTGKGAGCTGGGAGTGTGGAATGAGATGCCAAATGCTGAAAGAAAGAGAATTCCTGGGGATAGGAAGGGGATGTGGCCMAGATCAGGAGGGTGACACATCTACGTCACGACTAAAGGCATTCCTCCTGCTCTGGCATGTCACATCCTGGGGATGCACAGTCAGATACCCAAAGCTCCTCTGAGCCCTGCCTAGGGATGCTGCTCAGAGTCAGAGTGACAGCTRTCATTTCACAGATGCAAAGCTGCCAAACTTGACAGCCCCGTTCTCACCCGCTGCAAAATCCAACACGAGAAGAGCTGTAGCTCMACAGTGATACTCACATCTACAATAAGGAAGTCCAGCCAGCACCAGGCGTTGGTGAAATACTTCTTGAAGCCATAAGCCACCCATTTCAGGAGCATTTCCAAGACAAAGATGTAAGTGAATATTTTGTCAGCATATTCCAGCATGGTTTTGATGTTTTTTCGATCTTCAAGGTAAATATCTTCGAAGGCCTGGAAGCACAAAGGATTGATTAATAGTTTCTCCTGAGCCTTGCTGGATAGCATGGGTGTTGCACTGCAAATCTGTATCTGGTATCATGTACAGTCTGTGATTTCTGATATATTTTAACATTACAATCAAAAAGGGTGTTCAGGCACAAATGGGATTGACCCTGAYCTAAGAGAGAGATCTGTTCAGCTTTCCCCTATAATGGACAAAGGTTTGGCTCTCTCTCTCCAGCCTCTACTGATTATACATCCTTTGAGTGCAGGAACAGCTTATGCACCCTGAATTTGGAGTGTGCATCCATGAGCAGATTGCCACCCCAAAATACCCAAGTTTATCCTGCCTCATCTCCTGTTGACGGTGCCACTGCTACCCAGGCATCTCAGATGTCCCAGGGCACAGGATGTCTATATTTAGGAGGCACAATATGACCCTCTCATTTAGCCAAATAGATCTGATTGCTAATGATGACAAATTGGGTTATTAAACTGGCCTGTGTTATGGAGCACTGGAGCTCCCTGGCTTCTGTTCAGCCATCACATTTCGGGTGGCTACAGCTCTCTGCCTCAAGAAATGCTCATTATTATTCACTTAGAAGAACAATAATGTTTTAAAGGTCAAGGTATCTATCTCCCCATCTCATCTGTCTCTCCAACTAATCTTATGCAGAGCATTATGAAAAGAGTTTCAGTATCTGTATCAAATGTRAGCAACTGAATAAACCCTTTAAAATATTTAAGATATAAACCAATATGCCTCCTAAAAGAAAGAAAATAAAATTGTCTCATGGTTTAGCCTTCACTTTATAATGTATAAAAAAAATAAAAGGCAGGATCCTAGTGTCAGGTTTGCCTATTTACAGCCCATTTTGGGGCCTTTCAGTCAAATTATGGTCTGCATCCCCAGCTACATTTGCCACTGCTGTTACACAAGCTGCTCCCAAGTCCCTGTAACGTGGATAACTCAAGCTGTGACATATTACTCTCATCCCATCGTGTGACCCAGAGCACTTGGCAGCGAGAAACATAATTTGAGAGGGTCTGTGCTAATCGTCTGAATTATCTGCATTTACATATTTCCAGATCTGTAGCTACTTTCTGAGGAGCTTCAAAAAGTTAGCAAACACCCAGTGCCTGGAGATACAAGAAGAGTGGTACTTGTCACTCAGGCAGTCACACTGCTCTTTTGCCTGCCAGGGAACAGTAATTAAACTGACAAGAAAGCTTTGGCAGCCTGTGCCAAAGCTTGTCCATTTGTCCCCACACTTTGGGGTGACGTTTTTGCCACGACTCTGTCTCCTATCTTGCCTTCAAAAATGATATTTCAAGGGTGTGAAAGAGCTGTTGGAGAAAGCCTGAAAACAATGCACAGATTGGAGTTTATCACTTCTCATAGGGGCTCACTCACTTTGTCAGATGACTTGCTGTACTTTGCAATTACTGCAAAAATAACAACAAACCATTTAAAGTGATTTCCTCCTCTCCCTCCTTTGCTCTCCCTACTTTCTACTAACTTGTCCAAAAGTACATTGTGTTTYGTCTACTAAAAGCACACTGTGAGTCAGGAAACAGCTTATTAAGGATGAAAAATATGCTACCTGGACACTTCWGTGCTGCTGGACAAGCTGTGGATATTACCCAAATGACAAAATTCTGGTGCTTTGCATTTTTTTATTGTGACAACAGATGAAACCTTTGCCATGTAAAAAAATCAAGAAGTGTTATTTCTTCTGCTTCGCTTTGTATGCTAAAAAAGAGTTAGACAGGACACCTGCAGCGTTATCCAAAATTACTATTAAAAAACAGGCTTCCAGTTTTGGTGCTTACAGCTTAAAATAAAAAAGCTTTTTTCTAAAGATATATTTTGATGGTTTAGCCACTTACATAAATATATATATATATATATATATATATCGTCTTAAAGGTGTATATAGCTCTTCTCCCTTAAGAACTTAGTGTGTCCCAGGGATGCAGACAGATGAGCTCAGTTTTTGAAAGACAACAACACAGAATAACAGGAATAAAAGGCTGTGTGTTGCCTCCAACATCTCCAGTCCAAATACTGAAGCGTGGTGCTGATACGTGGGAAAATGCAGGATAATTTGCCCTTCTACAGAACTGCACTGGCTAAATTGAAAATCGCAAAAACTAACTGAATGCATGCAATTTAAATTAAATGAGCTTTATATTGCAGTCTTCAGTTATCTAAGGCACTTTTAATTACATATGTAAGGAAGTGTATTCATCTAAAGCATATTATAGCAAGTGACATTCCCCCTCTAAAATGTGTTCAAAAATTAACATTCTGATTCTCAAGCTGATGCAAAACCTGTCAGAGTCCATTCATTTCAGCAAAGCTGTGACAATGTTCGGAAGCCTACTATTTACCCAAGATTTTCAGACTCTTATTTTTCATAATAAAATAAAATCGCCTGGGTGATGTTTCAGCCAGGTGGGCCAGGAGAACAGTCCATTACTTCCCTTTTTGCATCAACATTTGTGTATTTCCACCCTCCTGTCTCCCTTCAGAGACTCTCTTTGAGCTACAGGAACCCTGTGTTTTCCTGCCTTTTTTAGGCCACTGATAATTTGTGTTGCCCTTCTCTGGAGTTTCTTCAATTAGCCCATGTCTTTCCCAAAGTGCAGTGCCCAGAGCTGAAGCCAGTGCTCCAGCTGAGGCCTCCTTGATGCCAACTGGAGTGGAAGAACAGGATAATTTCCACAGCCCAGTGGGGTGTTGGGTTTTTGTGAAGGGCTGTGATGGAGTTTGTTCTGTTTTTTGCTCCCTTTCCAGCTCTTTGTAGTAAATCTGCTCCYTTTCAGCCATCTTTTATCACACCTTCCTGCCTGTGACTGTTCCTGGTGAGGTGGAGCAGGCACCTTTCTAAGGTGATGTTTGACTGACTTCTTAAACCAGATTAATCCATTTTGGCTGAAGTAAACCCTGACCTCTGGAAATGTATGGGTAACCTGTCCAAACCTGGCACTGTCTGCAAATTTAATAAGTGTACATCGTACCCCAGTACAAAGGGGAAGCCCAGTGACCACCAGACCAAAGCCTGAGGAAATTTCAATACACATCCTTGCTCTATGTCCCTACCAGGATAAAAACCTGGAGAAATCCCACCGATTCCAGGGATATTCCTGACACATGAAAGAGAAATATAAATACATCTCCGTGAAGAACCCAGGGCTTATAATGGAGAGGATAATTCCAGGCAGCATTCCAGGCTGCAGTGAGATCTCAGGAGGAGAGGATCCCCTATCAGAGTCCTGGGCAATGACCAACCAGGGTCCATACACAAATGTTTATTTGGACACAAACAGGACCTGTGCAGGGTTAACCTAAGGTGTATCCAAAACAGGAAAACAGGCACCCACTACCTCCATGGGTAGCCCTGATTCACTGCCCTCTGTGTGCTTTATAATTTTGATTTGCTTGTTATGGAATGTGCTGAAAAAAAACAACCAACAAAAAAGAAAAGGAAAAAACAAAGCAACCCCTGGAGCAAAATGTAAGTCTCCAGATGGGAACTCTCATGGAGGAGCAGCAATAGGATGATGAAGCACTAATACTGGGAAACTTCCTCACACACTCTTCCTTAAGGATTTGCGTTTCAAAACATGTGCATGTCAGAATTTTACATTACAGCAGAAGAAAGCTCCCCACTATATGGCAAAGGCAGGTGAAATCAGAAAAGCTGACATGTCRCAGCCCCAGACATGCTTTGCTTTGAGAAGTGACCAGGAAGGGCTCGTAAGATCTTAGAGACAGCTAAACTGGAGAACACTGAGACCCATATCCATTTTTAACCATTAAGAAATGCTGTCACATTTACCAGGGCTCCACTGCTCAGCAGGATCATGAAGATGATGAAGGTTTCAAACCAGTTGTGCTCRACGATTCTGTAGCATGTCTTTCGCAGCCTCCACCAAATTTTGCCTGGAAATTTGGTGATGTCCACTGAACAGCACGGGAAGAATCGCACACAGACTATGAAAAAGTAAAACAAAACCAAAGGAATTGTTAAAAAAAGCCCATTTAATTCTTAAAGCTGCAATAAGAAGCTGCTAAACAAAATTTCTTATAGCAATAAGCTGCTTCACAGTGTCTTTCTCCTCTTTTGCTGCTCACAAACCCCTTCTGCTCTGCCTTCCATTTCCCTCTCTCACTCCTCTATTAAAAAACATTCAAAATCACTCAAAATGTGTCCCAGGGAGTTCTCCCAATGTTTTCTGTGATACAGAATATATTGGCCGTGAGTCACCAGTGCCCTAGGTCATTCAAAAAGTGTTAGCTGAGCTCAGGCAGCACTTCTGATCAGGACTAATAACTCTAGCAGGTTATTAGTGATAGCTCCCACATCCTTTAGAATGGAGGAAGGTTATTTTCTTSGTAGTACAATACCACTGGAATTACTGATTAAAAGTGGCAATTTGATGAAAGAGAGATGATGAGAGGAGGTGCTAGAGTGCAGATGGGACCAGTGTGCTGAAGAGACTCAGGCAGCAAAAGCAGGAGCAGATTTTGATCTCTTGGACCCTCATTAGCTTAAACAAGGCATTAGAACAAACTTGGAATTATACTGAGGCAGTTAAATCAGCTTTGATGTCACAGAAATTTAGATATCTGCTTCATGGCAGGTCCCCCACTGATGYTTCATAGCACTCTCTGACCTCAGTGACAAATAATGTGTGATAGTTAAGTGCTGTGGTGGTAATGGGGCCCACACAAGGATTTCTGATAGGCAAGACCAGGGCCATTTTTAGTTTCCTTAGTAACACTCGTTAGTTATAGCAAAAGGATATTGTCATTGGTAACRGACAGATCCATCTCTCCCACTTCAGAAACACCATGTGCATTGCCTAGTGCTGGGAAAGAACTTAAAATGATGTGAGAGAACCCTGGGAGCCAGGAATTGTCCTGGCCAGYCAGTCTTCTGTCTAATAATCTGAGTCAAATGTCCCATTTGCTGATGAGAATGACTCTCAGAAAYGACTTTATTTTCCAAAAGCAAGCTTTTTACCCTATAATTATTCCWTGTGTTGTGTAGAAAGAGACTGACTATGGAAGCTTACCGTGAAAAAGTAAAACAGAACCAAAAGAATTGTTAAAAAAACCTATTTAGTTCTTAAAGCTGCAATAAGAGGCTGCTAAACAAGATTTCTCAAAGGAATAAGMTGCTGCACAGTGTCTTAACAAACGAGTTAACTATGGAAGGCCCATCATGAGGAAAAAAGCCACAGGCCAACAGCTTCTGTAGCTGGAAGGTGGCCAAGGTCACCAACATGTCTTGAAATGCACAGCCACTGCTCAGAAGTGACAAGGGGGGACATTTCGCCATGGTGATGCCATGCACTTGTGCAAGTAGAAATAATATTTAGACAAGGCAGCTTGGGAAGGGAAGAGGGCGAGCGCCAAGGTTCCAGAGAGAGCAGATGCTGCTCATTCAAGGTGGCATAGCTGAGGTGCCTGAGCTGCCTGGGATGTGGAAGGACACCAAGGCAGCTCCTGGGATGTTGGGATTCCCGTGCTGGCAGCGGGCTGTGCCAGGAGGAGCAGAGCTGCTAAGTCTGCCGTGGTGCTCCTGGCATTTTCTGTGAGTTTCTATTATCCCTGACCCCTGTTGTGGGGCAGCAGAACTGTGTTGGATGTTTTGTACAGGAACTACTCCCCGAACTTTTTCCCTCGCATTTCTGAGATTTTGGTTTGGGGTAGGGTTTTGGCTGGGTGAGGTGTTGTGTGGGACTAAAAGAACCATTTATGCGAAGGTAATGGCACTGTGATGCAAAAAAMCACACCTGTCCTCAAAATGCCTGCATCACACAGACCCACAGCAGCTCCCAGCTCACCACTGTTCTCCAAAACTCWGAGAGATTCTGGGTTCAGCTGCAGCACACTAAGTTATTCAAACAGTTTTTTAGAAAGACATAATGCTGGGAGAAGATAGAAATGTAAGAACCAGCTGTCTGTCTCTTTGTAGGTCAGGTACCACTTCAGCAAAGGCAAGAATTATCCTTCTGAGCACTTCAATCCCAAACACTGAAGAATCAAGGCAAGTGATATAAAAGGACATATTCATCACTACTTTCTTGCTAAAAGTGGTACAATGCTCACAGCTGGCTGTGGGTGTGGGTTTGGGTGTATTTTGGGAAGCAGGTAGACAGAACAGACTTCCTAGAACAGACTCACTGCTGAGAGGGGCTCACCAGGAGAATCCCACCAGCACAACACCAGAGATCAGCTGCATCTCTCAGCAGYTCTGGCAGAAAGCTCTTGCACTGCTTCTCACCCCACAGCCCATATGGCCATCACCACCTTTCAGGYGTCTGGCTCACCTTATAATTCATTTATAATTCAGATAGGCTGCCCACCTCATTCTCACCTCAGCTTTGAATCAGGAGGACYGAAAGCTTGGACTCAAATCCCTCACTTACCAAATGAACAGCTTAATGAGCAGGTTGTTCACTCTGTAAGTGTGGATTTCTCACAGAAATCTAAGCAGATTTCTGAACAGAAATCCCCCTTTGTAYTGGAAGTAGCCACTGCTTGCAGTAGAATTAACTGTCCTTGCATCTCTATCTTTCTYAAAACTAATTTCAGTTTGGAAAAAAACAAATTGTATTTTTTTTTTCTTACTTAAAGCATTTCTACAGAAACCTTTCACTCTTTTCTCATAAGTTTCTTCCTGGAGGGTTACATGGCTTTTTAGTCTCTCAGATGAATGTCTAGGCCCAGCCAGAAAGAGGCATGACATGCTCTGCATTGCTCCTACAGAGTATAAATGTTCTGTAAACACTGCTGGGAAAGGTTAGGATCTCCCAGGAAGTGGTTTTCCCCGCTGTAAAATAATTGGATGAATCATTCCCTGGAGGAGTTTCACTACACAGGGAGCCTACATGATTACCTGAGCACAGGCATAGCTAAAATTAGGGATCACCTTCATATTAGATACTAACRAGGAGCGCACTGTGGGCTCCAAAGTCACTCCATTTGTGGTAGGAAATACTTACAACATGGTTAAACCAGGTTATTACTGATTCAGTTGGCTTCCATCTGATAGTCTACAGGTACAGAGAGGTATTTTTAAAGACAGAAAGCCAGGTAGCACCACTAATTTTATTTTTTAGTCTCTTTGATTGCTTTCATGCAATTTCAATCTGAAAAAAAAGACTCCTACTTACTGACAGTAATACCTTGAAAAATCCAAAATAGCTTCTCAGATGAGTCAGCCTAAAATCACAGTGCTATTAAATCCCATGCGTTTGATTGGGCCCAATTCAGAAATGTTTAGACCAGATTCTGCTAACAATTGCTAATGTCAAGCAGCATTTCTGTGAATAATCATGCTGTCTGCAATTCAGATGAAATGCTGCTTTTAACTGCTCACCAATCAAAGTGAAAAAGGAAAGAAGAAAGGAAAACTGACCCCAAACAGGTTTTTTAATGAATTAGTGGAAATCTGTTTCTATTTTAAATGTTGTGTTTTTCCTCCCTGACTGTTCTTTCATGCCTGTGCTTTTCTGGACTCTCTCCAGTGCTGGCAGCCTACAGCTCTGGTCACTTTGACCTAAACCTACATGTTAAATTAGAAACTTCACCTAACAAACAGAAAAAGTTTACTTGACCTTGGTCTGTACTCTTATGGGTCATTGGCTTTTTTTCCCCCCATTTCTGTGAAATCAAAATATCAAAATCATTTTGATGAGCCCAAGGCATGACCTGGTGAGGGTCTGAGCAATCCCAACTCCAGCTGTTTCTATAATAAGGCAGGTGGTCAGCAAAGCCCAGTTTCTTGTTTCARAAGGTGCTTTTATCCACACGAAGGAGACAATTCATTAACACTTTTTAGCACAGCAAGTGTCAGGGCAGGAGTAAAATCTCTGGCATTTCTTGTGACAGAATTATTCATCTTGCCTGGTCTGACAGAYCAGTGCTATCCTGCTGAAATCAATCCTAGGAGGGAATGGGATGCGCAGAAGACTGACCACCTTGGGATTTTGTCAGGAATTTTGCCACTCTAATTTATGTTGGGCTGTAGTGTTTTTGAGAGCAAACTGGTTCATTTCCACCGTGATATTTTTCTTGGTACACTACTGCTCATCAGAAACACAGAACAGCAGAAAAATCCCCACAAAGGGTTGAATTATTTACCAGTGAATATGTGAAGCTGTTCTGAGCTGCATCTGTGGTCAACTTGTTCAAGAACAATGTGTGTTTTCAATTGGCATTTGGACATTTCATACCATTTCTCATAAAATGGAGACCTATTTACCAAGAAAATTTCCAAATGCATCAGTACATCATGATATTATTTACTTTTTGATTGTATTTCTTAACAAGGGAAATAGTAACAGGGGAAATAGTYCCTTCAGTCATTAGGGTGTCCCATAGTCACAAACTGAATATTAAAATATATCTTTTTTTAAAAAAAAAGTAATTTAATATAAAATGCACTCTGTATAAATCTTTTGGTGCCATATTTGCATTTTCTAGCCTGGTGCAGTCTAATCACGGAGCTCTTAGACCTGATTGCATCACCTTGGTGGAAAAACCTTTTTGTAAATGTGGGAGTTATTCTGCAAAACCTTCCTCCTCAGAGCATGGCAGCAAAGCCTACTGATTTTAGGCTTATGGGTGAAGAATTTACAAATCCACTGCTTGTTCACACCTATATATATATATATATTTAAATTTTCATAAAATTATTACTTGTGTTTTGGATGGATTAGACTGCTGTTTCTCTTCAATAAACCAGGAACAACAATTAATTTCTGCTATTCTGTTGTCCAGCAAATCTTGTACCTTGTGTTCAAACCACAGCGATTTTCTTGCTGCCTCTACACAAGAGTTCTCAATTATTGGGATGTTCGTTTTCAGAACAAAACAGTTTTTTTCTTAGTTTTGAACGCTGTTTACAGCATTGTTTGGTTTGACACAAAATGCAGCTTCCTTAGCATAAGCTCAAGCAGGCAGGCATTCATAACACGGGTTTTATATATATGCATGTATATACTTATATATGTATTTATATGAATAAAAATTAAAATAAAATTACTATGAATAGAAATATAAATATAGAAATAAATAGAAATATATAAATAAATAAAAATATTAGTGTATATGTATATGTGTGTGTATATATATATATATATATATATATATGTGCCAAGCTGGGTTTCTAATGACCACTCTGGATAGATGGGCATGCACAAGCAAGAAAGCAAACCTGACCGTGCCCCTTTGAGAGACCCCAAATCTCTCCCCAAGCTGGAGGGAACATGATATCTGCAAACTCTTTTTATTTAACCTTTTCCTCATCTTTTGACCCCKCTACTAACCCACTCAGGGAGATTAAAACTGGATGATCTTTACGGTCCCTTCCAACCCAAACCATTCCATGATTCCATGATGGCACAGCTGGGTTTTATAGTATGAGAGAGAGATTTTCCATCACTGTCTGCAGCATTTGGGTGCCTGAGATGCATCTGGAGATCTGAGATTTCATTTTTGTTCTACAGCTGGGGACTGCTGAGAGGGCATGTGACAAATCCKCAGCCTGCCAGGTGTTTTTACCCTTCCAAGGGCTTAACAAGGGGACAATTCTTGTTTATCTGCTGCTACTCTCCTCAAAACATCCTCTGGGTTATCTCTACAAATAACAGTGTGACATCTTGGAGCAAAGGCAATGGGCAGCCTGGTCTGCCACTGATGTCATCTGTGCTTTGAGCGAGGGGGTGGAGGAGTTGAAATCTAGAGATCCTGTCCAACCTGTACTAATTTAATTCTGAATATGTAATAGGGCTGTAAGAGTCTTATGATGCCTGAAAATTGTACACAGCATAATGCCAGCACGCTGTTCTTGGTGGGAAAACACAGAGGATCTCAGGTGTGACAGCCAGAGGGAAGCAATACTTTAAAACTTGGGTTTGTTCCATGTTTTTTTCCCTAGGATGCCAATGAGCACATTTTGATGGGCTTGGCTTGGTTTTAGTCAGCTTTCAAAATCATCTAGCAGCAGCCCCTGTAACTCTGTTTAGATTCATTCCATTTAATGTTCTATTTTTTTCTCTTCTCTTTTTTTTTTTCTAAACATCCGCTATCCGCAGTTGGGAAGGGCAGGACACAGACCCCACCGCTAATCAGAGCATGTGGCATTTTCCAGCTGATGTTTGGGCATTTTTGGAGCGATAATGGCTCCTCCATGGTCACATGGAAAGATGGGTCTGGGCGTCCTTGGTGTCACGGGTTGYGACCAACCGCGCGTTGAGCGAGGCGGCTCATTGCCGCGTGACCCTCRGACGATATTCCCTTGAAACCTTTGCCAGCGGGCTGTGTCCGGGGAATTACGCTTGAGGACTTGGTGSAATCTTTCTCCTATTAGGGTTTGGGAGAGAGGAGCCCTCTGTGGCCCAARGGCCCTCTTTGGATGACCTTCTGTGAGACACAGAAGACAATGTCCAAACAGGGAGGGATTTTTGCTGCAGAGGACGCATACCAGCGGAGGTAACAGGACTGGAGTGTTGCAAGGCATCTGGAGGAAAAAGTACCCAAATAGCTGGCATTGGATAAATGTTCCTTTCCCATCAACTGGCAACCAGGAATGGTCTCTCCATTTCTATCAGGTTTTTCCCGGCAATACRTGGTCGCTGCCAGTGCTGTGACCTTACCTTGGCTTCACATTTCCTGACCCAAGAATGTTCCCTGTTGACCCTAATCAAAGCTATTTTGAGATGATAACACATTAACAAGTCTCCCCAAGAAAAACGACCTATGGCTTATCTGGGTCACCCAACTCCCGGAAAACTGTGACCTCAGCAAACTTTCAGCAACTATTTCAAGAACATGAATTATCTTTGTTGCCTTTGTTATCTCAAAAAAAGGGGCCTGAATCTGGAACATATTTGTTCAGGACGTAACCTGTGCTGGATGTGTTTAGATATGTCATAGTTTGAATTTAGATAGCTGGTGAGCTACCAAGGTAAGAAATTAACTCTTCCCCTCTCATTCTTCCTCTTTAYGTAATCTTACTCTTTCACAAACATTAACTTTCATTCTCCCAAATATATCAAATATTGTTGTATCTTTTTATAAAAAGCCAGTAAATGCAGCACTAGATAAACCTGCCCAGTGTATGCCCTTCAATATTTCCATTTTAGTAGTTTACAGCCTTCTCATCTCAGCTAATTAGACTGCTGTTTGTTGGCTCACTTGGTTTTTAACTAGAATGAAATGACAGCTGCATGAGGTTTAATTGCAATGGTAAGCTTGGGTAAAAATATTGGAAAGCATTTAATAGAAGTTGATTATAGGAAGACACTTTGTTTCCCTGCATAAATTAAACCTAATGTTAATGCCGTTGCTGTAGGAATCATTTGGACTTTCACTTTATGGCAATTTGACTTGAAATTTTATGAGCGAATAATCACGTTGAGATTGTGAATTTTTGCCAAATCCRTGAGCAATGTGATTACATTTAGCCTACAGAGTAGAGTGAAAAATCTGAATGGATATGTGCTGCACAGGAAAGGAGAAGAGATGTGCTGGGGAGGGTGTGACCTGCACCTGCAGCTGCAGGCACCCTGGACACCATGCCCTGGGCTGAGCAGGGAGCAGGCTCCCCTTCTATTCCCATTGGGAGCTCAAACCTCAGCTGGCTGCATCCTGGGAGAAGAAAAAAAAAACACCCTGACTTGGACAAGGACTGCTGAAGAACTAGGAGAAATGAGGAACAACAACAAAATACAGGAACAGGGGTGCTCAGGAGGAAGGGTGCAGGAGCAGCAGGGTGGATGGAACCCAGGGCAAACTTGGGGTTCAGCCCACATTTCCCTGCTGTCAGAATGAAGAGCAGGTTTCAATGCTGGTTAAATACTTCCAGTGATCCATCTAGAAGAGCCCTGCTTGCTCCCCTGCCTCCCACTGAGAGCAGTGAAGAAGATCTGATGAACTGGGTTGATGCCACTGTGGTCCTGCACGGTGGAATTTCTGGCAGGTCTGGTTATTTTAAGGCAGAGAAAATTACAGAGTTGCTGCTGCTCTGGGAATGCTTTGTGTGGTGTCTGCCTCATTTATTTGAAAAACTGGACGGTGGTCAGGGCCAGCCAGAGTGTCAGGATTTGTAAACTGGCGTCTGAGCAGTGCTGATCTCACAGCACCGGCTTGTTTAAGCATCTATAACATAATCACTCCGCAGTGCGCTACCGAGATTGCTGCTCACCAGCCCCATTAAGAAATACATTGTGAAAGAATGAAAACACCAGATCTAATTTCTAAATGTAATTGCATGGGCCTGAATAGCTACACCATGCTTTCTTCTGTCAACTGCATTAATTTTTGGCTACTGCTTTTAAGCAGAGCTGCCAAAAAAATGTTTAGATCCTAGGGACATTTGTAAGCCCTGCAGGGCTCCCTTACCTCATTCAATCATCTTTCTCACAGATATAAAGATGCACATTTTTGCTGACTTCAGGGGCATTCAGATACCCAGCAAATCATCTCTGTCTGATCCCATCTGAGCTGCTCTGTTTTTGTTTATAATAATCCTTGAATTTTCAAGGGACCATACAAACATTCAGCTAACCCTATTTTTCCCAACTCAGATTTAAAGGGAAACAAGGAATTTGACTGAGATAATGTTTGGAATAGAACTCTCTCTGAGAAAAAATAACTTAGGGTGTTATTTATTTTATACATTTATTTTAACATAGATCTTCTGATATAGCTGGGTTTTAAACCTGTGTTGTGGAGCAGGCTGGTGTTAAAACATTAATAAAATGATGGTGAATTTCTGTATTAAAATAAATATGTAAATGTGGTCTGTTGTTATCCAAAATAAGTAGGTTAAATGTCCTCTGCATAGCAGTTCCTTGAACAGATGAGACTTACCAGATGTGCTAATCTTGACACCCTTTAAAATAAATAGAAGGGAGTCCCATGGACTCATGAACTCCTCGGACAGATTCTGCAAACTGCCTGGATACATTTAAGCAACAGAAACATCCTGATCTGGTCAGTTCTCYACCAAATTTGATCGTGCACAAATGTTGGAAGGCAAAAATCCTCACTGGCCAAATGACAGAAACAATTTTAAAAACAAACAAACAAATGAACAAACAACCYATTAYGGTWMYWAWTWWKRMYWAAAAAAGCCTAACAYTTTAGAAGCTGCAGAGCRTTTTAGAGCATGYTCTTGGCTTATCTYACYTTGGAAATCCAAAGACTAATWATAACAAGGGATTTTGAGCRTGTGTTTGGAGCATTRTAGTGCCTAAGAAATGAAGGGCATCCTTGAAATACGACTGCAAGCAGACAGAGCAACTGGTGAGAAGGTGGGGAGATGTTCAGYAAGAGAAGGGAAGGTTTCTTGCCTCAGCAATGCAGTGAAATGTGCAGGCTCTTACCTTCGGGGAAGCAATCTTCAGGCTCCATCAGCTCCTCAGCAAACTCGGGGATCTGCTCCAGCAGTTCTGCAGGATTTGTCAAATCCACTGTGCTGCCTTCAGAAAGACTGATTTCATCAAGCTTGGTGTCAACAAGAGCAAAGATGAGGAAAACAAATCGATCAGTCACCCTGAAGGAAGTAGCTGAGTTTTTATTTTGCTAACCAACATCCCAGCTGAAGCCCCCACGACAGAGACATTGCCMTGCACTGCCCACGGTGCCACTCCTTGGTGACAGCTCTGCCTACCCTGGGACCAAGGGCTGACCCATCAACAGCAACAAGTTAATACACAGAACTTACTTTTGAAAACAATGAGAAGCAAATCACAAAAAGAGAACGAACAGCCATTGAATATTAATCACAGAATCTTAGAATGATTTGGGTTGGAARGGGCCTTCAAGGTCACCCAGTTCCAACCCCCTGCCATGGGCAGGGACACCTTCCCCTAGACAAGTTTGCTCTGGTTAATGGTGAATGGAACCTTGGAATGATGGAATGATCTGTTTTCTATCCTGAAGGCTCATCCCTTTGGGTGGGGGGTACCAGAAGTGGGACCCATCTCCTGAAATGCTGAAGGATGAATTGGATGACCTGCCTTGGGTTCCTGTCTCTGGGGCCTCATTCCTGAGGGTCCTTACCCAAATCTGGGGGGTGAAATCTGCACCTGCTCACTCAGGACCATGCTCTGCTGCTGACACAGCTTCTCCTCTGAGAGGAGAAGAACTCTCTGTCACCAGGGTCCAGTCACAGGTATAAATATGGGAGAGAGCTCTTCCTCCTGTCTCMTTCCATGCCTGACTTGTGCTCACGACATGACATATCCCCTTGCCTTTCTGTCACACCCTGCTGATCTCAGGTGATGTAGCAGGAGGGACACATGGTTTTTGGGAGTGTCTCAGAGACTCTACTCCTTGCCTGAAATATTTGACACATCATCATCTTAGGCRCATTGTTTAAATTCAGCATTTCTCAGATCCTCTCTACAAAATGGGACAAGAATATTCCCACTCCCTGAAGCACTGGCTGTCTCATCTATTTAGAGCAGGAACTCTAAAACAAATCTGGGTAAAAAAAAWTCTGGAGAATATATTATTTTCAAGATCTGTTTTGAAGGCTGAACTCACTACTAAAAGATATATTATACATGATTAAATAAGTCACCCAAATATGAAACAGAAATTTCATTTCAGGTTAGACTTTCCTTTATCAGACTCAAGACACTTTCTTTAGAAGAATAAAGGAAATGTTTCCCCTCAATTTTGTTTTGCTAGGTAAAATAAAGCATTTCTATTTTGTATTAATCCAGGATTAAATTTTACTTTATTTACATGTAAATTTTATAAGCTAAATAACTTGGCCACTAAAGTGAAAGATCTGATATTTGCCCAGTCCTGCTCACAGTTTGTTTCTGATCTGTAAGTGGGCAATAGCTCCAAGCAGGAGAGGTGTGTTATTTGTGGGCTGGTTTACTCTATTCTCTGATACCCACTGAAAACTTTTTGTGCTTGCAATACTATTGCCTTCATTTGAAAAAAATGAGGGCAATAATACTTACCCACGCTTTTAAACAGCCTGTGAGGTGGTTATATGAGAGATGGCACRTACAGATAAAGTATTATTTTCATAAGCATGATGGTGATGGAGTTAGAGACTAGGCACAGCTTTATATATTTATTATTAATGTGAAAATGGGCCCTCTGTTTTCCAGTATACGCAGTCAATGCAAAATTTATGGCTGAATTCAGAGAAATGCTGAACCTGGGGTAAAATGGGCAAGACTGAACATTCCAGCAGCGCTTGCAAGCGGGGGTGGATGCTACTTGTTTGCAATTAGCTGMAGCATCCAGAAGGTCATAGTCTTGGCTAGGGTTTTTAATGCTCTGCACAAAAGATCTGCAAACAATTGAGAAGAGACCTTTTAAAAACAGAGTCAGAACAGAAAGAACGGAGCAGGTCCAAGGTATGGATAAAGCTTCTAAAAAAATCCGTATTAAGAATGCAGCTGCCATATAGAGCCCGTTTTCCACAGACTCACAACAGTGTGTGATGGTGGGAAAAAAAAGTCATACCAAGTTTTAGCACAGTCAGAACTTTATGAAAGTGCTCTTTAGGGAATACATTTAGTCATTATCTGTTCTGTTATGAAGATGTCAAAACAGAGATCAATGAAATAGTCCTAAATCATATGCAGCTGTAGAATGTGGAAAATAGGGGGTTCCAATGAGAAGAGAAGCTTTGTGGGGATATAATTCTTACCAATAGCCAGAAATCAAAGAAAACTGTGAGMGCAGTGTCAGCTCAATAACATTTTCAACTAGAGAGCTGGATTTAACAGAGACAGGTTAGGAAATTCAGAGAAGTAAAGCAGTAGAATCATCATGGACTGTTTATTTATCAGGAGGAGTTTCTAGGAAGTATTAGAATCCATCAGTGTCAAAGTGAGGTGGGGAACATGCAAGGCAAACAAACAGGTTTTCCTCTGAAAAGCCTTCAAAGAAGAAGACACCATAAACATGGATTCAGAAAATAGTAAATTGAGGTTTGAGGGTTTGAACTGGGACTGGAAAAAGGAACCAGACATGAGAGAACAGGGAAAGATTGGGGATGATTCCAGGAAAGAAGCAAAGGTTACTCTTTGCCAGAAAGGTTAAAAGGATTAAGAAGGTTTTCATGAACTCAGGAAAAGAGTTGGGGACACAAGAGCAATTGATAAGGGGAACGTAGCTGATCAAAATTCAGTTGTCTGAGAAAATAAACACTTMTTGGAGTAATCCAACAAGGGCATCAATAATAAGAAGGGGGAGAACCTGTTGGAATGAATATAAATGTTGAGAAATATCTAGAAAGCCTATATAGATATACAAACCAGCAGATCCAGGCCAGGCACGTTGCAGAGCATAAAAGGATCCAATACACCCAGTTAACACATCATTAGCAATCAATAGTGAATGCTCATGGAAAACTGGAAACGGCCCAGGAGAGCAGCAATAAGTAAACACAACACTGAGTTGAGAGAGGGGGAAAGGGGAATAATCATGGGAATCACAGATCACTAAACACTTGCTGTAGCTTGTGATTAAAGTAAATTAAATAAAGACATAGAGAAGAAAAAGAGAGTGTTTACTCGGGTGAAATRTCATAGAGACACAAAAGGCAGAGGTTCTCCCGTGTGCTAAAAAAATGTGCACAGATTGAAAAGAGGTCAGAAGAAGGCAAAAAGGACAAATACAGAATCTCCTCTTTCTTACATAGAATAGGTGASTGGAGGAAGTGTGCCAGGCAGAGGCAATGGGATCTATCAGAAACCCCTTTGGGAGATGTTCCCCTCATGCATAAATTCATGCTGCAGAAGGCAGTTTTTAATGTGGTTGTTGGTGGAGCAGCTGTTTTAAATACCCGGACAGGGCTTCCACACCCACTGCTTGTGCCTGTAATAGCAGCAAATTGATCTGAAAGTGTTTTTGAAAAAGCCATTAGCAGTGAGATGCTGAAATCTCATCGAAAGTTGATGTTTGCTCAAGGCTTAGCCCTCTTTCCTCCCTTCCTCTCTGCCTCACCTCCGAAAATCACAGCCTTAATCTATCAAATTGACATATGATGTATAAACCTTAAGAAAACAGTTGGATGTCTATTATAGAAAAGCCTACTTTTAAAATAAATTGTAATTGGCTCGGGTTCACCCATTGCTGTGCAGAGAAAAGCCATTCTAAGGACCCAAATATAGCACAAACTTTCTCTTCAGAGGAGGAAATCTGTAGGGATTAGGGTCAGCATTATCTTCACGAAAGATATAGAAGAGGTCCTGACCGATATAATCCTCATGTTAGCTGATAACATTAAATTGGAGAGAGTATTGAAATCGAGGAAGCAGAAAGGAAAGGAGAAGGGAAACATGAAGAGAATATAGCAAAAAGGGACATGGTTCAAAAAAGTACAAATGGGAGAGTTACAGGAAAATTTCAATGGACATTTTGGAAACCTGGAGTAATATTTAAAAAATTAGACATGATTTTGCAGTGGGATATAACAATGTAGAAAACCATATGAAAGCATCATATCTAGATAATGAGATATTATTTCTTCTTTTACAGTTCTGTAGAAATCGTATTTGGAATATTGCGCTTGCTCCTTGGCAAAAGAACTCAGAAAAGGAACCATTGAGGGAGTTGCAAAGAAAGAGAGTAAAAAAAGTCAGATAAAGGGCACAGTGATATTAATTTACAAGAAATAAGGAAATGAAAGAACAATGGTGTGTGACTTCAGGGGGCAAGCCTCAGACAATAGGAAGCAAATAACAGTCTATTAAAGTAAGTGATATTAATTCGTACAGAGACTGATGAATAAAATTGGTAAAAGACAGTAATGAAATGGCACTTTGAAAGGAAGAAAAAGGGGGGAAAAAGAGTGATATTTAAGGAAATATATCCAGCCATGACTTTTTTTTTTTTTTTTTTTTWAATTATTCCTTTTGCTAAATGAAGGAATCTAAGTCCTCTGATCCATTTAAAGGCAGATTCCACAAGGTCGTACATAATATTTTATGGGTCAGCATRCTGGCAGAGAAAGCAACCAGTTTGTACTCTGAGGTCTTCTCCACCTGCAACACCAGYGATTTTATTTCTGTGGTGCCTTTCTGGTGATTTACATAGAATGAATTTTGAATTGTATGCGTCCTTTGCTGACACCGACAGTGTTTTACTCAGAACACGTCCAGCATTTCCCGTTACTAACAATCCCTGAAATCCCTGAATCCCTGAAAGCCCTGCCTCTTGGGCATTCCAAATCTGTGACTCCCTCGCAGTTGCTGGCTTTATTTGGCCRGTTGCAACTTCTTGGGACATTCATCAAAAACATGACGAGCACGTCCTTGTGTGGTGTCACAAAGATCACTTCTGCWCAGGGGGACCGTGAGTATGCAATGTCCACACGAGATCTGGCCTTCAAAAATAGCATCCTTTGGGCTGTGCTCTTTCATGTTGGCATTCGTGGCCTCGTGTGAACTTCCGCTTGATTTCAAGTCATCCCTGGATTATTGCCATATTCCTCCACCTCTTTCTAAGCAGCTGCAAATAGAAGCAATTGTGCTCTGCTATAGAGAGGTGACATTTGTGTCTCAGGACCCTTTGAAAGTTGAGGGAGGAAATGGGGATTATTTCTTTATCACGATGTTGCTGAATATATCAAGGCTAGAATGTTCCTGACTTATCATGACATTTTGTTATAGTACTAAGGAAGGACAGAGTTTTCTGGCCTCTCTGTTAGGATCACAGGGTTTATTAGTCTCAAAAAGACATKTAAACATGAAGGATACCTAATCCTCTGGGAGCAAAACGCCTGACATGATCACCTAATTCCTCCTAGTTATAATGCTTCTTTACTTTGTGTAAAAAGCTTGCATTTCTTTGCAAATGCATATATATATTTTTGAAAACAGAATATCAAATATTTGAGTCTCCTTCCTCTAAATTCAGGATGTTTTCTTTCTGAAGATGAATATGCCAAGAAGTACTCTGGCAAGGACTGCCCTTTAAAAAAGCCTTTCATGGCAAGAGGAYTTCTGGTTCCAGTAAGTGGGATTTWTCTCACCTAAGTRTGCAACTTTATAGTTAATGGAGAGAAATAGGCRCTTTTATGAGATCTGACCTACTGTAAATGCTGATTTCAATGGGACATGAGACACATTTACCTGCCTACATTGTCTATACAGAGGSCTCAGATGACAAGTTCAGATGCAGGTGTCTACATTCAGTAAATTCCACCCCAYATGACAATATGAATCAGCAGGTTTGAWAAAGGGGAGCCCTGGCTCTGTGATRGGTTTGTTTCCTGTTGTCCTGTCAAGATTTCTCCATGGGATGGCTCCTGCTGGGCACAAGCTTGCCAGGAGTTTTGTAGCAGAACTAGGAGAGGTGTAATGTGTGTGAGTTCTGTTCCATTATTTTTATCCCACAGAACCACCCCTGGTTCCAATCTCAAGGAGCTGTGGAGTTCTCCAAACTCCCAGGACGTCTCAAACCTCCATTTCCTGATTTCAAAGAGAGGAATCCATCACTCTCTAATAATAAGGGCAATGTTTTGTGTTAATAAAATACTAAATCTGAAGGGGAAGAACCCCCAACAAGGCAGCAAGGGGGATACAGGGAATTACACAGCCTGGAGTCACTCAGTACAAACACATGTATTTTGATATTTGTTTATAAGGACAATGTAATCCTGCAAATTGAAAATAAATGTCAATATGTACACATCAAGAAACAGTGAGGGAGATGCACTTTGGACAAATCCACTGAATAATACCAAAGCTTGCTCCTTAGTTAGTATGTTCACATCAGCTGCTTAAATTGTCACACCTTTCTTGGGTGTGTGCATTAACAGGAAAAGAAATGTTCATCTGTGACAGAGAGCAGATGCCCTGCAGTGAACTCAGCATTCAGGTCTGCCAAGTCAGCAGATGCCATTCCTAGAGCTGCTTTTCTGTGGGAAATCACACACATATTTTCTCCTAAAATGAGACAGTAATGTTGTAGACAATTTTGTGGTTGTTTTATTTTTTCTTTTTCCAAAGCCTTGTACAATTCCATCTTAATTTATAATGTACTTTTTCCAAGCTTTYCAATTATTTTTTGTAACAACCAAATCCTCTCTCTTCTTTACTAAGACTGCAACACCTGCTACATGCTATTTCTTTTCTACCCCTTGACAAACACGTATTTTGACAAGCCACAAACCCCACATAAACCAGTGGCATGCACTATGAAGCTGGTGCAACCAATTTCATGCAGTATCAGGTAGGAGAGTTGTTGGTGTTACCTCTTTTTGCCCTACTGGAGGTGGTGGCTCAGCCTTCAACTGCTTATCCACGTGCAACTCACTTAACTCTTCATAAATCTCTGAGTTCTGACTCCGGACGCCTGGGCTGTGGCATCGCTGCCCCCTCAGATKCAGCTGCTTTTCCTGCTGGAAATAATTCTAGATGGGTTTATTTTCTTTTTCTTTGATAGCATGCTTATTTCTTAAGGAGAACTATCCAGCTAGAAGAGAAAATTGCCTGGACTCAACTTGTCAGGGGAGGGCATCTTATGGAAAATGGCAAGAAACGAGATAACACAAGCTTTATATTTTATGCAACTTTTGAGTTTCAGCAACTGGGATATGCCAAGATATTTGCCTGCAGAAAATGGACATACACAGCTCTTCTCCTGAGCTGCTGTTGCTGGGGTGAGAGGAAATTCCCTTGCAATCTCCATTTTGAGAYTGGTTTAGACACACAAACTTCCTCCAGCGACCTGAGGTGCCGAGAGAGGAGGCTGCCAAACAACCAAGGGGTGTACTCTGAAAATTCACAATCGGATGGTGACACTCAATGTGAAAGCTGGAGAAAGGCATGAGGGCGAAACCCAACACTGTCTGCTTGAAACAGCGTGAAAAATCCCCACACTCAGAGAAGAAAAGATACACACTGAAGGGGAAGAAAAGTGCAAAGTTCACTGGAAAAGAGAAAAGGCATCTGAAAGCAGATACAGAAAAATGCACGCWAACACACGAAAGTATGAGGCTCCTATTCAGACAAACACTTAAGGCTGCTTTGCACCCGCTGAAGCCAGCGGGGTTCAACCACAGGTTGAGAGGAGAGCACGCTCTGAAGTACTTCCCTGAAAGGGGATGGACTCTGGGAACAGAGCAATAATCTTTTTTTTTCGGTAAACACATTTGACTAGACCTAGTGCCTGCTAGTACGAGTGGTGCCATTAAATCCAGCTGCTTCTTCCTGGGGCRGTGATTATCGCTGCTGAGCTCTCAAGAAGTTCTCCCAGGACTAATGCCAAGGAAAGCGTGTTTGCAGGGTCGGTGCCTCCSTCTGGAGGCCCAGGTTCTCTGTTTGCGTGGCTTTATCGATCCACCTGAGGCGGGGATTTCACTGAAAACTCCTCAGCTCATCACAACACTACCCCTGTCTGTGCCATTACTAACACAGCTAATAAAATATTAATAAAACTCCAGTCAGATTCAAAGGGCTGTGCTGAATTGCTTACAGAGGGACTTCCATGCTGAGAAAAAAATTACAAGCATAACCGGATTTCAATAGTCATTATTTAAACCTATTTATCTTTCACTTGTCCAGCTTTTTTTTTTTCTTTCCCTTGGCTTGACTGACATTCCACATTATTCAGGTATTAAGTGAATTTCCCTTCCCCAGGGAGCCCCAGACTACCTGCCTCAGTTCTAAAGCCACATCACCACGGGAAGCCCCTCAAGAGGTGCCCRGAGCAGAAAAACACTTTATTCCAAATATAACTATCTGAAGGACCAAAYGACACAAAGGAAGTAGTTGTTTAAGCAAATTGCTCTCTGTATAAATACTTTTCGACTGTGAGGTTTGTACCAGTCTTTTCAGATGCCATTGTGTGTTTCTGGGAAATTAATTTAAAATCAAATTACTTGTTTCCTGCTTTGGAGGACACRTGGTCTAAAATATATTCTAATTTTAATAAATCAAATTGTGCATGTCCAAACCTATACCCTCTGCATAGGAAGGTGCTATATACAATTTCTAGTTGCAGGTCACCACTGATTTTCATAGGCCAATAACCACCGAGTTCCAGGTCTGTCTCTGACCAAAAGTAACACTTTTTCATACTTTTGAGCAGTCTTTGTCTTTGGAAATGGTGCAACATTCCGGGGAGAAGCCAATGTGTAAGGCACAGTATGCACAACTCAGGCATTCAGCCATAAAAAGTCCTTTTTTTTTTTTTTAATGCAATGTGCATACAATGTGCATACAGCTTAGTACCAAGTAATCTTAATGGCATGATATTGGTTACAGCACTGGAACTACAGAAACAATTGTTTCATGTTGAAAGTGCAACACAATCTGAGGTGACGTCTCAAGTTCATCTGTGCAGAAAGGTTGTGCACTCAGATTCATTAGAAASCGTGCGCTGTAAGAGGAAAGACTCTGTAACTCAGTTGATCTGATGAATATTCAAATTGTTGAGCAAATTATCGTGTTAAGCTGGAGTCAAATGCCAAACTCACACCAATTCCCTATTTACTAATCCCTCTGTGTGGTACCAGGATTTAGCAACGCTTTCCCAGAGACTAAACTCCAGGAAATATGGACCTGGCTTCTGCCCAGAAATCACACTTGTACCAAGTATCCAACGAGTTAACATTAATTAAAGCTAATGAAATATATCCTGGAAAATTACTCAAAGGGAGCATCATGCGCATGTGCTCAGACAACAATTTGGTTCATCAATGTGCATTTTCAGACTTGTCCTCTGAATTTATAAGGTGGGAGAAAATGTGTAAGAGAAATAGACTGTTCCAAAGAATCAGGTTGTGTAGACTGATCCCAAAAGGAGTGTTAGCGAATCAACTGAGTTTTTGCAAATAACAAATGACAGCCCCAGTAAACCACTCTCATGGGATGTAACAGTCTCCCTTCCAGCACACAGCACCTGAGAATCAGCARAGACCTGTCTGGGGAAAGGTGCCTTTGGTTTATGTTGTTTAACTTCGGGCTGTTTGCTTTTGTCCTGATTCCAGATGATTTGTTCCTCTTGCAGCAATGGCAGCAGGTCTGTCTCCTGTAAAGCTTCCCACCGTGGGTGGTTTACATAATTTATTTTTAATTTTTGTATCGAGTGCCACGTTGCCAAGGCAATACACATTATGCTAATATTTATCAATTCAGTTGCTTCCTTCACGTGTAAAGTAAAAACACCGAGTGGCACAAAAAACTTTGTGCAAAAGGAGGGTTGGGAGCCCAGGGCTGACCTCAGCGAACCAAACTTGGCTCACCTCTGCTCTGACACGGGCCCTAAAATGGGGTGATCTGCCAACAC